>NW_024609857.1:65268487-65753106 GCF_016920785.2 Ixodes scapularis | reverse complement strand
TCAAATGCGTATATAACCACGTTCCCTACCACACATTCTTTTTCTGACATGGATGAAAACGAACAAAAGGCTCGGCATGCTGCGGTTCAGCGTCTACGCAGACAAGCACCACCAGAGCTTCGCCCCAATCAACATAATTCACCACGTGGAGACGCGGTTGTTGTTTGTTTTTTTTTTGCCCTACATGAGCACGGGAGCACGAGCACCCGACGCCGGACATCGGACGGACATACGGACATGGCTTGCCACCCCTAAGGAGCTTCGCCCTTAAAACTTTTATTATAAGCATGCGGTCGCGCGGTGTCCTTGTCGCGCCACAAAGGGCACCATAAACTTGATTCCAATACTTTGCAGGCGAACTTTGAATCCAATATTGAAATAAATTACTAGCTCCACAACGACAAGAAAGTCGTGTCTGCTAGGAAAAATCATACGCACACCAAAAATTAATCTCTATTTTTTTGTGTTTTGTTTTATGAACCATGTTGGACCGAGTCGTTACTGAACAACATCATCAAGTTTGCACAACCGTACATGGTGCCGAGAACGATGTCGCTTAGTTCACATTCAACCACGGTTTCCTAAATCCATCTTCTCCTTGACGCCAGGAACACAATAGTGAGGCAGACAAACATCACGGCGCCCGCAGACGGAACATGTGACAGATCTGCGCAGCAGACCAACGTCGCGTCCGAGAACATTTCGAGCCACATCTCGATCGCGCTCCTTTAACGATACAATCAAAATTATACAGTACATCTCCGTCGGATTGAGGCATGCGGCCAAGCTTTCGAACGCGATAGACGGTGCGTACACGCTAAAGAAAGTGTGTGAGTACTTTTCTGCGGAACACGAAGGCCGTCCGTCGCTGTAAACTATGAAACAAACCTAGCTAACGACGAAGATTGGGATACGATTAGATCAAGAAGATGCAATGTGAGCAGAGATCATCAGCATGACATTTCACCCCTTTACTACCCCTGCCACATTTTTTTTTCTTTTTTTGCTCAAAAATTTGTAGACTTTTTTTTTTCTTAAGTGTAGCTTTATGGTTACAGAGTTATGGCTACACCAGCAAAGGTGGAGGCTCCGAGACCTCAATTAGTTCCAAGCAGGCACGTAGCCAGGTGGGGGGGGGGGGGGGGGGGGGGGGGGGGAGGGCCATGGGGCCCGGGCCCACCTCCCTCTCCTCCCCCCCCCCCCCCCCCCCCCCCCCGAAATCTTACATTTTGCTGGGACCCCCCCTCTCCCCCCTCCCCCTCATACAACATTTGGTTCTGGGCGCCCCCCCCCCGAAACAAGAACCCTGCGACGTGCCTGGCTCCGAGATGATTTTGGTGGAGCCCTCCTTTTTCTGTTCCCATCTTTCTAGGATTTTGACTCGCCGTGGCGTCCCGTGTTGCAACGTATCATCAGTTGCGAACGATAAGTTAGTAAAAAGCAGTGTTAGCGGTAACAGGTTACGGGTAACGCATCACCGGTGACGCGTTACATTTCTAGTAACGCAGTAACGCACTGGTTACTTTTTCAGAACAGTATGAGTAACGTACGTTACTCACTAAGTGTTTTACCAAGACTTTAAAAATGTTAACTTTTTTTCGATCTTTTAGGTGGCAAATTCAATATAAGTTCTTTCTAGATTTTTTCTTTGCGTTTTTTTTTTTTTTTTGCGAGTATTGAGAAGGAGCAGCACAAAAATAAGATAATTATGTTAGCTTTTTGTATGAACATGTTCATGAAATATGACGCTTCTGCGTACCTGTAACAACAAAACAGTCCTACGTTTTAATTCGTCAATGAAAAGTAAAGCAAAAGTAACGTGCGTTAATTTTTTTTTTTTATCGGGAACGGTAACATTAACGCGTTTTTTTTTTAATTTTAAAGTAACGCAAGGTGGTGACACGGAGCTATTATTTTCAAGTAACGAGTAACGTATTTCGTTACCTTTTTTTTTCCGGTAACGCCTTCGACACTGGTATAAAGGCAGGGTGGAACCGCGGAGTCGCCTGACCCTTAAACCAGCACCGTCAAGTTGACAGCCGTTTCGCGTTGCTCTTATTTCTGTCGATGAAAACGAAATAAATCCAACTGAAGACGCCATAGTAAGCGATTGGCCGTTCGTGGAATGTCGATCATAGAGAGAGGCTTTTCGTCGCTCCTGTCGTCAATCTATGGCCTGCATTAATGCCATATCAGCCGCCATTGCAGCGAGCTTGCTGCTGAGCCTGTATCCTCTGCAGCAAAAACCACCAACATGGCACGATTACGTCACGAGCAAGCCGTGTATGATGGAGGCAAAACCACACGGCCGCCAACTGCGCAATAATACGGCCCTCACGCGGTTTTTGCCCGAGGGCATATCTATTTACAATTTCGTGGAGTTTACATTCCGGGTACGTTTTGATTTTCGATCCCTTAAGATAAACACGATGCTTTTGTTTTAAGAACGGGCAAATAAACATATCGCTCATTGTTTTCCGCTCACGGCGAAAACACGTCTTTTTCATTGTTACAGTATTCGTTATGGGATAAAGCATTTGTACTCGTATGACCCGCACCCGTGAAAGTTCGCAAAATGCAATATATAGTTGGCCGCCTGCTTCGGGGAGACGAACCTCACACAATATTTTCCGTGCACATCACACGACGCCAGATGTTGCTCTCCAGGAATCAATAAATGATGTGATTTCAGTTTACTGAAATACAAACCTTGTGGCAGGCACACCATATTCCTCGGCATTCGGATAACAAACTCCTGTAATATGCCTACGTTTTTGACCTGAAATATTGTTTCCTTATATTCTACTTAATTATCATTATCTTAATTATTATTATATCTAATGTCCGCGTATGTGGGTTGAGGTTTACGTTCCGCTCGCATTTTGTTTATCCAACGTTGTTAACTTTGTTTCAGCTTGTGGCCAGAGCAATCCTGTTCTGCTACCGGTTCATGCTCGCAATGTTCGCCAAGAACAAAGAACACATGCGTGGGCTGGCGATTCTCGGTGGAGGCAGCCCGCAGCTTCGAGCGTCTTTAAGAGGGCGAAGCGATAGCCACAAAAGGAGATACGGTTGGAGTATCGGCGCACCATCTCCCGGTTTTCTCGTGGTCGCCGCCATTTCGGTACTTACTGCTGAGGTGCCGCAATAGACTCTTTGCAAAAATTCATTAAGCAACATCGGTAGTCGCCATTGCTTGGACACGAAGCGCGTGATTGGATTCGAGTCTTCGCCGAACGATGACGTCACCTTCGTGTCCAATACATGCTCGGAGTACGTGATCAAGCAATGCCGGACAGGGGTTGACGCGGACGTTTGAAAAGGGTCTATTGGTGATAATTACAATATAACAAAAAAAATTCTTCTGAGCTTAAGTTACGGAGTGAGGAAGTTCGGGGCAGTAGTTGTTATTTGTCGCGGCCTGTTTTAACATTTTTGGGGGACGAACAAAGCGCTGCCCGAGAGTTTAAATGATGCTTTAGACGACTGACAACAACGGTCTTAAGCGCAACGATGACCGAAGCGTCGTTACGCTGAGATGTGGCTTATTTAGTGTAGTTCTAAGGGAGCCCTTTGAAATGTTGCAGTGATATACATTCAGAGAAGCACTAAAAGCGCGCGCGATCAGGTGCCTTCGTCACGTTTGTTTGGTAGCCTGCACCTGAGCGCACTCACGATCCCGCGTTGGTAACGCAATCCATTCGCGTCGGCCAGCCTGTTACCGTCACGAACGCTTTGGGCGAGCACTTGGCTCCGGCTGTGAGCGGGCAATCAAGCTGTTCTAGGGAAATCCGGTGTTTTGACTTTGTTGGGTTTCGGCCCCTGCGAAACATACTCGGCCGGATATCGTTTCTTCCTGCGGATAACCACCCGTGACAGCTGTCCCAGTGGTCAGTTGTTGCTAACTTTTTTTAGCTTACTTTTTACGAAATATTTCCCTACCTCGCTTTCGCTCCCCATCAGTCCCCTCAAGCGCGCATGTTTCCATGATTGAGTCAGAGCCGCTGTCAGAATTCGGTCATGTTTGCTGGTGGCTAAAAATAGAGTGCTACGCATATCGGTTGTTTGTTTCACGAAAACAAACGAGAACTCACGCGCAATCGCTTTAATAAAGGGCTGGGTAAGGGAAGGGAAAGTGAGCTCATCGCTTGCTTAGGGATCATGCGCCCAGCGTTGAGATAATCGATTGGCTCCATCCTTCAGGATGCGCCTGACGGGTGCTGGTGTTGATTACAATTATCGCGGCGATGGTGTCATCTGTACAAACTTTGATTCGTGTCAGCTCGCGTGGGGTATCTCTGCGCATTGCGCAAGAGGATCATGAGGTCATACCTCCCGCTGCTTTATGGTGAGAGAAAAATGCATACAGAATCCCGGTTCGGTTTGAGGCGCGCAACGCGCTGGTATTTTATGAGCCAATATCCCGCTGTCCTATCCGCGCTCTATGGAAACAACAACGCTCCTCTTTACAATTTTTTTTTTTCAAAAGCAAGCTTCATTCACTAGCTCACAAACCAATTTTACTTTTAAATATTAATGGTGGCAATAGAAGTTAAATGACTGGCGCAAAACGATAAGGACCGAGGAAGCGATGCCGAAAAATGCTACTTTGGACTAAATATTTATTCAAAACTCGTAAATTTATTACGGGTCTTGGGGGGTTGGTAAGGATGCATTAGCCACAAGCCGCCACTTTCCTGTGTCATCGACAGATGATAACGGGCTTTCATAGTACAATTCTCTCTTAATTCATTTATCTATGGATGGTGAAAAACAAAAATGCAATCTTTACTATGTAGTGACCTACGTATGACAATATAACAAACGATGAAAATATATGCAATTAAAAAAGCTTTATAGCAGACAGTGCGCAAAAGCCTCATTGCATCTGAATACAAGCCAAACGGCGACGCTAGCGCCCGCATCCAATTCATGCGCTGCATTCTGCTAATGTCCCAAATGCATGGGCTTCGTGTTATTTTTAGAGCGTTTATCTTCAATCTGTCTACTTCGAAAACTACCAGAAGGCTACTCTTAGTGTGGCATATACGTTACATTCTCCCGTGGTTATGGTGATCAAATCGTTACAATGAAAGTTCACAAACAATGATCGTGCTGTTCGCTACCCTTACTGATTACCTGACAACTTCCCCACCATAGGGCAGTGGAACTGTCTGTGATGTCCTCTTGGGACAACTGGGTGGCAAGCGAAAGTATGCTGCTTTCCATTGTGTTGGGGATCCCATTTTAACCGAGTCAAAACGGATTATTGGGAAACTTTCCAAGCATGCATAAGCAGCTGCGTCCGCAGTTATAAGCATCAGCGGCAGCGGTATTTTTTTAAAACTAAACTGTATAAGTGGGAGTGGCACTTTGCACCGGCAGTGATTGTCGACTTATTTTAGTTATGAAACTCCGATTCAAAAGGCGGGAACGTGCAGCACTTGTAGCGACAATCTCCGCACACTCTATTGTGTTTTCAACATTTTGCAAATGGTCTATTGCGCTACAGAACGTATCCACTGAACGGCGGCCGGAGACTTAAACCTGGCTACAGCCTTCAACCAACCAGACCATAGTTGTTCGCTTTTACTTTTTCGGGGGAATATCACGTATTGATGACGGTTGAGATCCACTCTAGTTTTGATTTATAAGCACACTTGTATCGGGAGTGCGTAGCTCAAGCACCTTACGCCTCCATCGCAGGCCGTAGAGAGGGTACCTCAATATCAGCAATGCACGCCGCGTTGTCTCGAGACCCGCGCTTTCTTATCGGCGAACGTTTTGAAGGCGTCGTCGGGAAGCTTTTGAAGAGTTATCGTCGAATTGATTATGGCGGGAGAAGCCTTTCATCGTTGCCGACCGTGCATATCAAACATGAGCACTCCAGAAGACTGGCTACTTTTTTTCGCTTACTGGAACATTATCGCATAGCATCACTTTTTTAATGATATCGATTACTTGCACTTCTTGCGAACGCCTCGATCGCGAAAGTTTGTTTCTTGAGCAACAACGTGAAGGTACTCTGCCCGGAACGCATCTCCGACCGGTGTGTTCAGCGTCCCGTTTCGCCCGTGCATCCAAAGTGGTCTCGAAGTGGGAACAAATTACGTCTCAAAAGCCGAAGTGTCATGATGTCGGACGATGCGATCCTGGCGGTTGGGCGTAGAAGTTCTGGGAAAAAAGCGCGGGAGAACGCGAGTGTCGCCGCCGTCACAGCGTCCCCACTCCTTCCCACCGAAGCTTCCGTAGACGGTCAAGCTGGAGAGCGACCTATAGCGAAACAGGAGTCTGCAATATCCACTACCGCTGCTGTAACACCACCAGGATCGCTGTCGGTGACAACGTGCCACGCTTATGACTTCATAAAAAAAACATTCTTTTTTTCTTTCTTTTTTTTTGGACGCGGTAAGCAGATTAGTTGGAGACGCGTTTCAGCCACCGGTAGTGAGATTGCCTGCAGCAAGATTGCAATGGAAGTTAACGCAACAACATAAACTTAAAGCCCCTCCGAGTGTAAAAGTAACGACATCTTGACAAGAGCACTGCTCATTATCTTGGGACGATCGTAATTGCGGGCCAGTGCGGGAGAGCACAAAAATGAAATCACGCAGCGTGTGTGGCGGAAGAGGACGACGCTGAGTAGGGAGGGGGAATACCTACTTCAAAGTATTTCCCGTGCCTTCGGAGCGCAACGGAGGCCACGAACCGATGACCCCAGTCAAGAAACGCTAGAAGCGCAATGTTACAACTCTGAGCGCATTTCTATGATGGGTGCGTTGTTCGCGGCTAGTCCAATCACATCCATAAAGCGCACCGTGACGGTGCTTGTTTAGCATATTCGCATAAATTTGCGTGTCTTTTTTATTATTTCATCCTGAAGTTAATCTACCATTGTAGAGTTAACTTGCAATTAAGCGGAGTTTAGGAATGCCACCGACTATCCCGAGATGATCGTGTTGGCGATGACTGCGAGAAAGCAAAATATAACGGAGACAAACTGCTTGCTGCGGAGGGGAAGCGAGATTTCTCAATACTTACTCAAGGGCTTACATAAGCCTACCCGTGTCCTTCTGACTTTTTCTAGCCTTCATCTTTTTTTACGGGAGGTAACAATATTGCTGTCACTAACGGCCGCTTAGAAAACAATAATAATAAAAAAGTAAAGCGGTTAGCCTTGCATTTTGCCGACAGCTATCGACCTTTGAATGAAAGTGCCTTAGGCAGCGTTCATTGTTGTCCTTATATGTTTCGCGAGAGCATGTTCTGACTCGCTGTAGTTGCGAGCGCGTAATTGGCTGAATTGGCATCTTGGGCATGTAGGCCATGATTTTCTTTGGGATCGAGGTTTCGCTAGAGAGGTCTATGGACTCCGATCAAATACCCCGTTATTTGTGATGCCTCACATGAGACATCTCATTGAGCGCTTCCCCAAAGCGCATTCGCCGTCTGAATATGGTCGCCGTACCGAACCATTTAGGGGGTATTCACTGGCGGCCATAGCCGAGTGCGAGAATGCTGAGCGCGTGCTGCCGGCGAGCTTCCACAGTTATTTTGCAACGCCTATTCCCCACCATCAAGATTGCCGGTTTCAGCAGGTTTTTGATATGAGCTCGGTCTGAGCATGCTTACTAAACAGCGCCCTCAAATATGGCGTCCAGTGAATACTACCTATGCAACACGTCCTCAGGAGAGGCGTGCAGGGCTAAAAGGAGCAGAGGCGCGTGCGTGCCTTTTCACCAGATGCCTTCCTTTCACGTTATCTCTTTTTTTTTTCTTTCACATTATAGTGTTTTTGGTTTTGTCACTTAAGCGCGAAACACATGTGAGCAACTATCATATCCTGCGCTCAGTGCGAGATGCGACTATCTTTTGGCCCATATATACTCGTATGTTTCACGCTCTAGCAAGAACTGTTCCTAACTAATGAGGTTCTGCATAGACAGGAGGACCTCGACAATAGCTAAAAAGTTTATACCGCATATTCCTGTCACAAATAATTTGAAATAACATATGCTAAAACCTTCTAAAATGTTGCAGTTAAAGCGATGTATAGCTCGTATATCGAGAGCAGGCGCAAGAGAAGGCAATTCTAAGGAGAGTGGTTCGCACCCGCTTTTCCAATAACACGGAACATAAATGTCGTCTATCTTCCCGTAAACCATCTATGCAAGCAACAACTTTTTTTTTGCGTGCTGAATTAATAAATAACAGGCGTGCTATATGCCAGCCTCATAGCAATGTCGTGAATTTTCTGCTACGTTTAAAATAATGAATGAATGCATGAATGCTTGATTTTGTATTTCTTCCTTGATTGAATAATATGTCGCGGATAACAATAAATGCTCTAAAAACTGTCTGCAACCTTGTATTTTTTTTTCAACTAAACTGTCCGATAATAAGATCCCTTATACAGCGTCCCTTTAAGCAACGCTGCTTAAATATTTTTGTGAAGAAAGTTGTAACAGTTGTTTTTTAAGGGAAAATTCACGCGTATTATAATTTCCATATATACGATCGCTAATTTTAGGCTGAAGAGGACCTTTCATGTTTGCATACTGCCTTTATTAAAGGTATCAAAATCTCCCTAGAAAAGCATCGGATAAATAAGGAACAAACAGTGACATCCTGAAAGATGTTCCAGCGCAAGCGCTAAGAGTCCTTTTGTTTTGTTTAGATGTGGATTGCATAGTTTCAAAAACATAAATCTTCAAAAAACAAAAAAACAAAAACGCAAAAAACATTTTTTTTAGAACGTGTTAGGTCACAGGCAATCCGAACCTAGTAGATGCCTCTCCAGCTTTTTTGAAATATTCTTACGCCCTTCGTCTTAGTTTGTCTCGCAAAACAGCGTCACTCGGCGGTAGCACGGCTTACTTCCGTAGATTGTGGGCCTGCATTCTATAGAAAACCAACGTCCACGCTTGGCACGGTACGTTGTGTTATGTATGGTTCATAGTTCTAACCAATCATGCACATGCAACACAAAGGCGAGGCAATAAACTCGACCCCAGCGCAGCTGCCAACTAGGCGAGGCGGCAAGCATTCAAAAGCCTCGTGGCCCGCTCTCTCGTGTACAGCTGGCACGACACGTGCGGTGTGTGACATCGGTGCCGAGTGCGGTGTTTTCCCGTGGACAGCCGAAGTGATTGCTCAGAGGATGCATAGCGGCACTAGAATCGAGGCGATGGTGCGGTACAGTCCCTCAGTCATTACCACCTAAAAGGCTCGCGCCTCGCTAGATTCACGCAGTGCCACCGCCTGTCTTGCGTCCACGTCACAGCGAGAGCGTCTTGTATAGTGTTTCGCAATGAACGCAATGTAAGCGCCCAGCGACACCAAGGCCCACACGCATGCCGTTTTGTCGCGCACTCTCTTTGAGGCTCGGCACTTTGGCCTCTTTGAGTAGGCCGGGAATCTACTATAGCGATGAGGTGATGAGCCAATATCGCGAGGCCATGCTGGGTGCACGGCCTCCAAGATGTTTGGCGCGGAAAGGTACCTTCCGGACATTCCAGGCGCTCGGCTACCTGAGCAGAGGGAGTGCAAAGAGCAATTTCTCCGCAGGTCCGGAAACCGGTGTTCGTACAGACTCAGCATTAAAGAGGCCGCCCGTTGCCCAACGATATTGGGTAGGAATGTTTCTCACTTTACAGGAGCTTGCTGGCACCAGTGGGGCCAAAGTATACTCACCAGTAATGCAAAACTATCGAAACATTGACTGCTAATAACTATCGATAGTTTTTCTAAAACTAGCGATAGAGTCGAAAACTCTCGATAGTGGACTATCGATGGTACGATCTATAGATGACAAGCGATAGTCGATTATCGATAGTCGGCTATAGATAGTTGGCTCTGGGCTGACTATCGATACTGTCGAAAGTAAACTTTCAAAAAACTAACGAGGGTTATTTAAATGAAAGTATAACCCCCTCCCCGCCCCCCTCCCCCCCCCCCCCTTCCCCAAGAAAAAAGAGATTATGTCAGACATGTACGGGCAGACAAGGCAGGGCTCTGGTCAAAACAATAAATAGAAAGAAAACGAAACGTAAAGTTGCATTTCCTTACAATTAATTTAAATAAAATCGAAATGGCGTTTTGCTACTTTTTATGTACACACATTTGGTATATCCTTGGGGTTCAGATAGGCTTGAGGCTGACAAATAAAAAAAATAAATAAAGTGTACATTCAGTTTTCTTTTTTTTTTAGTTAAAAGGGCGGTGCAACGATTTGCAGACTTTGGCCAATTAACTGCGGAAATTAATCTGTTTCACCCATGAAACGAGGCACAGAAAACTGTATTTTCTTGCGAGCACTAGTTTTTATGTAAAAATATGAAACAAATCGAAGGTCAAAGTGCCTCTCAAAACCACGTCGCCATTCGAGTGACATACTCTGGAGTATCACGTGGTTTCTCCTTGGGTTCTCTCTTCAGAGGCCCCAGTCACTTCCTTCGCGATTATCGAGATTAGCATCGTCGGAGGTCCCGGCGAGCGATCGACACAAAAGACGGTTCGCCACAGGGGTGACGGCGAGTGTAGCAGCGGGGGGCGACAGGTTTTGTTCATCTCCGCGTATCCCCCAGAGTACGTCACCCCTCAGTTCCGTTAAAGGGGCCCTGCAATCATATTTAAGCGTCTACCTTTTTTGCACTTTCCACGTCTCTTGGGGTTCGGACAAGCCAGCGGGCACGGAGAGAGTAATTAAATATCAGTGCGTCATATTTTAACCGGACGACGCGGAAACCTTCTCCACCGACGAGGGCGACCCACGGTACAGAAAGCGCGCAAAATGTGACGTCTTTGGTCCTGGGCTTACTACTGGTCAGAGCCGCTCAAAGCTTCTTTTTAGTCGAAATACAAATTATAAGTGGCGCGAAGCGTTTCAATTATTTATAATAGTAGTTTTTGTTCGGTATTTTAGATAAAAAAAGATACGAATGCAGTTCATAAAGTACGGAAACAAGAAATGACCCGCCGATATACCCGCCACCAAGCGGTGGAAAAAGCGACGCATACTAGAAAGGAATAGTGGGATCAGGCGCCGACACGGAAAGGTCCCGGATGTACACGGCGGCGCTGCGGTCGTATACCGGCTCGAGGATCCGACCGGTTCCAAGCGTTCCCAAGGCTCTCGGCGCGGGCTTGGCTGGCGATTTAGCCCTTTGGCGGTATGGCAGCGCGAAGTGGCTCCCTTTCTGAACTGATCTTTACAACGCGTTTGCTGTCGTTTGTGGCCAATGAAGTGTCATGCCGAATTAGTACTTAATCGCGCAGCAAATGCAATGAGAGCCGCTCTGGCTGCCCGCTGCATACAGCATATTCAGAACACGCTTCAATGGCGCCCTCTCGCGCCGTGGACTCGGAGTGCGGCAGCCGTGAGCGCTCGATGAGCTCACTACTTCTCCTCTAGTTCATGGCCAGTCTCAAGCAACCAAGGACGTCATGAAGGAGGTTATTTTTTGCTTGTTTTTGTAATTTTAATTTGCCTATAACTTTTTAAATAAATGGAATTTCGAGAAAAGAAAAGTTTCACTAAGTTACTACGTTCAGTGCGCTCAGGTTCGGTGCAAATAAAAAATTAGTAAAAAAGTCATTGCAGGGCCCCTTTAACCACCACAGTCGGCTGCAGATCAGCAAATATTTCGTTTTCTTCCTTGCCATTACGCGCCGGAATAGCAGTTTTTTGGAGCAAGGTGATGGGTTTTGGTCACTTGCGCTTGGATAAACAATATAAAAAATACAAACTGCCAATTCTTTCAACACTAAACTCGTTGCACTACCCCTTTAAGGAATTACTTGCAGCAAATATTAACGGCAGGTTTTTTTTACAACATTTTCTTGCGCGCTTGTGTTTTCGTTTATTATTCAATTATGGCATACTATTTTGCATAGCCTTGATCACTGACAGGTTAAAATGAACACACTTCTGGAGATCATACTTTCTTTTTTTGTGTGTGTGTGTGTGCAAAGATTGTGGGTGCGCAGGCCAGCTGGTAGGGACACATCAAACTGAACATTACGAGATAAAAAAACAAAAAACCTAAGTCAAAATGGCTAGTTGCTAATGCTTTTTTTTCATCCTTCAAATACAATAAGTTTAAGTTCATAACGTTAACAGGACAAAAAATAAAAGCTAAAAACGGAAGCGTCTCGTGATCCAAGTACCACGGGAAAAGCCTGTGAATCTGGAAGGCAATAATTGTTCTTTTTCTCGCAACCTATCGAAAACAACATAAAAACGCCACACTTATGTTTTCTTTCGGTAGCATTCGATCACCATCGCTACACTTTGTTTCATCTGAAAGGGATGGTGAACCGAACATTGCAGTGTCTATAATAGGTGGCGCACTATCTTTCCTTGAGTCAGCAGCCGCCGGTTTGCGTGAGCACACGCAACGAAATTGACGTCCTCATATCCCCCTTTCGAGCTTATTAAAGGGATACTTCAGCGGAATTTGAAATATACCCTTCGTGTTCAAAAATAGATTGAACATGATCCAAAATATTCGTAAATGACGATCGCACGTTTGTATCTTGAGCATGCTGACTGTATTTTTCGGTATTCACCGATGTTTGCTTGCAAACAAGCTCACTACCACCCTCTATCGGCGGACCCTTGCGCGCTTCCGGTTTTCCTCTTCTTTTTCATTTGTCTCTCCTCCTTTTGTTATTTGCACTACTTTGTACAATGCACTAATGTTCTCGCAAACATACTACTGAAACTTCTCTGAAGGAAATTCTTCTTACCCAACCGTACTGCGTTGCTGAAGAATAAATAAATACACTACCGGAAGTGTACTGGGGCACCAAATACTGTGGAGCCCTCGTGGTATCAAGTCCCATCGAATGTGGTGACTAAACCACTGATCTCTACTAGAGGGGGCTGGATGAAGCCACCGGAAGTGAGCGGCATGTCCCGGAAATGAGCGCTTGGCAGGCTTTGTAAACCTTCCGAGTGCTGGTTCGAAAAGCGTCGAGGGCGCTGGATTTTCGCGTGTTCTTTCAAGAGAGCCTGCTTGTTGCGCAGTAAGAGCGCATGCGGACCCGAGAAGTATCGTGGGAAGCCATTCAATTTAAACATTTTGAAATTCTAGTTGATCAAGTTGAGAATATGTCCCGTGTTCAAATGCCTCATTCTCGAGATTGAATCCAGAACGGGAGTATTAAAACCCAATCAAAGGCACAAAAAAGCATGATCCAAAATATCGACTGAATGCACTAGGAAGCCCAGCGGACGCCCGACTTCCGGGACAAGCATCGAACTTCCGGTGGCTTCATTTGCGCCAGGCTCGGAGATCAGCTAGGCGCCACCAGCCCCCTATAGTAGAGATCAGTGGACTAAACGGCCAACTCTGGCAAGCGCTCGGAGAGCAGCCAGCGGAGAGCACGTGACATCGACGCAATCGTGACGTAGTTTGTCTCGCGACGAGCAAAGCTGCGATGAGGCTGACGTCGAGAGGATGTCGTAGTCGTTCCAACTACCAAAGCGGCTGCTTTTGTATGGACTTTGATCTGACGGATTAGTCTTCTATAATCGTGTTGAGGGACAATAGCGACTTCTGGGACGCACAAACGAGATTCTCGGAGAGTGGGGAGTTCGTCCTTTCCCTCTTCTTTCGTCGTGGCCGGAGGCGAGACAATGATCGTCACTACCTGTCCAGGTTCCTAGACAGGCATTACAAACGAGGCATTCACGACATCCACCAGGTGCTCTTTGCAAATCGTTTAATTCGTTCTAAAATTCCTTTTTGTGTCTCTTTCAACAAGAGATTGGTGTGTCCGATGTGATACTGCTACTCTGAACACATATAGACCAGAAAATAAGCGCCGAAATTTCGTTGTAGTATCCCTTTAAGTGTGAATGGGGGATATGATGACGTCAATTTCCTTGCGTGTGCTCCAGCACACAGACGGCTGTTGAATCATGAAAAGATAGTGCGTCACTTATTAAATACACTGAAGTGTTCGGTTCACCATCCCTTTAAGTCCAGACGCAGCCGCCGATACGAGTTGGTGGGACCAATCTGGCAGCTTTAAAATCGCACCATCATAATGTTGATGATGTTTCTGTACCTGTTGTATCATCGCTGAACAAATCATAAACGGAAAAGACCTAGAACCTTCCGCCCCTAATGCTGCTTCATTTGTCTCATTAACTCGTAGTATCTGCTGCGTCTGGACTTAACCTAAAACGAAGTATAGCATCAGAGTTAAGCAGAGTTTCGGATTTCTGCGATACGTACTTTGCTTATTGGGGCTAAAAAGTGATTTTATTTTCCCGATTAGAATCTTCTCTTTAAAAAAACGAAGTGCAAACTCTTGGGAAGCAAATAGTAATTTAAGAACCGCAGAAAAAGTTCGATAACCTTTAAAGAAAAAGATTGATATCTCAAAATGAATTTCTTTTTTTCATAGTTTAATAGATTATATAGTTTTTTTTACTGTCCATAGTGACTATGGACAATAAAAAATTGAAAAACTATATACTCTATACTATGAAAAAAAAATTCATTGTGAGATATCAATCATTTTCTTTATACGTTATCGAAGTTTTTCTGCTGTTCTGCTCTTCAAAAAGATTAATATCGGTTTACGATAGTTTTTCAATATGTTTTAGATTGTTTTAGATTGTTTCTCGATAACGATGTGGAAGTCCCAAATCGCAGTTGCGTTTTTCCTCCCAGCTTCACGACATTTCCTAGATGGACTGTTGACGTTCATCGTCACGTAATCAAATACTATCAATATTTTTACAATATATCGACTGTCTAACGATTGTCGCCTGTTAATAGCACTGGAAGCGGCCGTAATGACCAGCATAGTTGGCACGCCTTGCATAATCCGAATTCGAAACATACATACCTTATATAAAACACGCAAACGTCGTTTCAAAAAAAAAAAAAAAAAAATTTTTAGTATTGGAGTTAATGTCATAAAGGATTAAAGAATCAAAAACTGCAAAAAGGGCGGACGTTTTTTTTTTTCGTTTTTTTCCCCAATGTCCTATACCGTATGGTCGTTGTCTGCACAGTCGGGAGCTTGGTCCCATGTTGATCGCTCATATGTTTTCTTAAAATGGTTACTTATCGCGATTAGTCTGCTCGTCGCCAGCATCGGCGTCCTCAGCGTTTTCGCGTTCAGCAAGCCGCCCGGGAGCGAGTTCGCAAACCAGTGAGCAAATGAAAAACAGGCTGGTGTAGTCCTTTACATCGCTTTTCACCCGGGCGAAAAATGCTGAATTACTGAGCTGTGGAAGCATGCGCAGCGTCCAACATACCACACAGGAGATCAACAGCGCATGCTCAGAAGGCGTTCCAAAGCCTAGCAGACAAAGATGGCAGCGCGCAGAAGGCGATTTTTGCAAAGGTTGGCAAGACATATGAAATCTCATGCATTTTTTATCGATAGCTTTACGATAGTCAACTATTGGTATTATTCTATCGATAGTTTGCGATACTACTACCAATAGTTTTACTATAGTCGACTATCGATAACATAGTACCGATAGTTAGATATGACACTATCGATAGTACTATCGGTAGTTTTGCACCAGCAATTTTACTCACGCAACGCCAGTGACCAAGAGGCTTCTTTGTCGCCAAGCAATTTTAAGAATAAAAGCGGGCTTTTTCTTGTCTCTCCTTTGCAAACGTTGATGACATAGTTTGGAGGTGGCAGTGTAGACATAGTCCCTCGAGGGACGATATTTGAATGCGGCTAATATATTGAGCCCGAGCATTGCTTGAGCATTTGGTTTGGGCTCGTGATAGTCAGTAGGTCGACAAGCCTTCGGGTAAAGCTACTGTCCAGTTGCTGCAGTGATAACAATGGCCAATAATAATTGGGGTGTGTGGATATTTATACATTGTGCAGTTGGTCAGCCATTTCAAAGTTGCGACGAGTCACTCGCTGTAGATGAGCTATTTAGCCAGTGCAGTACGACTGCTAGCCTAGGGTCTTTAACGTGCACCACTGTGATACACGACCGCACGCCGGTACGATGCTCATCCACATCGAAACGGGCAGGGATGGGGATTGAACCCAGGATCCCTGGGTTCTGCAGCGCGAGCTTCCGCTACGTGCTCCGAGCTGGTGTGCGCTTGCCCACTCGGCCACCGATCCCCCGACAATGGCCAAACCCTAACAATGTTTGGAATTAAACTCATATCCCGTGCTTTGCCGGCACCAGCGCGTGGCTATACGGTAAACATTGGCTCCAAGTAAGCGGCTCCAGACACGTGGACGATTTTTCGAACTGCCAGGTGAGGGGGTGAATGCTGTTTGTTTTACTCAATTTATTTCTATGACCGCACGCGGAGTAAACCTAACCGTGTTTCATCGATTCTAAACACGAGGGAGTCGCTCTACGTAGTATTGGCGCGAAGTACAAAACTCGTTGCATCGTAAATTGTTTCTGACTGCAATGTGACTGTTCTAACGCATCTCGCCAACGAAGAAGACGATGTCTGCAGCGGCGGAGCATGTGGGCAGAGCGAAAGAAATTGCTGTTAGAGTCCCAGAGTTTTCCCGCGCCACGACGCCAGAGCACCGCCGGTTACTGTTTAGGCCAAGCCTCTTCTTGAAGGTATTGTAGTGTGCTCTTCTGTCTCTTCATCTCTATTCTTTCTTCAGCCCATTTCGTACTGTATATAGAGTGCATGTGACGTCATTCGCTGCCATGCGAATATTTTATACGCCGTGAGCTTTCGGTTCGCCGTGTCAGTTTCTCACCGCAGAAGTTCGAAGAAACCAGTAAGTAGAAAAAAGCGCCAGTACCCAGCAATGGCGACGCTCGGAAGCTATGTATACTCCGTTTCCACGTACTCTGTTCCCACGTTTCGACAGCGTAGTGTCGGCTCTATCGGATCATAGCCAACGCTACGTTGCGATGGAGCCAATCAAGCGGCAGCATAAGTGCATAGTCACGGCGCTTGTTTCCTTTGTGAGCTTGCTATTCCCGGCAAAACCAATCACGAACAGAAAAAAATGGGTGCAGGGTAACGCTGTGTTTAGTCGGTGACAGCGAACGCACAAAGTCGATGAGCGCCGGGACAAGGAACTTCTGGCTGTGCCATGACTGACTCCATCTGATCCTTGCATCGGCTGCTGTAGGACTTAAAGGTGAACGGAAGCATAGACAGTTCAGCGTCCCAACATTGGTATTTCTTTGCGCCATATCAGCGATATTACGAATGTAGTAGCACTGCTCAAGACCGAAAGCGTGTACACGCAGCATGGTTTGGAAAAGGCCTAAGACCTTGAGTGGACACGAGTAGATACATGAAAGCGGTCAGCACGCGCCGCTTGAAATCGTGAACGGGATAAGATGCTTGACATTGAATTGCACACGATGGGTCATATTGGATAAGATGGATGATATTCATATGGATAATGGATAAGAAGAATGATGCTTAAAAATAGTACGCTGCATATTTGCCACTAAAATACCGATATATACCTGTAAGTGTACTTCCATGAGGACAAAAAGGAAAAGGTTTTCCGCATACGTCGCCAAATGCTTAAATATTGGGTGGCTCCGCGGATTCGCCGCTGTGAAACGATGCGTAAGAATCGTCCCCTGCCCATGAGAGCTCAAACATTCACCGAATGTGCACTGAGCAGGTCAGTTTCATCGTGCACAATTTCAAGGCGTAATTCTCTTTTTGGCAGAAGTGCGAGCAACAAACTTGCCGAAGAAAACGTGCCGGCATTCGCAAACGACTGAGTAATTGACTAGCTTCTGGCGCCATCTCCCGCTAGGTGCAGCGAACAGATAACTGAGTGCGTCGTCTGCTCACCGTGGCTATCGGGAGATGGCGTCACAAGTCTGCGAACGAGCTTGGCGTTGATGTCGGAAAATTTGTGGCTCTCGCTTTGCACAATAACGGAACTATGTCTCAAAATTTCTCACAGCAAAACTGACCTCACCAGTGCACAATCGCTGAAAGTTGGAGTGTTCTATGCGCAGGCGCCGATTTTTTCCGGCTCGTTTTACAACGTGTGAGCTGCTGGAGCCACTGTATATAGTTGGGCCATCGCACTGTAATTTTACAGCGCTTTTTTGCTTCAAAATTATGTCTAGTTAATTTGAAGAAAATGACGTCACCTGAAAACAAATATCTCTAAGTGCGAGTTCGAACAAATGACGTTACCCTTAGGTTCGTATTTGAGTTTACATCTAGGCCTCGGTAACTCCGAGGCGAGAGCGCCGGCCTACGGATCCCCAGGTGGCGGGTTGGAATCCCGACCGAGGTGCCCGCAATATGACGGAGGCTTATTGCGGAGAAGGCGCCGTGTAACCGAGTTTTCGGTTGCACGTCAAAAGATCCCCAGGTGGTCGAAATTAATCCTCAGTCCTTCGCTGGGGCGTGCCAGATGCCCGTCGTAGGTTTGGCACGTAAAACTCCCAAATTTGACTTATCTAAAGATATAATCAGGTAAAATTATTCAGACTACCTTTATCTATTTTCTTTCACGTAAGTTCCGTGGTATGTTGAATAAATCCCGGCAAAGATTTCTGGATATTGCAGGTGCGCGAATGCTTGGGAACACTATTAGCTCTCGCCTGTGCCTCATGACGCGGGAAGGTGTTTAATGTGTATTGTTAAAACGAACAACAACGTCTGACTGTTCCTAGCGCCCGCTAGGAGCAGTAATAATATCAAGTTGTATGTTCAATGATGCGTGCATAGTAGAGCCTCTGAATAAGGTGCGCTTCACAGTAAAGACACATCAGATGTCTCTGTGACTAAAATCATTATTGTCAATTGTCTTAACTTTCACCGGTCTTAACTCTTCCACACTCCAAATATGTTAAAACAGATCGCGACAGAGCAACGCAATATCGCCTGAGCTTCCCGATATCGCATCTGAATCTTAAGAAACCGCATTTTCGAGTGATAACAATCTCCAATAGGCTCTTTTCAAAAGTGCGCGCCATCTGGTTGATGCGGCACTAAATACCCGAGTCAGCCATTGTTGGGGCGCGTACTCTGAGCATGTTCGCGGCTCAGCTCGTGTCGGAAAGGAGTGCTGCGTCAGCGTTTGGAGATAACTTTTGGGCACAAATCGCACGCTTTGAGTCCATGGATGAATGGATGGTAATGGCGGCAGCTTGCGCCACCTAGCCTAACATGGTAACCACCAATGTCGCTCGCTGGACTTTTAAAAATGGTCGATCGTATCCACATTGCAGTAAGCATCAAGATGGCGGTGGCCCCAAGAAAATCTGGGAATGAAGAGCCAATACCCTGAGCGTGGATTGTTTCGCGGCTCTAGTGCATATACGTGTATTCTTCTCGGTGTGAGCTGGTGCGCACTACAGATCTACAGATAATAGTACTATGTCGTCCCCAGGTGATTATATACTTCTGGAACGTAAACATCGAATGCGCGGCTGGACGTCATCTCTAAACGCAAATGCGTATATTCTGGCAAGGAAATATAGGTTTATCAATAAATCAGGCGCGCATTCATCGTTTAATTAGCTTTCGATGAGAAATTTGTCTATACGTATCAGGTGGCTTCCGGTACTTTTTGCGCAACTTATATTGCGATCTCGATTATTCCTGCCCTGGAATTGCGTGAGAATGGAGACAATATATTAATCATCGTCCTCATTTAAGAGTGGACGTGTAGAAGAGTAAACAAACTATCACGATGTTGGCAGTGGAGTACTCATCAATTTGACAACAAAAACATTTTGTTCGTCTTTTTTTTTGGTGATGCAATTTGTTGCGCAAATGTTTTCCTGGCTTCCTGGAGCAATCTACGTTTCTGGTTTGTCCACGCACGCTGACTGGCTGAAATGAGTGGCGTTCTTACTTATGTGAGTGCCTTTACTCGTACCTGGGTACTTTCGTCCTTGGAACAATCCACGATTGTAGAAATTCAGGCACTTTTCCATCGTTCATTGAATGCGATGTACAAACACACACACACACACAATTGCTGTTAAAAATAAACACAGATCTGATGGTCACAAGGAAATACCTGTTATTAAATGGCGCCGCCAGCCGACCGCATGCTGTAATTGTTTGGCTGTAACAGTCTGCGACGTCGCCGTCACGCGGTACCCTATAGGCGCAATACACGTTCAGTCTAGGCGCTTTCTGCGCGAGCCAGATTGGAGACTACGTTGCTGACGTTCTCTTGTCTAGCCCCTGAAGCGGGCGTTCACGAGCTTAGGCGAAAGCCCGCGTTGGAGACAAGGACACACCTAGAAAAATAATTACTTGTTCTGTTAGATTAGCACACAGTTTTAGTAGGTCGTTTCTGACTCTCGAGTACAAAATACTCGAGAGCATAGTGTACGCTCGAGGGCCAGTGGCTCAGACCGTTTTTAGAGTTGTCCGTTTTCTAAACTCTGCCGACTAAATCTCTTGCGTGATTTTTAGTTCCCAGGGCTTCCACAGCCATCAAGCTCCAACAATATAAATTTTAAAAAGGAAAAATGCTCTTATCTTTTTAGTTTAAGCTAAGCTAAGCCGTACGTGCCGGATCAACCTCGTTTTACTAAGGATACGGATGCTACGATTACGGCGCGTAACGAAATTCGTCCAAGCTGCTTCCTTTTTGATCCTGTAGTCACCTTTTATCAGGGCTGTAATAAGGGCAAAAAATTCCTACTGCTCTCCAATGCACGGGGACCATTCTGGCAATCGTTTAATGAGTCGTCCGGTCTACGGTGACGAACCAAGCGATAACCTGATCTCATCGCTCACGCACAACGTGGTTGGTGAACATTCTAAATTATATAGTATTTCTGTAAAGGTTTTGAAAATCATGATTGACTGTACTATAAAGGGGGGGGGGGGGGGGCGACTGAAATAAAATGCCCGTTATGGGAACTGGGATTCAAGCACCTCTTTCCCATTCAGAATGAGGAAAAGGCGAGAGAAAATCAGACTAACCGATTGTAAATAAAATCATTGTTATTTGTAGGATTAAATATCTGTTCATCGAATGAAGGCACGAACTGAAAATACTTTCTCTGAATGGAGTGGGAATCCCGCACCCCCTGGCAGCATTTGAAAATAATTAACTGCGCAACAATGCACAAACGAATGAAAGGAACTTGTTTGAAATAATTTGCCTCTTTAATCAGGGCACGAAAGTCTTTTAATGTATCAGAAACTTGCTATACTTGAGGACAACTTTCTGTGGCATTTCGGAACAAAGGAGGGGTGTGTGTGCACAGCTCTAATCTGGCACTCAAGCACGTGATTCCGTACCCTTGGCTGCATTGCTACAGAACTTTGTCCCCGAGTGTAGCGTACGTGATAGGCTAATAGAAGGTTCTGACTTTTCACAGCTTGTCGCTTGTACCGCTTAGCCTACACCTTAGTCATAGCATCAGTCTTAGTTCCAGCGATAATTGGAACTGGTTGACTTTATTCCCTTGGGGGAGTTATGTAATCCCAAAACCTGCCTTAGTAACGTTGCGAGCATTTACAGAAGCTATCTTGCGTGTGGGGTAGTCAGATTTAGCTCAGTCATGTGGCGAAAAGCCCTATTTTTTGTTTTCCCTAAGTTCGCCTGTGGTGAAGCCATTTCTTCCGTTAGCCTGAAACCCTTTTATGTCTACCGATTTGTCGCCTTAGATCTCGCGAGCTTACAAAAACTGGAGAACTAAGCATGTTTTGTCGGGCTTGAAAACGAAAACAACACGCCTAGAAAAATTGGGCAACGTATCAACAAATTAAAAAAATGAACATCTCGTAGAATACCAAAATGGTTGCCGTATTTGGATTTAAAACCGGCGTGCGAGTTCCGCATATTCCCCTTGATGAGTAGAGCAACCTGTTTACGGTGTTTTACGCGGAAATCTGCGAGCAAGAAATATTCGTCCCGTTTTTCAGTCGTGAGGGCTCGGTGGCCTCAGCACTTGCGTAAACATCAGTCGGGGTATTATGTGCGCCAGTTCTCGATCGCTCACGTTGATATAAACTCAACATTTTAAAGAAACCTGAAACGGCTTACGAAAGATCACTGTCCCAATCGTCAGTGTTCGGTATCTTCTAACAGCACAACACGAGTCCTCGATTTGTTAATGACGTTTTCATTAAGTGAAATGAACGTTGCTCCAAGTTTCGTAAGTTGGGCGAGTTGGTATAAAGACATTATGAACTGAACAGCGCGTGTTCCTTCTCTCTGTTTTTGTTGTTTTGTGCGCTACTCTGTGAAATATGTTGCTCCATATATAAGTTTCTCGACTAGGCATAGAATCCGGATTTGAGCAAACCTACGCCGAGTGCCTCTTATTCTCGGTAAAGACAAGCCGGCAGCGCGTGCGCGCACGCACAAGCCAAGTGGAAGTGTTAACAAAAAGCCAATTTATTTAAATGCTACTGAAGAGGTACAAACTAGGACTGATTTATTCGAAACGCGCGGCAACATTTTTAGCGTGCGTTAAGTTGAGCACGGAAACCACTCAATACCTCGCAGACACCAGAAATTTCAGCTTATGGCTGAAATTTGAACATCATCTATGGGAGGGGAGTGCGGAGCGCAGATACGCCCACGAATGCTGCGTCAGCGTTCGGCTAGGACTCCTCTTCTCCCTGATTGGACACGAACCCCAGCCGAACGGAGACTCAGCCCTCGTGACCAATCATGGTCCCGCGTTTGCCTCCTTTATAGGTGGTGCAGAAAATCCAGCATAAGACAATCAAGAGTATTATATTACCCAACTGCGCATAAAATGCACGTGTAAAAGAAGGTGCTTCTGTTTTTACTGCATTCGCATTAACTTTTCACGAAAGCCGGGGATGCAGGTACAGATAAGATACGCTGATGGAAATGGAGATATTTCTCGAAATGCGTTTCACAGTGATATTTGGCCTTATTAGTCGAGGTGTGGTTAAATGTTTGAGGTTGAGTGCAAACAGGAGGTCAAATATGCCTGCTTTGTGAGCACTGAAGGACGATGAATCTCTATTCACATCCCGTAACCGAAATCGATGCCAGCGATGATATCTCAGGATGCGACTTCTGGGCATCGTATAACAAATCCGGCTTTTGGGCACCTCGCTCCATTTTTGCCAAACGATTTCTAGCTCAACTTGTAAATGGTCTAGAAATGATTCTTGTGCGCACGTATTCGCTACAGCGATGAGGTTGAAAGCGTCGAAATGGGTGCGCACTTTGGACCACAAATTAGTAAAGTGCGCACCCATTTCGTTATATAGTGTAGGGGCATACAATTTATGGTTCAGAGGGTAAAAGCACTAAAACACAACGGTCATGTGAGAGAGATGAACAACACAAAGCGCTGAGAAAGAGTTATTTGACGTGTCCGTTGTTTTTTATCGCTTTTTTCCCTCTGAACCAACTAGCCCAATTGCGTACCCTTCTTCAATTTATGCTTCGGCTTGCTGTTCGACAATGCAATACTCCAGCTTAGCTCACTTGTTCAACCCCCTTTCTTCAATTGCTGGTGAGCCTGTAACAAAATCAAGAGTCACTCAACGAGTATTCAAAATTCCAGCATAGCGCAGGATTTATAGCGAAATTATTACCTCAAAAGTTTACTCATTTTATATTCTGAAATCAATAAATTTCCGAATATAAAGCAGTCAAGCTGGCACGATGCCGGCATGACTTTCTGCCAGTTCAGATAGGCAATCTTGCTGTTATTACAATAATTGCGGTCGGTCCGAATTTTCTTGCGCTCTTCTGAGCTCTTTGTAGCCAGGACGCCCTATTAAATAACACTAAAGTATCTTTTGTTGTTCGTCTTTCTATGACGGTAACTCACCGTAAGCGTCTTCAAAACGCCAAGATTACAGCCATGATTGGCGTTTTTTTTATTTTTTTATCTCCTTTCAGACATGATCCCGCGTACATCTCTGCATGCCGAACAATAAGCTACACGCTACTCGACTATAATCGCCAAACATGTTTTTGTGCTTAGAGAAGTGAGCTGTTTTTCTTAATTAACTCCCATAAACTCCCAAACGAAATTTCTTACACCCTGTGACACGCTAAGAAGGCAGTAGAAGCTCCATTTTCCACCGCGAACTCTCTACCTGTAATAACACTTCGGTGGATGCCCAGACAAAGCCCTTCCAAAGGCAACGAGTACGCACCAAAGACAAAGCTAAACTGCCTTTTTAATCTGTCAACGATGTTGGGGTGCCAAATAATTTCTTTGCGTCCGTTTTCGGGCAGTTGCATACAAGGTTATGCTTTCAACACTAAGCTTTTGTGTGTATTTTTTTAAATGTTTTTAGTATTTCTATAGGTTTATAAAAGCGGGACTTTCGTTTCGAGCTTACGCCTCATCTCGCTCAGAAAGTATACTTCTCCTTTTCTTCTCATAATCGGGAGGTTTTTGGAGATCGTTCCGACATCTCTGATAACAATACCCGATACTCCACCACTGACCGTGTGCACACATCGTATCGTTATCGCGTATGTTATCGGAGGTGTCAGAACGACATACTATATAGCGCCCTAATATCTCCTTGTTACCGAGTGCTACGAAGGGTAGCACCACGCTAAGGACCGGTTGCACCAACGCCGCTTACCTTAACCCAAAGCGGCACTTTCCTAAGCCGGCTTAGCGCCCTAAACCGAGCTTAGGTAAGCACGGGTTTAAATTCCGGTTGCACCAACGTTAAGCCGGCTTTACAGACGCGCCCCTAGCTAAACGCTGGATTTGCGTAGGGAATCTAGGGACAAACAGAGCAAACTAGGGAACGCTCAGAGCGACGAATACGATTGGCGGAGTGGAATCACGTGATGTAAAAAAAAAAAAAAAAAAAAACTGCCGTAGTAGTTGTCGTCGGCGTCTGCTTTTCGCTGTATTTCATCGGTGAGTAACAAATTAAAGGTCTCCAAATTCAATCATTTTTTCGTTTAACTTTTAATAACAGAAGTCAAAGCTTCAAATAAACACGAATGCTCTTTACATCTGTGATTGTGTGTTTAATATCGGTTGATAACAGGATATTTTGACAGTGGTAGTAGTTTTCGTGCTCACATTTTGAGGCGAAGGAGCCATCGGGGGCCCCAAATCTCACCGAACGCGAGAAGGACACTCTACTCGCTACATCGCTGAAGACAAAACATCATGGATATAAGTAGGCAGGTAAGATGACTACTAAAACCAAGTCAAGCCTGAGACCGATGAAGTTCAAAACAGTGACGAACTCGCCACGGCAGCTGCGAAAATGCCCGGAAATCGTCGAGTAGAAGTTGTCGAGAGGTCAGGTCACGAGACCTTGCATCGACGGTACTCGTTGCTATCAGCAAGGTGACAGAACTGCACTGTACCGTCGTTGAACATCCGCTGCAGCCTCAAACGGACTTCAGTTTCACACTGTCGAGTTCAGAAAAAAAACAAAAAAACCTCCCATTAGTACATCACATCGTGCCGAGAAGAACGGTCGTCTCTTCGCATCACCTGCCCCAGCCTGCCCCGATACAGCAATGCACGAATCTAACATAGTAGTCGTTACGATTTGTCGTCGCCACGAATGAAAGATATGAAGCAAAATATTCCTAAAAAATCGCGATCACCAAAAAAATTACGGAGGACACAACAATTGGCGCAACTTTCAACTGAATTTTATTGAAAACGTGTTCCGGTATATAGTTTCAACCATCGTCACAATGACAACAAACGACAAAAGTAAAGGGAAAACACCATCACAGAGCACAACTCGGAAACAACAGTATCTCGTTCTCGGGAAACGAATGAAAGATATAAAGCAAAGTATATAAACAAAATGCGATCACCAAAAAAGTTACAGTTATCGAACGATACAGTTTTCTGAAGCCAAGATTCTACTCGCGAGATAAGGAAAATTCACTGAAGATTGTCTCAAAACTCAGAAAACGAAAGAAATTGAATTTTCGCTGTTTTATTACTTAAAAGCGCCGCAATCTAATGCAAACGGCAGAGGTGTCGACAATCAGCTGATCGCCGAGATCATGTACTGCCACTATTCAACGCGCTGATCGGACTGAAGGATACGCGCTGCAAGTGTAGATAAACAAGGTGGTAAATAACAATACGTTACAGCTATGTGAAAATTAGTAAGTACATACGAATAAGCTCGTTGACAGAAGAACCAACGGGAATACAGACGTGAGCCCCACAGCTCCGTACGTTTCTCGGTTAGGGCTAACACGCCCTGAAAGTGGAGAGCCAACTTGAAAACAGGGGTCGATCAACACTTCACGCGACAATATTTTGCATCCTTGTCACAATCGAAAGTCATTTTGTCGAGACTTTCACGCTGATGTAGCCAAAAGCACTTTGCACAACCAATTTCGTCCACCGCGTCGACCGTGACAAACCAGCCGCCATGTTTTTAATCCAGGATTAAGAAACAACCAGAAGCAAAGCGGCCATTGTTGAGCGCTTAAGTTAAGCGTAGTTTAGTGCTAGGTTTAGCGATAAGCGAGTTTGGTGCAACCGAACGAAACCGAAACTAAGCTTAAGTTCCCGGCTAAGCTCCGCTTTGCGCTAAGCGACGTTGGTGCAACCGGCCCTAAGAGAAACAACGTCGAAAATGTAGTTTCGATTTTACTGACTGATATTTAACCGGCTAACAAGCTCCCGATCCTGAGGACGAGCATCGCTAATTGGCCGATCGCTCAAACGTCATTCGGTGGAGCTAACGTTATTTTACCGTGTATTCGAATCCGTTAGGAAAAGAATTGAGAGAAACACGGAGCAGCCGGCACGTGTCCTGTCTGGGAACGTGCCTGTCACATACTGTACAATCTCCTCGGTAAACACGTGCCAGGATTTCCCGTCCGGCGCTAAGGCGGTCTCCATCGACGGGCACATCTGTGTTTCTGTTCCCGCGAAGCGAAAGCGTGATGACATTCGATGCACGTGTGAAGCCGATGTTTAAGAGAGTCCGGTTAGAGAGTCTCGTTGACGTCGAACACCTCTCCCGGGGGAAAGTGAAAGCTGGTCTTACCGGTGCTGATGGTAGAGACCTTGAATGGACCACTCGAACGGTTTTGCGTAATCGCCACCCGGTGTGCATGACCCGCAGTCCGATCAGAGCGAGCATACCCACTTTGGCAAGCGAGTAATGCGTATACGTCAGACGTACGAACAACGAGGTTTGGTAGAGGTCAGCTGCTACTTCCTTTATTTTGTTTTCTGGGAAGCGGTGCGATTGCGAACTGCGGTGAATATATCCATCCTTTTGTCGTCGTATTTTTTGTTCAATGCTTACAACAACAAAAAAAGGTTTCCGCTACGTTTGTGGTGTTGAGCCTCGCGTCTGAGAAATATGCCATCGGGGAAGCGAATTATTTTATGTATCACCGATTTCAGAAAGTGAGCTTGTAATGGACGACATATTTTGAATCTTTATATTGCGAGGGAGATCTATTTTTCTCTGCGTTTGAATTTGTCTAGAGGATTGTTATTCCTTTTGCAGGATTGATTTCAGGATGCTACATTAAAATTAGCGACAGGATTTGGAACCACTCAGAAAATCGCTCAAGTCGTTTTTGTCAAGAAACGTACTCTTACAATTCTCCCTCCTGTCTTTTTTTTACCTAAAGTGATTGCAACTAACAAACTCTTTGGTTGACACGTGGCTATCTTCGTCTAAATTTAAAATAAAAACAAAGGTGCACGTTCAAGAAATGAGAAATACACTACAGGGTGATTCAAGGAGACGCCAGACTCTTTAAATCAACCGCTAAATTCGGTTTCTTAACCTATCGCGCACGACTTTGTGGAGCGTTGCCCACAGATGGTGCATTTTTTTTGTGTAAAATTTGCAAAGAGCGAACTTCCCTGAGGAAAAAGTAAAGAAAGAAAATGGCTTAGCTCCAATGGAAACGCAGCGACGCCACCGGTCTGCAAAAAACACGGCACCGTTTCGCACGGGAGACAAGAGATGGCGCAAGCGGTCGCGACGCCAACTGCCACCAACGAACGAGCATATGACACCAAGAGCCGGCGTATTTAGCAGACAAGAAACTGCAGTTCCTTTTTACCGCGCCTGTTTTTGTTTCTGCGATTGTCGCCGCCTACGGAACGCCCGCCGCTTTTGAGTCGAAAAAATTGTCTGCTAAAGACGCTGGCTCTCGGCGCCGTATGCTCGTTCGTTGGAGGCGCTCGTTGCGCCATCTCTTGTCTCCCCTGCGAAACGGCGCCGTGTTGTTTGAAAACCGGTGGCTTCGCTACGTTTCAATATGAGCTAAGCCTTTTTCTTTCTTTACTTTTTCCTCAGGTAAATTCGCTCTTTGCAAATTTTACAAAAAAAAAAAATACACCATCTGTGGGCAACGCTGCACAAAGTCGCAGCGCGATAGGTTAAAAACCGAATTTTGCGGTCGATTTAAAGAGCCTGGCGTCTCCTTGAATCACTCTGTTGAATAATATTTCACACCTTTTTTTTTTCTTCTTCTTTTGCGACGCAAATTTAGCTTACGTGCCCTAAGCACCATACAAAATCCTAAATTGCAATCCCGCCTGGTTTTCTTTCCTACTAAAATGCTAACATCGAGACTAGCCCCTTCTCTGAGATATATGTTAGAAAAAGGGGTATTTCCCAATGTCCGGTCGTTTTTTATAGTAAAAAAGAAATTCACGCGGGATAACATTTTTTTTTCTCGGATGCTTTTGCGTTGATGTTGGGTTTGCTCCATAAAAATATACTAAAGACCCCTTTAGTGCTTCTTTATGCCAGAGAGTCGAGCTCGCCATATTGCGTGTATTTTGTTTCTAATGTAAGCAATCTTATCGTAACGTTTCAAAGAAAACAGGGGCTATAGCGCAAGAGCTTCGGACGCTATTTTCGCGTCTCCATTCCAACTCTCCGTCTCCCGCACGGCTACCTCGTCCCTCCGCCTGTTCCTCCCGCTGTCGGTCCCTTCCCCTCGCCCTCTCAATCTTGCGTCCGCTCACCTCTCCGGCAATAAGCGGAGACACTGATATCCAGAGACGAGTTCAATGGAGCCTCGGTCCGCGCAAACACGCATCGGTCGACGCAATGTTGCCAGACCGTCCCAAAGACTTTTTCTTTTGGCCGCGAGGAATACCGCAGAAGCCTGTTTTATTGGGGGCACTTGGGAACAGCCGGATGCCTGCGTGTTCATTAGGTGCCGATGGTGTTGACTCTCAGCGCGTGGAAGATTAAAGAACGTGTTTAGGCTGAAACGGTTCGGTTCGCACTACGGGTATTACTTGTCAGTTGGATCAATGAGTAATCTTATAATTGGTTGACGATTTCTGTCTTATAACCTGTAAAATCATGAGTAAGTATAAAAGCGGTTTCAAAGCATAAGTAAAGTTTAAAAGGATGAGTTTGTATACCTGTGACATTATTTCGTTTTAATGTAATAACAATAGTGGTAGTCCATCAAATTTGACAGAGCTAAGCACAATACTTAAAAAAATGTATCTTCGATACCGATGCCGGATACCCTGAATAATTGTGTTTCCGATACCGACAAAAGATACTGTAGAAAAATTGATTTACAATATACATATATCTACTCGATACTGCAGAGTCGATACTTCGATACGTCGCTCAACTCGCCAATATTAACAAAGCTGGTATAATATAACTAGCTAAGTTGCAGAATTTATCCGTGGTTTCTGAAATATTTGGGGTATTCGATACAGCGGACTGCTTTTGAAAGGTCTTAAACGAATCCGGTCACACGGATTTCCTTAGGCTCCAGTGTCGGCGCAGCTGGATACGTTAGAACTTTCGTATTGGACTAAAGCCATGGTGACATTTAAACGAACACTTCCATAAGCAGCGTAGCAAATTTTTTAAACTAATGTTCTTCGTGCGAACCGGTCGCTGAGCACTTAACTAAACACACGAATACATCTGGAACGTTTTCTTATGTTTTTTTTGTTTGTTACTGCAATATTCACCGGGTTACCTCTGACTTTGCCCTGTGCTGAAATGTGCAAGCTCCGTACGCTTAAGAAAGCCGATCAGTGATTTCCCCGCGCTGTGTTTAACAGACGTTCGAAGTTGAACATTCTGCGTTAAAATCTACAGGGAAACCAACGAAGATAAAATGGCTGAAGGTTTTGAATTTCGTAATGGAATTTATTTAGATGGTGCCTTTACTTAAAGGTCTTAAGTAACAGCATTTGCTCAAACCACCGGCCCGAAATAGCCATGCAATGCCGCCGTACTGTAAGCGAAGTAAATAAAAAAGATGATTTCTACAGGAGCAGACGGCCACGTTCGTGTTGTATTTCATGAAAGTTGTACTTCATACCGGCTTAGGACAGCCAATTGATAAAATCCCAAGTGAAGCCGGAAGTAGAGGTCGCAGCCGATGGGAACGTCTCCAAAGGGTGACGAAAACCACACCAAAACCGCTGTTGGCGCCAAATCAGCTGTCCGTTCCGTTTGATTGCGTCTTTTGGTTTCGGTCTTCCTTGGGAGCGTGGCCCGCTAAACCGGAAGTCTCCTCCGGCTTCACCTCTGACAGACATGTACACGCTACCCCAAAAAACTAACTAAATAACGTTACTCGTTACTAGTTTAAAAAGGTAACTAAATACGATACTCTTTATGAATTCGCCGCAATAACGCTTTATTTTTCCTCCATTATCGCCATTTTGAGAACCAAATATCCCAATTGTTGTTACAGGTTTTTTTTTTTTTTTTTTTTTTTTTTTTTTTTTTTTTTTTTAGTAGACGTTGCATTTTAGGAGTAGCAAGCTGTCATCAGTTGTACTGATGCGCTCAAAGGAACGGCAGTGTTCTGCTTCAGGAAGAGCTGGTGAATGTGAGATTCCCCTCTCTCTTTTGTTTTCTCTGCTGTTTCCAACACGGGAAGGTTCTGTGCCTTCCGGTGTTGGAAACCTCCGGGTTTACATTCGCTCTGTACACGATTCTAGAAGGTCCAACCTTCTAGAAGAGTGAGGAACAATTTCAGCTGGAGACCTCGACTGACGTGTTCAGCGATAAACTTTGCTACCCTGTTATACTATTTAGTTGTTTTTTAGGTTGCCCATCTGCCTTTGTCTGAATAGACGCATACTCAGGTTAGAATTAACACGAGGCTGTTTAAACAGATTTGTACATGTTACTCCTCAAAAGTAACGAAATACCGTTACTTATTACTTGGTCTTAAAAGTAACTAAGTACGTTACTTTTTCTTTTTCTTAAAAAAGTAACTAAATACGTTACTCGCTACCGAGAAAAGTAACTAGCTCGAATTAACTCGTTATTAGTAACGAGTTACGTGCATGTCTGAACTCTGGTGGCGTCATGTTGCTTTCAGAAGCTTCCTACCTCCATACCGTCTGCCAGGGTCCCCCCCAAAGGTTAATAGACACGCCCGCGAACGGAACGTCTGAAGCCAGCCACAGCAGCGCTATCTTCCGAATGCCGTCTGCTACCAAGGCCGCAACGCTACTGGTGGCGATATGTTTTGGTGGCACCCGCGTATGGTACCCTCTCGTGACGTCATTATCTTGCGAACAGCAAGTTCGATGGTGTTTGTAATGAGCATGGTGGAAGCTTGAAATCATTGCGCTCTGAAACCAACACTGCAAACACCGTGAAAATTTAAGTTCTTATATTACTCTTACTTAAGTCGATGATAAATCCTTTGCTGACGTTCTAGTTAGCCTTCTGCCAATCGTGGAAGGCGGGTCACAGCGACGCTTTCGATCGCTCACGTCACCAATTCGGAGCGCAAGTTCGTCTGCTTCTTTTGTAGGGGTCGTGGTGACTTCAGAGTGTCGAGATTTGATTGGTTCTCAGTAAAGGAATGTAGGTATACCTCATAACAGCTTACTTTGAGGTCTACCCACTATCCTTCAATCAGAGCCAATCAGAGCTCGGCGTCTTTCTGATGCCACCGCAACGCCTGCATAAGAAGCATGCCACTTGCTCTCCACATAGTTTGGCCTCTAAGCTATGAGGAGAGTGTGTCGTCTGTTTCTTGCGCAGGAGTTGTGGTGACGTCAGAACGACGCTGAGCTCTGATTGGCTTTGATTGAGAGGATGGTGGGTAGGTCTCAATGCTGAATGCCTTGAGGTCTACCCACTATTTGTTTTCAATCAGCCAATAAGAGCTCGGCGTTCTGGCATCATCGCAACCCTAGTAAGAAGCAGACGAACTTGCGCTTCGCATAGGCTTCGTCGGAACCACCGAGGGTTCGCCAGGCGACAGTTTTCCGCACTCAGCGTCGACCTTCCCAACGGCGTGTCCCATTTGGTCTAGCGTGGCCACGTTCACTTCAGCAGACGGCATTCGAAAGATGCCTCGTTGCCATGGCGACGCTTGCGCTAGTAGGCGGACTTTATCGCACGGAACTAGACAGCGGGCTTGCGAACTCAGGTTCTCCCTGGGCTCTTTCGCCGTGCTTTTCAATAAGTCAAATGCCCACCTCCCCCCCCCCCCCCCCCCCCAAAAAAAAAAAGAGAAAAAAGAGTTTGAGATAAAGATTTCTTGCAGATGCGTTAGTTTCTTCCACGCCTTAAATTTTCACTGGCCTTACACGAAAAGTATATTTTGAGTACGCAATTTGGACGCAGTTTTTTGTACTGCAACATTGGGCTAAACTACCGATTTGCCGTTCGTTGGAATAGCAATAGGTACTTGATATCCGAACTCCGTTGAAAATATTTGAACGGAATTTACATTTTATATCTAAATTTTAGTCATCGTGCCACTTAAAAAAATTATTGAAAAGCCCTTAGTAGAACCGCTTCTACACTCGATTGTTGAAATCGATGCAATCCTAAAGTAAACGCGCTCTTCCAATAGGTGCGCCTTTTCTTATTCCGAAAAGGGGAAACCCCGTGAAATTCAATGAAATCCAAACACGCAAATTTAGGATGCAACAGATGCCGTCTAAAAACCTCGACTGACATTTAACAACAACACAAAAATATAAGTTAGAAGAGCATTCTCGAAAAACATCACGCAACTTGTCGATTTTACGTCAGGAAACTCATTCGAAATTCACGTGCAGTAGAATGCTGCCTTCAGAAAATGCCACCTAGAAGATAAGGCTTGCTCGTGACGTCATGGGTTATGAATCCGCGACCCAACCCAAGTGGCAAGTGGCCTCGCGTCGCGGTGTGGTGGCGTAGTGCTCGTTGTGAGGCGCCGCCAGGGGCGCTGGCGGCGACACTGACGCGGGCTAGGCGGCGCTACGTGTATACTCTATTGGTGACGCTTAGTGGGGAAAGGAGCGGGATATGTCTCTACATGAGGTTCTCAAAGGCTATTCGGGAGTAACAAAAAAAGATTTTAAACAAGCTAATGAAAGAAGTGCAGTCGCACTTTTTTCGAAGATGTCCTTAGGTGGTGCATTTATTATATTAAAATGTCTTGAATGTAGGTTTTGAAGAAATAAATCACGAAAGAAAAACTCGGGCATTTCCCATTCAGTAGGGAATGAAGAAAACAAACCATATGGTTGACGTCTGCTACTCACGCTTCTAGAGTTCTACTCACACTCTAGAATCTGCTGGATAAAGATTTAGGGTGTTCATCTCTAAGAACTTTTCAAGTTCATGTACCAGTGGTGTACCAACTTGTTTATGAGGGGGGGGGGGGGGGCAAACCAACCCCTCCCCCCCCCCCCCCCCCCCCCCGATGACCGGGGCGCGGTGCGCCGGTCAGTGTTTGCCCTGCCCACTGACGGCTGTTTCGGGGGGGGGGGGGGCAAAAAATATGCCTTGGCCCTCCACTCTGGGAACTGCGAGGGGGGGGGGCCAGGCGCCCCCCTTGCATTCGGTTGGTACGACCATGTCATGTACCATGTGTATGTGTATACGTCAGTAGAAGTGTGAACCCGGCGGTTTGCTTTTTTTTCCTCCCGTGCAAAGGACATAACATGTTTGAAAAAACAGTTAGGGCGCAGGCGAGCTGGTGTAAATTTACCATTTTTTAGACCACCTGAGACTGGGTGGAAGAAACACGACGACGTCTCAAATTGAGACGTCTTCGTGTTTCTTCCACCCAGTCTCAAGTGGTCTAAATATGATAACATGTTTTTTTATAGCTTTTTTTTCTTAGAAACCTATTTTTAAGAAGTTTGAATAAGATTAATGCATCACCTTTGTCGAAAGCTTCATTGCACTCAGTTTATGGGATTTCTCATACAAATTTTTGTACTTCTGAATGGCGCTCGAAAACAAACTGTCGGTGGTATTGCTTCAACCGAGACTTTAACAGTATTGCATCCCTACTGATCATTCCGAAGTGCCTCGAGTAAGAAAAATATTTTTAAACCGGCTTCATTATCAGGTGAAAATAATTCAGCGCAGTTGTGTGATGTAATGTTGACGCGTACGTGTTCTTGGCAACTGCGCTTGCGGCAAAGTTCTTGGGCTCGTTCCAGGCAGGCATACCACTGAACTGTCTTTAGACAGTCAAGACATCGTCAGTGTTTTGAGTTTTTCTTTTATTACTAGTTTTATTATTATTTTCAATGCGTTGCTAGACTGTTGGAAAGTACATTTATTTTGTTATCTTGACAACCTTGACGCCCACGGTTCCAACTCTTACTGGTCACAAGAGTTGTTGAAACAACCAAAGTACAGGTGCAAGCGAGAACATTTTGCCCTCGTCAACGCTTGCACAGCACGGGTGCCAGTGCAATGCTGGAGGTATCATAGCGCGCAAAGTGCGGGAGAAAATGCGTAGTCACATATGTTTTTCGTCACCGACTGCGAACTATATTAAGTAAGTGACTGTCAGCGCGTAACGCTGTCTGGGTGGGAAAGTACATTTTACGCCAGCGGGAAAAAAAGAAAAAAACAACAAAAGGCGCACGAAAGAAGCTGAAGCGAATGGCTTCCTTTTCCTGAAAACTTTCCTTGAAGAGGTATATATGGCTGTACACTACCTTTATATATAACACTCATTCATAGGAATTCGTAGAGTATATACGCAACAATACCCTGTTTATAAAAAAACTCAAAAGTCGACCTGTTTTAAATGCCCCTTGGCTAAATAGAGTAATAGTCATCAATCAATCGATATATCTATTAGTGTTTATTACAGTAACCAGGAACAATATATTGCTTTCTGCTAGGACGTTTGACAGTGTTTAGCAATAATTAATATAGTAAGAGTAACATACTCTAGTAATATTAGTAATATTAACAGCAATTTTAATAGTAATACTAATAGTAACACTAAAAGTGGAACTAACAGCCATTATAATGGTAGTGATAATAGTAACACTTATAGTAATAGTAACAGCTATTAAAATAATTATTATTCTAACCTTTATTCTGTAATCACTCAATGACACACACTGATCTCTATGACAATTGCTGGATCGCGTTTGCCCGCTCCGCGAATGCGGTCACTGGCGGCCATCTTTAGGTAGAGTTATATCACCTCTAGCCAATGTAAGCTGCTGCAGCCGCTATCATCCATCCATGGCAGAGAGCGTTTTGGCAGGTGGGTTGGCAGGCTGCGGTCAAAATAGCGTGGGTGATATTGCGTGCTTGATTAAAATTATTTGACGAAACATGTTTTTGAAACCCGGCGTGAACAGTAGTCCGGTTTTTGAGGACCTGGTAAAAGTTTCACGAAATCGCAGCACCGGGAGAAAAGCAGCACAGCACGTATCGAAAGTCGCATCGAAAGAAGCATCGAAAGCAGACGACGGTACGGAAGTCTGTTTTTGATGCGAGCTGCGCTGCTTTCCCCCGGTGCTGCGCTTTCGTAGAACTTTTGCCGGGTCCTCAAAAATGAGGCTACCGTTCACGCCGGGTTTCAAGAATCTGCTTCGTCGAACAACTTCAATCAAGCACGAAATGTCACCCACGGTACAGTGTACTAGATCTACGGCTATTTTCATGGCAGCCTGCCGCCATTGCGCTGTCCGCCATATTACTATGATGGCTAGAGATGATATAACTCTACCTAAAGATGGCCGCCAGTGACCGCATTCCGGTCCATAGGAGGAGCTGGTCAAACGCGATCCAGCAAATAGACATAGAGATCAGTGATGACACAGTACAACAAGTGCGGGTCTGTCCAAGCCACGGTAGGTCTGTGGGACAGGACCCGGCAAGTCGCTCGACGAAGACACGGCAAAGTTGACACAAGTGAAAGAAAGAAACATAAAGAGTCGCAAACATTACGTCAACACAAATGGCATCATAATCCTAAAGTGTCAAGTTAGTTTGTATTTTATTGAACTTCCTTCTTGTTACTGACATTAAAAGCAAACTCTGGAAATTTGTAAACGCGTTAAAGTATAATAGTTTAAGAATATTAATAATAATTAAAAAAAAAAAAAAAAAAAGTAGCCCAAGCGTTGAACGGACAGGGGTATGAATTCGAAACCACCACGCTTTGGAGTTCAGGTGTGCCCTTTCTTGAGAGAAAATCCAAATGCTTCGGTTGTTTCTTGAAAGCACGCTCTAGATTAGTATGGGAAGCATCTTTCTCGAGAACGTGATGTCAACTCAATGGCGTCACATAGGGTCAGCGGCACCCAGTGCTGCGGCACTCCGTTTCCTATCCCCCCCTCCTTTCCCTTTCTCTTTCACTGGTCAGCTGCACCCCCCCCCCCCCCCCCCCCCCCCCTTCACCCTTCCTGAGTGCTGCACTCGAGGCGGTCCGCCCTTACTCCCCGTTACAGCATTGTTTCAACTTGCCGCGATCAATACGTCGGCGAAGAATCACGTACCCAAAACATTCAAACGTCTCTGCATATTTAATTAGTAGCATGCATTCATTAGTATCAATAATCATACATAAGCTGTCGGTCAACCAAAAATGTTGGCGATTCACCATTGAAGTCTCAGTACTGAACCTGGAATCGTTGCAAAAGCGTGACTGGAAAAATATCAAATCGCGGATGACTCGCCTGTAGTATATGCATATATTATAAATCTACTATTTTTAAGCTCCAAAAGCTTGTGTCTGCCAGAGCTTTCTAATGTCTCAGAAGGTCCGACGCTGCAATTGAAATATAGGCGCGGACGAGAGACATGGGCAGTCAAATAGCGATGACAAAAAGGATATCAAAGAAGGTAAGGCGGAATTCTCACAATTGTAGAGTTTAGTAAACTCTGACGATGAACTGGCTGTACATAGCATGCCGGCCTTTACACCAGCTTTCAATAGCTAAATATACTTTCGCTGGCACGTCACGTAATTATCTCAAATTAGTGGATTCCTCCATAAAGCAAAAATTACTCGACACTTCATATTTCGCCTTATTGCTTCAGTTCTTATTGGTTTTGCAATCGCATTACCCCCCTTTTTGAAACTTAACAACGCATACTAGATGACGAAACATATTTAAGGTCATTTTGAGGATGTTTATCACCATGCGCAAAGTTTTAAGTTGATACCTCATTATAAATGTGCTTGTACTTCATGGGGTTTACAGACAAAGGATACGTACTATGACCGAACTCTTTTGCCATAAAGCGTTACAGAGCGAGAGTTCAAAAACGTAACACGCAGCGAAGATTCCTCTGAGGTAGAAAAAGAGCGCTTCAAATCAGTACTCCAGTGGTGGCGAATCGATACTCTTTTCACAAAAATGTAGGAACATTTTGGCATCCATAGAGTTTTAAAAAATGAAGAGGCAAAATCAAGCTCGTTAAATGAGCCCTTAATGTAGGGTAAATAGTAGTTACACTAATAATGGTAGTAATATACTTTAAGCTAAATCATGCTGCAATGCCGTAGGAAGTAGAAGGGCATATAATATAAAGAAGAATATTATTTTTATTGATGATTATTTATTTGTTTGGTGACCCAGTACCGCCGTGAGGTTTTTATTTTTTATATAATACATATGTGTGACGTCTGTTTTCGGAGGTCCTGTCATTCTAAGTATGAAAAACGAAGGCAGCTCCATGTACGTGACCAAGCTACTCCGCACAATGTCCGTTTCCAACTGGAAGCCTTATTCAAAAGATTCTATAAGCAGAGGAATGAACGGGAGAAAGCCGACTGCAGCAAGATGTCGCCGGAAATCATTTTGATCTCAGTGCCGATATTCCCCCGTTTATCGACAGAACATCAAGCTACTTTTCCTATGAAGGCTACAACGTTGTCTAATGAACTGTCCAACGTTCGGTTTCGTCTGTTAGACTTTTTTTTATAAATTTAGTTGCCAGATAGTCAGCATCATAAAAAAAAATGCGCTTAAATTTTTGCATTTTTTACTCTTTTTTTTAATTGTAATCTTTGAATAGCACGCGGTAATTTTTTATACGAGAACCAGAACTTTCTTCTCAATATTTGATGAAAATAGCGATGGGTATAAAATGTTTGTATACAGTTTGCACAGGAATATTGACGTGTTTGCCGGTCTGACAGTCGCACAGTTGTACAGAACAACACGCTGTTTACGATCAAGTCAGCGTTTGCTCACACCAGGTGTGGGCAGTGCGCGTGCGCGTAGAAACCATAGTAGCGTGAGAGGAAGCATATGCGCATGCGCAGTATTGACACCACCGCAGCGGTGTGAAGTCAGAGAGCTGAGTTGGTGTATATGAGTCGCACCCCATACAAACGGCGCCATTTTCATGAAAGAGTTAATAGACAAGTCGCAGATTTGTACACACTAGCACGCGGCTCGTTCACGCCGATGTCGTGGTACTGCTGTCGGCACAGAGCATCCGGGGACGCTTCCCCCCGGACTCACCTGTGTTCTCTGTAAATAGGGAGTCGGTTGGGACCATAAATAAGTCGCAGGTCTTTGCATAGGTTCGTGGATGAGCGAAGTCGCTGCATCTGCGGACCAATGCCGCCAAGCTTCGGACCGTCCTCGAGCCGCCAGATAAGGAAGGCCATTGGCAAACGCACTGCCGTTCTTTTTTTTTTTTTGTCGTAATTGTCGACACGACCAACGCTTTCCATGTTTAAGATCCATACTTACGAACAACCAAAAAAGCGCCGCCAGAAAATTAGGGGAAAAAGAACGGCGGCAATAAAAAAAAAAAAAAAAAAAAAACTTTACTAACGTTTTTTTAGCCTGGAAAGAATAGGGTGTCATTATTTGTCACTTATTCTGTTAACTTATCAGTTTTATAGAGTGTCATATTTGTGAGGAGTATAGAGATTTTGCTGTCCGTCGCCTTCTTTGGCTGCAATTATAATTGCGCAGGACCAGCACCAGCCAATGTTACAGAAAGAGCTAAAATTCCTGTTAGATTTATCTACTCGAAATACCAGATGAAGAGTAACTATGATTACGTAACTTCAATTCCAATTACCATTGGTGGACGTGAAAGAAGGTAAATACCGAGTAAAAGGAACGAGGACCGAATGTCATTTCAGCAACAGATTGGTTTCCATTTTTCCCGCAGCTACATGGCGACTTGTTCCGTAGCAGACGTACTCATCGATTCCAGTTTCTCCCTCTTTCACTGGACCTCAGAACGATAAGAAAGCGGTTGAGTTGTCACTAGTTTACGTCACAGAAACCGCGTCACAAACTTTGTGATGCAACTCTAGCGACCTTCAACTCACCTTGACCTTGAGCGGAAAGCGCACTGTCAAAATGGTGGGTGTTACTCTGCAATCTCTTAAGCTACCTCAATGCCTGCTAGCGCTTGCGTAATTCTTAATGCGCCAGAGATTGGGAAATGTCGGAAGACTCACACAATCCGTACAATGACCAATACGTGGAATTCCGTCTCGTAGAAACAACTCGTTTTATGCCCACTGGCTCCTAACCTCACACTGTTATTCCAAGTGTACACTCTCACGCAAAGCTCGGCGGTGTAAAAAAAAAAGTTATATAATTTCCTAAAGCAGAATGCATTTAGAGGATTAGTCTAGAGTGTCATGAAGAGTTGTAACGAACACGTGCTTGGTGTCACAGTGTCGCATGATCACGTAACTGGGCGTCATTGTGTCACGTGACCAGGTAACTTGCCCTCACAATTTCACGTGACCGGGTAACTTGATGCCACACACAATATCAAGTGACAAAGACACTTGACATCACACTGTCACGTGACCACGTAACTTCAAATCACAATGTCACCTGACCATGTAACTTGACGTCATAGTGTCACATGACCACGTGACTTGACGTCAGGGTGCCACCACCACGTAAGTGAAGTCACGTGACGTGATCCCGTCGTAGTTTTCACTTGACAATTGTCTGCTAAAGTTAGCAGGAAAATATTAAATGTCGCGCTATAACAGCCTCTCTAGTCGGCAATTTTCGATATTCAGACTTTCAGCCCGCATCGATAACTCACGTAAGATTAAACTTATTTCTTATAAGTCATCCTTGTTTTTCTGCTCGTTTTTGCCATCCGCCATTGCTGACTGGAACGACTTGCCCGATAACATTGTTTGTCAACGTGATCAAGTTCTTTTTCGCCAAGACTTGACTACTTTTTGGGACCCCTGTCGCATGTCTACTTAAGTGTGGTTGATTTTGTTGTTTTTGTGCTCTATAGTTTTGATTTATTCTGCTTTGTAACCACTCCCCCCCCCCCTACCCCCCCCCCCCCCCTTACATAATGCCCCTTGAGGGCGTGTAAGGTATTTAAATAAATAAATATACCTAGCATCAAGGTGATTAATTGTTTCTACTAACCGCTGTCATGTAATTTCAAGAACTTTCATTATACATCCCCTGATTCTCTCATTCTCTTTTATATTTTCAACTATCGGTCTTTCTCATTTACTGACTCATATTATTAAGCTACATATTGCTTGAGAATTCTGAGAAAACGTCCCAACCCATGACGATGTTCGACGCTAGTGTGGCAACCCAACCACCTCGCCTGTCGAATTCTAACCAGATTTTTCGGGACTTTGTTCAGGTATAAACGAATGCCAAACGCATTGCAAGAGGCTACAGTTTAACGGAGACACCGCTGATTGAAAAACGGAATTTGTGGAGGGACAGTCTGAGAAACAAAAATGTTCCAACAGGACTGGCCCCAGTCTCACAAAAGTTGTCGACTTGTGCAATTTTGACCAGCCGGCCGGAAATGTCCCCTCCAACTACATGACGTGCGGTTGATGCGGTCCACCAGACAGAAAACGTTACATAACCAAGACTGGGGACAGGGAAGTTATAGCATTCAAATCATCCTGCCCATTTGTCCCCGTGGCCTGAAACACGCATTGGGAGGTCTCCGACAATTGCTCCTGCGCATACAGGCGTCCCTTTGTCTACCCCCGGGCACGTGGCCGCCGGTCATGACCGCTCCAGACGAGACACCACGTCCCTTGTTCGCCCCAGTCGTCTTACTCAACCCCCGGCCGACCTTCCTACAACAACAGCTATAGCCGCGGCGCGAAAGGGTTTCTTCTTCCGAAGAGGGCGAGGGGGTGCCAGTTGAATCAGCGGATTCCCCCTCACCGCAAGGTCGTTAGGATGCGCGACATCTCCGTAACTGCGGCGCCGGTTCAGAATTATTAATGACCCGAGCGAGTCCCAAAAGCGCCTCGGGGACACCTCCTCCGATCGAACACTTTAAACCGTCACTCCAGGTTGCTTAACGAAGCATCGCCGCGGGGAGAACCCGGTAACAGCGTCGCGATTCTTTATCCCGAGCGCGCCGATGGGATTCTCGTCGCCGGTTCCACAATCCAGAACGGAAAAAGAGGCATACTTCGAATGCGCGTGCGAGCGGACGCGTGTTTTGTAAGCGGACTCTGGGCGTTCCTTTAGGTGGCGCCTTGTTTACACAACACGGACTCCCTCCCATTGCCGAGCAGTCCCTTTCCCTTGTGTATGCCCCCTTCAGCGACTAAACGGAACCGAGGGGCGTCCCTGCGCGTCCGCTGCTGCCCGTGCTGCTGCCGCCTCGCGGGGTTACCTGTACCGCGACGAAACTGGGAAGTGGATTATACTCCGGCCGGACGGCGCGCGGACTTGGATAGAGTTCAGTGGTGCTGGTTGGCACGCGACGCTGCGGTTCTGCTCGGCGGCACACGTTCACCCGGAACCACCATGGTGTCCCATCGGCAGGCGTCTTCGGTGTACACCATACAGCCGGAGCCCACGGACGTGGCTTGTGAGTTGCTCACTTCACGGTGAATCTGTTAAGATTTCCTTGCCACTTCCACCGAGTTCCGAAATAGGTGATGATTTTCGAGAGTGGACGTTAAGACGTTAGACGTTAGCACCGACTTTTCAGCTTGGTGATTTTTTCGATTACACTCTCAAGAAAAAAAGCATGTCAAATGGTGTATTCTTACACTCTTTGTCCTATATAATACACCCCAGAATTTCAATTCGACGTACAGGGTGTCACAAAAGAAAATTTACACGGTCTTTTTTACCGCAAAAATAAACCAGACATCACCAAACGCTCATTCTCCGCCCAAAGGTAGAGCTGGAGGTGACAACCAGATGCCAAAGTTTCAGACCGATCTGATAAGTTAATCAAAAGTTATAAGTGATTTTCTGAAAATTTCAATGGGAAAATGGAGCCCATTTTTGCCCGTTTTCGATTTCTGGTGCCATAGAGCCCCATGTGCTTGAAAACTCCGTCGGCCGCCATTTTCCGATTAAACTTTTCAGAAAATCAGTAATAACTTTTGATTAAGTTATCGGACCGGGCTGAAACTTTGGCATTTGGTTGTGACCTCTAGCGCTACCTTTGGGAGGAGAATGAGCGTTCGGCGATCCCTAGCTTATTTTTGCGGTAAAAAATACCGTGTAAATTTTCTTTTGTGACACCTTGTAGAGTGCCCTACAGTCTAACAGAGGGCCCAAAATTTTACGAGGGGCTTGATAGCCGTGTGGTACAACATTTTAAATAGCTAAAGTACGTATCAAAGACCACATAGAGAAAACACCGACTTTTTATAGTAGGGCCAAGAAAACCCTGATTATTTTTTTTTTTTTGTAGTCAATAAAACGTACATTAGCTATTTTAACAAGTTGTACCGCACGGCTCTTAAGCCCCTCCTAAAATTTCGGGCCGAATGTTCTAATGTAGGGCGCTGTATGTCGAATTGAAGTTTGGGGGTGTATTATATGGGACAAAGGGTGTAAGAATACACCTTTTGACACCCTTTTTTCTTGAGAGTGTAGCTGGAGACACATTGGACGCGTTATGAGAGGCCATAATGTCAACGAGCGCTTTGCAGAGAAACCTTGTGCAGCCAACCTATATCTGGACCCTTGTTATGATATTCTTGAAATGATGTCTGGTCTTTACGCACTTTTGAATCAATAAGAAAGCGAATGGTTCCATACATCTATAAATTATTCTGATCCCCAGAAACATGGGGTTTTTCACCCTGATTTTACAGCATTCTGCTTCGGCTACTACGTGCCGCGAGAGCTAGGTGAACCTCTCCCAGTTACGGCCGGTTCGCGCAGCACCTTTTGCTTAGGCTGCGTTATGTTAAAGAAGCTTACGTCTGCTTACGTCGAGGGTCACCGGGACATCTGTCTTTCGTATCAAGCGTGGACACCAGTTCCAGGAGTAGCCTTGCACTCAACATTCGAGATACAGATGTTCCGGTGACTGATCACACAACGCAAAAAAGCGTAAGAAAATGCTCCTGTGTGAAGCGGCTTTCAAACTCAGTTTTATGCATAGTGTATGAAACCTGTCGTGCATAGTTACCCGGTGATTTGTGCTCTAGTGCAAATGGAAAGCTAGACCAAGACACGGGCTCCCGTTAGTAGCTTTGACAGCGTTGTACGTTGTGTAGGAACCAAATTATGTAAACCTTCTCACGAATGTCCGCAGTACAAACAAGGACACAGGTTCTCAGTAATGCCTTGCTTCTACGAAAACTCCCGCATGTGAGGAACTTTCCAGAGCCACGCGCACTGCAGATGTTTGTGCAATTGAGTATAGAGTTAAGCCATCATTGGAGGCAGTCACATATTTGGAGCGCTTTGCCTCTTCCTATTCCAATGGATCCGGGAATGCCTTTTCACCTTCAGTAAAGAAGGCAACGAACGAACGTTCATAGGTTAACGGCGTGCTCCCAATGCTCAAGAACGCGTGCAGTTCAAGCGCCCGTTGACGCTCTGCGCTCACGCTTGTGGCCTTGACTACTCATGCTAACAGGATACATGAGCTGTCAAAGCCTGAACTCATTTTCTATGAATAAGTTTGAAGAATCGTAACTCTAAAAACACAAGCATAAGCAAAAGCAAAAACGTTTCCTTTTATTTTGTATGACAGAAAATGATTACAGTAACTGGGTTTTTGTTTAGAGAGTTGTTTATTTTCTCAAAAACATTTTGAATATAAAATACGCATTTTCGTTGGCAAGAAGTGTTGATTTATTCTGGAATTTTTCTCAGGCCAAAATCTAGCTCTCTGCTTTCCATTCGAATGATACAATACAAACAACAGCAAAATAAACTCGGATTTTAAAAAAAAAACACGAAAAACGTTATTTATTATTTGCGTGTGAGTATTCATCGTTGTAAGTTTCCATGTTGTTTTTATTAATGTAGCTAAAAACAAACTGTATCAGTGTAATGTCGTTTATAAAACAAAAACAAACAAAAATTCGGGCGTAGTTTATACTGGGTTGTTTTCTCAAACGTCTATGCTACTTAGTGTCAATGTTTTCTAAACATCTCAAAAATTATATTTAGATTGCGATCTAGTGTGATTTGGCTTTATCACAGCTACCTCAGAATTAACAGCGTTTTAGATTTGGTTTAGACTGCAGTAACTGGAACTATCGCTTCCGTTCATAATTATCTTTAGGGCTTTCTTTTCTTAAAGCTAAGACTGTGTCGCCTTTCGAATACAAAGTGATATTAGACAGCTTCAGCTACAGCGTATAAAACGGTCCAGAAAAAGTGAAAGCCGTTTACAACTCCCTGTAACGCCGAATTAGAGCGCAGCTCTTGAGGGGGAGAAGGGAAGGGTACTGAGGGGGGGGGGGGGGGTCACGTGACCTCCGGGGGGTGGTCACGTGACTCCCCCTCCCCGAGGTCACCGTAGGTACCCAAGGTCCTCCAGAGGTCCTCCCGAAAGAACCCGAGGTCTTCCCGATGTCCTTCCGAAGGAACCCGAGGTCCTCCCGAAGTCCTCCCGAGGTCCTCAAGGGGGGCTCGCGGTTACGCCGACGCCGACGGCGACGGCGCTCAAGCCGGAAACGGGATCCTAAGAGCTGCGCTTTAAAACTAAAGAATAGACACGAGACTCACTATGTTGGCCAAATAATGACACCCATCTTCATTGCACTGCGAGCCACCTCACGAAAGAAACCGCGTGCAAATGTGCACACCATTCGTTATTCATATCGGCCCACTATCATCATATCAAATTAAAGGAATTCCCATTTATTTATTAAGAAAACGCATTATGAGCACTGTCGATAAATATTGACTGGAGTTCCATTGGTGTGATCGGCCATTTCCGGATTTTTTACCGCCTTTGATTTTGATTGGTCCCCGTTCATATAGTTTACCGAGCACTCGTATCACAAATCACTGGGCTATTTTAAGTGAGCTCGATGAATGACGAGGCCGTGAAAATGTTTCGACCTAACAATTAATCCTACGATGTCACATTGAGCATGAAGTCAGCAGTGTGCCTGCTTCTCTGCGGAGGCAACGTTTGGCATCTTCTGATTCGCGAAAGTCCTCCAGGGTAGGGCCGATAATTTAGAATTTGCTGAGATACTAGAGTCATTGAGCGTATCTTTAGATCGGCACGAATCATTTCTTGGATTGCGAATGAGAGCCGAGGATGATCTAATCAAGTGAAGCCAGGTATGCATCTCTACACAGCGGCACAACTAATGTCTCTTCGTTATCCTTTAACGGTATAATAATTACAGGGTTCTGCTTTCAGTCGTTTGTCTGTAATCACGTTGGTGCGTAAGGAATGATTAGAAATAAAGCAGCTTAATGTTTTTCAGTGTCTGTTATAGTTAGGGTGTTGACCATCGGGGTGGGTAAGGTAGAGGGGGGGGGGGGGGGGGGGTCAGATATGCTGATCACCTAAGGCGTTTTTTCACTCGCTCATAAATCATACCTGGTTAATTGGTTGCACCCGCAATTACTTCCCACGTTTTAGTTTAACGCACTTATTAATATAAAAAACAGTACCCATGGGACTGCTGCTGCTACCCGCCCTGTGTAATGTCGCGTTTCTCGCCTTCAGTTCCTGTTTCGATTCGGTGTCCTGTCAATACGGATTTGCCCTCTTTTATTTTCTCGCGCTCGGTTTACATTTACGCGCTTCTTTATACTTGCGTTTTGTGACCAAGCTCCCAGTTACATTTGTCTGCCAGTAGTGGTGCTGCAGTGAAGCTTCCCTTTTATTTCGCCTAAGAAAAATATATATCGAGCTGCTTGAAAGCGCCCTTCAACACCTATCAGACAGCAACGAATTTAAAACCTGTTCGCATCCTTTCCGTCGCGCTGTTTGATAAAGACGTCAGGTTAATTTAACGCTGCACTGTATCAGCGAGTCATACGCTTTTAATAACTCATGTCACATTAAATCAAAAGGACGTGAGTCCGGATCCTTGTGCGGTGAGCCTGGCAAGTAGGATGCGGGCGGACCTGCCAGAAAACCTTCCCGGCTCTTACTACCGTGCCGGAGATAATTAATGGGCGTTCATGGTCTTCCCTCCGACAGTGATGCCATTCTAATTTAGTGCATTTCGCTCGGCGCAGTTTATCACCCAGCCTCCCGGGATAATCAATAGCAGCCTGGGGCTGTAACCGGGACGCGGCCTGATTGGTCCGACTGAATGACTAAGAGTCGTTGGCCCACAAATCGTAAAAGTCCAGTCGACTTTGCGTGTTCAGCACACACACACAAATATTTCCTGCAGGATAGAAGGTTGTTTTGGAAGCCAAAATGCAGCTTAAGGGAACATTCGTTTGAATTAATAATTCTTCCAGTGTAAAGAAGGAGCGTGAGAGATACTGCCCTTCTCACATCAACCGTGTGATTCGTTGCGTCGCAAAGCGAAGAACGTTTGGAAATTCAGCTCATGTAAATTTTGTTCGACGCGAAACCGAAACTAGGCACTTTACAGAGAGGACAAGGCTTTTCGTCAGGTGCGTTGCGTTGTGTTCATACCCATCCTCACTTTTACCGGTATCTTTCCGGAGCCTGTGCGGAGAGCACGTCGTCTGCTTCCTGTGCAGGGGCTGCGGTGACGTCATAACGGCGCCGGGTGCGGTTTGGAAGAATAGAGGGTAGACCTTCATGCTAGATGCCTCGAGGTCCACCCACTATTCTTTGCAATCAGCCAATAGGAGCTGGACGTTCTGACATCATCGCAACCCCTGTGCAAAAAGCAGACGAACTTACGCTCTGCATAGAGTTATTTAGACACCCCCAGAGCCAATGATATAGGACTGGGGTGCCGATACATGGCTCCAAGTGTCCCTATAGTAACTAAGTACGGCGAAGCCAAGGATAGCCTTCTTTTTCCTTTGGTTGCCAACTTCTCCTTGTCGGACAAGGGGTCACGTGCGTCAAATAATTCCCAATCGCTTGTGGGGAAGTGGCTTTGCGGGGCGCCATGCATCAATTGATCGGACGTAATTTTGAACCGAATCCCTACAAACTTGACTACATCTAGCTCTGTATCTTTATTTTTATGTAAGCTGCAGTGCCGTAGCAGAATGATGCAGTATTAGGAGGCTGTTCCATTTTTTTTCACGATAAAACAAAAATTTTATCTTTAAAAAAAATAATAAAAAGAAATTGTTTTCGAGGCTAGTACTTTTTTTTCGCTAAGAAAAAAAAAAACAAAGTATTCACCTGGAAAACAATTTTCTTTTTCAATTTTCTTTTTAAAGATTTACCAGCTCGCAGAAACTATTATTATATGCACCCCTTAATCACTCACCCACATCAGCCAACAACAATCGTTTTACGAATTTATTGTTGTTCTTCTGTTTTCTGTCGACAAAATTACATTCTCGAAATAATAATAATATATATATATATATATATATATACTTAAGCGATAAGTTGTTCGTGCCGTAGGCAATTACAGAAATCCAGAAAATATCACGTTCGTTCCATCACGTCTTCAAAAAGCTTGTGTAACATGGTCGAGAAATGTGGGCTACTTACCGCTTTCGCATGAGAAGGAACCTCGCTCAGAGGTCTTGGGAGCCGCCGTTCCGCGAAGGCTAACACAACGGCCATATCTTCAAAAGTCTCGGTGTGTAATGCCCGTGCCACACGGGCAACTCGAATGCCACTTACAGCGAATGACATTCGTGTGATAAACGAATCGGCCTCGCGATCTGTCGCGCGTGGAACGCCCCACGCTCGGAGTGTCGCGCGCTGATTGGCCGATCGTTCAAATGTCATTCGTTGTAAAGGGAATTCGAGTTGCCCGTGTGGCACGGCCATAAGTGAGCTCTCATGCCATTCTGGCCATTCTGGCCCCGTCCTATTACGGTAAAAAAAAAAGAAAAAGCTATGTGTAGGTTAGACACGTCGCAGCTAGCATTAGCTCTAAGGCGTTGTATACAACTTTCAATAGGGCTCAAGCTCCATGCTTTTGGAGTGTAGTCCGAATTAACTGCCATATTCCTTTCAAATCTCGTAACCGATGCATATGTGCAACAGCCCTAACACCTTGTGTAACCGAATACCTGTTCTCACAACAAGTCTTAGCTTCAATCTGGTATCTTCGTGTGACTTCTGGGAAATTTGATTTCGTATTTGGGAAGCTTAAACGCGTAAACCATCAACAGCTCGTTTTTAAAAAAAAGAGAAAGACATGGACCAGTAATTTTTTCCACAGCAACCTGTATCTTAATCCAGTAGCCAGCGTCTTAGACACCGTATTAAAGCAGATTTTGCGTCTACCACGCGTGTCTTTGGTCGGCACAAAGTGTATGGTATGCGCGGTTATGTAGCACGTCAGCTTTCATTGAAGTTGCTGAGCACTAAGTCCCACATATTGTACTGTGTCGCCACAAACTGTCTGATGACGCTGCAATTTAAGTCAGAGTTGCCTCGCTCATGTGGCTTTAAATCCTGAGCTATGCAGTATGGAAGTCACGGAAAGAAAATATGACGCAGGTGTTCGGTTTTCCCTACCTAACCAAGGAAAACGTTCAATGACGTATATGTGACAGCGAAATGCCTCTCTTTGAGAATACGTTTAGCAACGCGCCTAGTATATTCGTGTAACCACTATATGGGTAAAAATTGAGGTGGAGGAGGAGATGTGAATGCGCGGAGACGTCGGAGCACCGAGCACAGGCTGGGGTGACTAATGGGTAGACAGAACGCTAGCTGCCTTTGTCTCTACTCAGCGCCTAAACACGTCCGAACGTGTTCGAACAGTGAGTTGAGACAAAGGCAGAGCTGGCTTTGCGGCTGTACCTCGTTTCATCCTAAGTCCAGACGCAGCCGATGCTGAGCATGTGGACATGAAAAGGGCTTGCACTGAACGAGCGCGCGTGCTTGGCAGGGACGCTCAAAGCACGGAGTTCGCTCGTGTAGGTTCTGCTACGCTAACACTTATGCCCGAGTCCCACTAGAGCGATTAACAGATGCAACAGACCCTCACAATCCTCAAACCCATGCATCATACACGCGAATGGTATCTTTGGCAGGCTTGCAACCACTCCTGCTCACTTCACGAACACCGAGACTGCATGTAAGCCTACGAAACGTACCATCGCCTGCATGTCGCACGTGTTTGAGCTAGGGTTTCAGGCATGTTGGTGTTGTTTGTTTGTGTTTCTCGGTCTAGCGGGGCTCGGGCATTAAAGTGAAACGGAGTATATCCATTAACCATTCCAGTCATCTATTCCTCTACTAAGTGGAGAAAATTCTCGGTTTATATTTAACGTCTTGTTAGTGGTCCCAGTGGCCTTGTCAATATTTTTTTTTCGTATACGGCGTAGAGGGAAGCGGAGGGGGAGGGGGGGGGGGAAGAAGGGGGGGGGGGGGGCGGAGGTGGATGCACAAGCGTCTATTGTGAAGACCTGCCTGCCGATACTGCAGTGATTTTTCAAATTGGATGTACAAATGTTCCGGGGCAAAGTGGCCGCAGGGCATTGTTTGGAAGCACAGGGGGACTCGGCAAAGCTTTAACCTAGTGAAGATTATCAGATTCCTCGACACCAATAAAGCTGCTCTAGAAACAGTTTCTCCTGTCCTGAACACGTTTTTCTAATCACCATAACTTCTGAAAAATTCCCCATTGTGGCCCAATGTCTTATTAATCTCTCAGTGTTTCCTTCGGCTGCTTGCAGGGAGAGACCGCTCGAGCCTAACACGCCCAAATACAGCGTGCTCCAATGTCAAGGCAACGAGATAGTTGAGAAAACACTAATCATATATATTATCAACATTCCGTACACAGCCGGTGACAACTGTCGCCAGATAATAGGAATTCCGCTAAACACAGTCCTATTTCATCACTAGACATACGTTCGAGCGCCAGTATTTTTAAGCGCGTGACGCTTTACGCGTTTTTACTTCACTTCCATTACAGATTGAAAGCTAACAAACGTGATTAACAAAAACGCCTCCCCCCCCCCACACACACACACACAAAAATTCACTGGAGTTTTTTTTTTATCTGCTAAACATGTCTTAAAAAAATGTCAGAAAAATTTTTTATTTTTTATTTATTGTTTGCAAACTATTAAGCTGAACTTCAGTAGTTCAGAACGTACTAAGCCATTATGAAGGGTAGCATAAAAATACCCTAATATTTCTGCAGCAATGGCCTTTTTGGAGCTAATGTAAAAGAGGTGGCGGTAATCATACGCAGTTTGGACTGTCTGTGGCCGAATAATCTCGAGAGAGACGGGATTCGACACCATTTCACCATTTACGGTTCGTATCCAACGTGAACTCGTAGCTCCTGAAAAAGAAAAAAAAAAAACGCGTTTACATTTGTCGGCATTTAAGTATAGTCGACGTTCATTTGCGTGCTGTCTGATTTCTCTGCCTTCGACTGCGGGTGGCCTCGATCAAAGAACGTGATGAGCGGTAATCGAAACGTGCAGCTGCCGAACAACACGACCTTTTAGCAGTTCCTTTAATTTTATCCGTAGACAACATCGGGTGACGTGCGACACAGCAAAGTAGGCAATATCTCACAAGCAGCTCTCTAATTCATGTGCCAGCTGCGTGTGTGTCAATTACCTTGGGAACACGTGCCGTGAACGCTGCTTGAAGAAATGTCGCCAAGTTTCTAACTCCCTTTCTCAGAAAGACCCTGGAGTAAGATTCTTTCTTTTTTAAACTCCGTTAGTTAATTTGAATTTCTATCCAAAAATTCTGCTCTCTTAGTGACATCAAGAAATCGAAGCAGCGAGCTTATTACTTTCTCTCCAGAAGAAACGAACGTGAAATTTAAAAGCGGCAGAGTATGCGCTTTTTTTTTCTTCGACTGCACGTCTATGGTTTCGAGGTGTTACACTTCTGATGATTTAATATATGTCTTACATGTGGCCGTTATTGAGCTTTTTTGTGATTACAAGGTCAACATAGTTTGAAAGAATCTGACTAATTGAACTCTAACCAACTGTACGAAACAATTTTTCTGAGTTTGTTAAGAGGTTGCAATTTTACAGGGCCGCTATTTCCCATTTCGAAAGTTTATGAGGTCTTTAAAGCTTCTTCAAACACATTCTTGCCTAAATGCTATAATTTCAGAGGCCAAGCAAATAATCTGGAGGATAGGATTTTACACACCAGAAAGGAAGACAAGAATTTCAGCGAGCTTAAATCGTAGCTTTCCATGTAGATATTTAAAAGGTTACAAGCATCCATCGGCGCGCGGATATTTGTAAAACCATTTTTGCAAGAGTCCGCTACAAGTAAAAGCGAATTTTAAAATAATATTATGCATCGTGTAATGTTACCGCGTAAGTCATTCTCTGTAAAAATTGACCACACCGGCGGTGCGCGTCAATGCGACTGTCAACATCTTAATATTAAACAATTCTTGGTGTACTCATTATTTTTTGTGCGTAAAACAAATTGTAGATTTGTTCATACCAGGCATTAGGCAATCACATGTGAGCGTATAAAAATATCGAGTAAATTCAAAATTTTGACAAGCAACCCTCTGTTAGACCTTACTTCAAATCACTGAGCTATAGTTACTTCAGCTGAAATATTATTGCGTTTGAAATACAGTCACCCACTCGCAAATTACGTGTCAAATGTTTCATGCCGTCTGGATGGTGGATCGAGTTGCTTCCGACAACCTGTTTAATTCTGAGCAGTTGGAAAAGATGATGATTCAGTTCAACAGCCAATTCAGTCCACTGTTCTCAATATACATCAAGGAAGTGACACGAAGTCGTATAACTTATGTATGGAATTTAAACAATTAAACTACGTTCATTCTTTAACGTAATGTTGTGAAGTAACTGGAATTGTACAAACGAAAAAAAGTTGCCTGGTAAAGAAGAAATTGCATTACTGTTTCAGTTGAACTTTTATAATAATGCAATTTCAGTTGAATTATAATCTAACATATATATGTTATTGAAATTATAAAACTTATCAGATAATTAAAGAGTTACTATTTCTTGTTATTGGTGACGACAAGAATTTCATTTGAGTACCCTGCCGCAGCATTTGCGGATGTTAATTGTTCGTGTAATATCCAACGTTTTCCAGTGTTACACGTTGTGATGCCTGGGTGGTAAATATGAAAATAGTGTTAGCTACGTTGGCTGCTGTAGAACATACAATTCAGAATGTTCCTCACACGGAAGCACGTAAGCGCTCGAGGAGCGCGTCACGTAACCCAATACGGCCTATTAATAACGAAGAGTCGTCGTTAAGAATGATCTTCGTCATCGTCAAAGCATTCAGCAACGGGATCGTCTTAGGGAAACCGAGTATGGAGTTTCGACGAAGCTATCAATGTCTCCAGCGTGGATATGTTTCTGCAGACGCTCTAAAGACATGCCATGCGTGTTTTATAAACCGATGAATTGATAGCATTTGCATGTCCAATTTAAGGATACAACCATTAGCTGTCAAGCCTCGAAATTAAATTTAAAAAAAAACTCCTACATAAATTGTAGAGTCTCTCTTTCTTACCTCGGGGTTCAGCTGGTTCTTTAGCAGCTTAAATTTCAAAGCTCAAAGTTGCTTATTTTGTCACGAATGCAGTATATTCAGGCAGGGGTTCCAAAATCTTTTATAGATATTTGTTTCGGAGACTCAGTTGTTATGCTAAACTGATTAAGTGATTCAATACAAAACAGCGTGGTAAGCTAACATACGCCTAAGCTTCGGAAATAAAGTTTATCCTAATGCATAAGCTAAACGTTTCGGCAGAAACTTCTCAATCGCTCACTTCTTCAATGAAAACGCGTACAGTGTCCTTAAGTTAGACGATATTACATTTTCCCAGGAAAACCTTGAATATCTTGGCTACGGTAATGAACTTGTACTATTTGAACGTATGGACTGCTATTGTAAACAATTAAAAAGAGGAGACACATAGCGGACGGTACAGACGGGTCAATTTTTTGTCATGTCTGTGTCGTCGCCTCTGTGTCTCCTCTTTTCAATTGTTTACAGTAATTAAGTGCATTTTTTTCTAGCGTAAATCATAGTGATTCGCAGGAAATCTGTACAAAATAACGGACGTGGCAGCATTGAGTGCACACAAAGCCACAAATTCATTTCCTTTTTATACTATTCTTAATGGTGTCGAGCCTTTACATTAACCCGTTAAGCCACACACTTTAAAAGGCTTTCGTTATGCATGATTCCTTGTAATCGGAACGTTCCAGCTGTTCAAGACATTCTTCCCAGCACGTACGTACGCACGCACGTTTTGATGGAAAAAGACACAAAAATACCAGCTAAGAAACACGCGATATCTCCAACTTCAAACAAGAGATGCGCATGCAAAATGTTATGGAAGCAACCCATATTTAGGCTCGGGTATTTCCAGCCAAAGAGCTGCTGTCTTCTAACAATAGCACCGGTATGTAAATTTCTCCGGAATATGTGGGTTTCCCACTCCAATCAAAAAACTCAAAGGAGAAAAAAAAAAAAAAAACTGAACGCATTTTTAACGCCGTTTCTTCCTGAGCCAGCCTGATTCAGGCACCGTTAAACTGACCTTTCCGGAATAAACAAGCGAGGTTGAAGTGACAGAAAATGTATACAACATTCAGCTTAGCACAATAAAGATTGCTTCCGTGCCGAGCTGGCCGTTAACGAACATCATGTTCTATCACGATCAATATGAGTGCGAACACCGCTCCGCGTTTTCCGCGGTTCAATCAGTGCCCCTTTAGGACGACTCTTTGAAGTAGACGCGCACATTGCGGTCGAGACATACCATAATTGCTCGTTAGTAGCGGATTTCTCGTTTAGCTCGCGACTACTTAGTCGTGCTACTAACCTTAAAACGGCGCTAGTTAGACGCGCCTGGTGAATACGGGTGATCGTCTCTAGAGATCGCTGCACCACTCCGCACTTCCGGGTCGTCTGCTAGCGAAAAACGGTCGGTGAGACCGCGAAACTGCTCGCCAATGACGAAGCGCATTTTTCGCTAGCAATGTGCGCCAGCAGAAATAACTTGTATAAATACTTTAGGGTCATCTTTTTCATTAGGAAGTTTTAATATATTATTCCCATGACTCTTTTGAACTCAAACCCAAACTCTTTATTTTTCTCCATTTGGAGAGGGGAGACAGAGAAAAAAGTAACTCAGTTATTTCCTGACGAGCCTCTGTCTCCCCATCTGATATCAATTCCTGATATTTCGCCGACACCTCTAAGCATGATAATATTGTTATCGGAGGTATCAAAACAAGAAACCAAGACTGCCCATTATTTCCTTAGCGTGAATTTTGAGAGAGCAAAGGACCACCAATGCGCAGAGACAAGAAGTTCGCGCGGTCGGAGCGTGTGTGATATCTTTCATCATAAAAAGCAGAGCGAAAAAGAAAACGACGATGACGTAAAAAAACACGCAAAACGTCCTCCTTTTTTTTTTTTTTTTTGTCGCGCTGTTTTTTTGTTATGAAGGGTATCACCCATGCTCGCACCGTTCCAACTTCTTGTCTCTGCGCATTGCTGGTCCTTTGCTCTTGCAAAAGTCACCCGAATAATAGGCAGTCTTAGTTGATTGATTTGATACTATAATGCAATTAAATGCAAAGGTGCGGCATTCATGATTTGATACCTCCGATAACAATATGATGCATGCTTAAACGTGTCGCAGAAGGATTGGGTATTGTTACCGCAGTAATGCGAATAATCTACTAAAACTTCCGAATAAAAAATATGACCCTAAAAACATTTACGCAAGTTATTTCTATCGACGCATATTGCTAGCGAAAAATGCGCTTCGCCATTGGTGAAGAGTTTCGCAGTTTCGCCGACATGTTCTTCGCTAGCAGACGACCTGGAAGTGCAGAGTGCTGCGGCGATCGCTAGAGACAATATGTTTTGACCGACCGTGATAGTACACAGAGAGCGTTGTCATGGTTTTAATTTAGATAGCTAAGGGATGAATTGAAATTACAAATAATCATATTGAAACAATTACGCTCAATCTATTCTACACGGCTCCTATCAGTCAGAGCTGGGCCCACAACAGGTCAAAAATTTCTGTTTATGACCTCTTAGCTCTGACCGTTTACACTCTATGTGGCAAGCAGTTACTGGGCGCTTGCTCACTGTTATTCAATCTATCGACCATTTAGGAGTTACTGGTTTTTGAACTTGAAAAAAAAGGGGGGGGGGGGGCATTAAAGGATTTAGCCCATTTGCATTCCTCCAAAAGAGTTCACGTGGGCTGAGCACCTATACAGTTTTCGCTTCCTTTCACAAAATGTATTTTCTCTCGGCTATTCTGACTTAAAAAAAAGGCTGTGTCGTCGGTACAGCATCACAATCCATGGAAAGCTAATGATAACGTCTGAAGTGATCCAAGCAATAGTTTTGCCGTGCCACTGCAGACATTCCGACTCCTTATTAATTAGGAGGGGCGAAATTCTTTTTTTTTTCCCCTCTTTTCCTTTGCAAATATTGCGCACTATTTAATGTTTGCGGTACTAAAAATCGAATGATAAAACTAGTAATAATTATTGGTTTAATTGACGACGTCTTAGGCCACGGGTCGGGGGAGGGTAAGGGGTCAAGAAGTAAAAAAAGACTCACCTGAGAAGTCTCACCACCCCTGTACATTGCTCAGCAAAACACACACAATAATCTACAAAGAAATAAAAAAACACGTAAAATATTATCAATCAACATAGCGCAATATCGCCCAGTAATTTTCGAATTTAGAAAGCAAGAAGACTATCAGCCAGACGCTTTCTATTCCATTTTTACATTTTCAATTTTACAATTCTGATATATATATATATATATATATATATATATATATATATATATATATAAATATATATATATATATATATATATATATATATATATATATATATATATATATATATATATATATATATATATATATATATATATATATATATATATATATATATATATCTTTTTTCAAATTACGACTGCGATTACAAGGTCAGCATTGCGACTGACATTTTGATTGGAAAACGGCGCCGTACGGGTACTTTGATTTTCTACAGGGAACTTTGCAAAACTGATGGCAAGAGGTTCTCCCTGAGGCGGTTATCACTATGGGTGTTGCGAACTTTCGTCGATTCTAAGCTTCAACTGGTTCGCTGAATATTTTACTTTTCGGTACAATTCGACGAAGATCGACTTCTAAACAGATTTGCACAGCTATTTTTAAACTATAAAGTTTGGAAAGAAACAACTTATGCAGTTTATTTAAATATATAGAAAACGATTACCATTATTTGCGCGAAAAAACAACAACAACAACATACATTTTTTGATAGAAATAGCAGAAAGTAGACTACACAGCTGGTGAGCCTTCAACATCTTAAACGCCAGAGTCTTAAAAACAAGAAAAAAAAAAGTCGATTAGGAAACATAAAAGTGTTTTCTCTTTTTTTGTTTTCAAATCTCGAATGTTCAAGCGTTCAGATTTTCTTGCAATAATTATTTAGCTTGCTACCCGTCTCCGCAAACTGGCGTCAGCCCATTCACAATTTTAGCGTATGCACCAAGGAATTAAACTTTGGTCCCACTTTTGTCAAAAGTTGAGTGAAAATATCGAAAAAGACGAATGTCGTCAAATCCAAGCCTTGCCAGGTTTACGACATCCCAATAGTTGTATCCTTTTTTCAGAAGAATAGCAGAATACTCCAACGCGTGGTCGTTTACCTCTTTTTCAAGAAGTGTGAGGTCCAAGGTGTATATTCCCAGCTCCGTGCCAACTCAAGGGCGTCGCCATGCTGTGGAACAGACGGGCATAGCGTCGCGTGTTCGCAGAGTTTAGCTCCAAAGTTTCTTCAAAGTACAACCAGCTCAACGACATAAAGGGAGTGAAAGGAGACTGGCAGAAAGCAGCGCTAACTGACAACTAGACTTCATTGGCCCTAGCGTGATGTCAGTACCAAAAAGGTTGAGTTGTAAGTCTGCGCTGTTGTCTGTCGGACTCTTTTAAACATGTCCGTGTCGTGCCGCTCTCCACTACCAACTAGCCTAATTGAACGTTATTCAACATTTTATACTGCGCGAATGCACCTGCGCCTTTTACGTAATTGCCACAATGTGTTTGAGTGCGTTTGTGTATACATCGCCTTTGAAGACTCTTTTTATATGCGTAGCTAACTGGTAAATAATGGGTTACTGACCCATCGAGCTAGCCACTGTGGAAAATAAAACAAAGGACAATACGATGGGCTGAACAAACTTTACAAAATGAAGAGCGGAGTGCCTAAAGGATTTGTATGGATTGTGGTAGAGTCAATAGAGGTGCAAAGGCATTTATCCCCGTTTCCTTGTCAACTCAAAATGCTTACAACCACTACAGGATTTTGCTCAGTTCCAACGTTTTTGAAAACATCGATCGCTTGAGATCGATTGCATGCATGAATTCTGTTTGAATACTACGGTGCCCTTGAGGCCGTTTTGAAATAACAACAAATAAGATAATTAAAAAAAGTAAGCAGAACAGTCTTAGAGAATTCGGGTCACTGACCCGAGTGTTAAAATAAAATGCACATTTAACCTATCATGTTCTGTTTGTTTTTAATGGGCCCTTATTTTCACATGAAGTAGAGGGGTAGTAAGCGAGTACTTGCGTAGTTTATTGCGACCAAAGAAAAGGCGTGTTGAAGGCACGTGAGAAAACGCGAAAGAGATTTCAAGCTTGAGTCTCTTAAGTTTGTTAACATTGAACTGTGAAGCAACATTTTGTACCGTATGTGGAAATCCAATCACCTTAAAAGCGCTTTTGTTAAGCTCTCTCTCAACGAAGGTGTTCTTTCTTTCCACCTCATTCTTGAGTGTAAAAGAAAGCAAATGACCTCAGAGTATGGGTTCGCTGGGTCGCCTTGCGCCGTCCGGGTTGTAGGTCCGGATAGCGTGACGAACTTCGTTGTGGGAAGCTTTAAGTCGGAGACGAAGTAGCTTCTCTTGGCCATCGACGACTAGCTCAGTTGAACTTGGTAGTTACTTTTTAATGAAATGTAATACTTTCGAGGCTAATAAAAATACATAAGCGAACTAATACTGCAAAAGGTCACTTCCTCTGTACGGGGTTGGGAAGAAGCCAACTCCCAAGCTTATCCAAGCTTGGGAGTTGGCTGGCTCGGGGGTTTAAGTTCGGATTACGGGGACATTGTATCTCGGAGTCCATCTACCGGGCTCGATCCCGGAGTGTTAGCTGTCGAGTTTCAGCACAAACTGACTTCACTCGAAGTCACTTGTTCGTCCCTTACAGTGGACCGGAGAATCCTCGACGCGTGGTCTGACAGGCGTTTCCCACTGGACGAAAGGCCAGAACCAGTCGGCTCTCTTTCTCACCATGGGGCAATCGCTCATATTACCGCGTGGGGCCCCGCAGTCTGCGTATATCTCACGGCCGAAGGTCAGGCGGCTTGGGATGCAAGGAAGCTATATCTAGAACTCGCAAGGAGAGTCAGACAGCCGAACCCGGTGTGAATAGCGCCGACTGAGGTCTGACGTTGCTGTTCTACCGTGCCCCCTAGCAAGCTGGCGAAAATGACTACACCGATGTACAGCGCCGGCCAGAACTACCGCGTTCTCCCGACCCGAAACGCACGTTCCGATTCTCTCGGCAGAAAACGCGCGTTTCGGATCTCGCGTCATAAAGTACGCCTATCTCTCGACCTCGCCCACCACGGGAGGTGTTTACGCCAAGGCGTTTTTACCACCAAAGTCCCCCTAATGCTAACGCCCCTCGCCCCCCGCCGCCGAGCCCTCGTTGATCCTTACATTCAGTTTTCGCAATTGTTCGGACTAGTTCCGTACATATGAAAAATATTAAAGCCACAACATTAAACAAAAGCGCCGAACGTAAAAAAAAAAGATTAAAAAAAATTATGCTTCTGGTTTTGAGGCGATACGGGATTTCACGAATGAAAAACGGCAGCGTTACTAGGTCAACTCAACTGTGGAACACCTGAGGAGAGAGGAAATTTCCCTCTCCTCCCCAAGGTCGACACCTCTCGTTTGAAGCGGCATCTAGAGTCAGTGCTTAGAAACGTATAATCTTGGGATGCTGTATACAGCCGCCATCTAGTGGCAGTGCTTCAAACCGTACGTGTTTTTTTTTGTTTTTTTTTCTTTTGTCGATCGACTGTAGTTACCGCAACAGCCGTCTTCAAATCAGTGGCGCTTTGAACGACGGGTTTCGGGGGAGGCGGTGTCTAGAAGCAGTTCCACATCCACTGTCCAGTTGATCTAGTAACGTTGGCACACTGACTTCTGCGTAGGAAACCTGCGTGTCTGTGCGAAATGAGCACACGCTTAATGAGTAAGTGCCGGTCAGGTTGTAGCTTGCAGACACACAGTAGCTGCGACGCCTTTTGCATTTTTATTCTTTTTTTTAATGTGCTGGTTTTGCGGAACAAAAAAGCGAGCGAACGAGTTGATTTGAAGCGTCTGTCGCTCGGATTACTTCATTTAAGAAACGCGAGGCGGCCGCTACGTCGCTCGAAGCCTGAATTGAGTGTCGCCCATTGCTTGAAAAATCAGTTTTTTGCACGGCGCTTCTTTCTGATTGCCTTTTTTTTTTCTTCATCGTTACATGTTCTTTGATGCTGAAAGCTTCATCTTCGCGAAATCACTCTGCAAGCGGCTGGTAGCACGCTTGGCTGTCTAGCTGTGTCAATTAATCAATCAATCAATCAATCAATCATTTTAGTGTCATCTATAACACTTCAGATTAAACTAGTAACGTCAAATTATAAATCCCGATGAATGGCAAAGAGACAAGGTCACCTGGTTCTTAAGATAATTACGATAACCTCGCCACTCACCCTAGCAACAAAACAATAAGACGCGCTGCTTGCCGCTATTCAAATTAAGTTTGGTCGGCGATCTTTTTTGATACTTGAGCTTCACCAACTCGCCGCAAAAATAAAGCAGATGTGGGAACAGGCTGCTCTGAAGAAGATAGTTTGGTTCGCTAAGAAATTTAGGTAGCTTTGTCGCCAGAAGAAAAATAGAAGTAAGTTACGCGAGTGTAACTCTGACATTGTACGTTCACGCGCTGAGCGTGTTGCCTCGTGAGCTAGGCGCCATCGCGGGCTGTTCGATTTTGTTTAAGAATATTACACTTCCGCATGATGATGTCTCATTTGACTTGGTGCTGACGTTCATTTCTGGTCACCACAGAACTGTTTCGAGCAGCAAGTGCCACGGCGGCGGCTTATGTGTCACTATATGAACAACTCGTATTTTTAGCGTCACACGAAGGTGATAGCACTTGTGTGGAACCCAGAATGTGCAGGTATGCAGTCATCGCAGGTCAAGTAAGCTTGTTTGATTATAAGAATGAAGCAACATCCTTGTGTAAACAAACTGCACTTGCTCTATTTCCAAACTTTTGTCGGGGCAAAGTAAGAGGTATGGGCGTGTCCTTTCGCGCACTCAATTTTGGAGCTTTCGAAATAAATCGTACGAAATATTTTGTTTTTGTTTTTTTGGTGAACAACACACATTTTGTTTTTACTGGTGGTAAGCTGAAGCTGATTATACTGGAGCGCTCAGAACCACTAACTTAACCGTGCACCATAGACACGGAATATGTTAAAGGGAAGCAAAGTTTAAGCGTATGGTCGAAATCCATTTGCTACTGGTCTTTCACTTGTGAGATGACGTGGGTTAGAGTAGCACGCAGTATCCTACCAGCAGATGGTGGGATAAAAATATACGTATATTTCATTACCTCTCATGACGTTATGTGGAGAAAAATCCCACATAGGAAACTGCTCATTCAAGAAAGAAGGAACTCGGCAAGCACTCAATAAGGACTATTGCTTTTAATTTCATTTTTATTTTTTTATCAATGACATTTATTTATTCGAGAGAGGAGTGAGGACTACATCATAAAACTTAAAACCATAAAAAGACAAAAACACAAAATGAGCACGAAGGTCATTTACCAAATTAATAATTGCGATTCTAAAACCAGCGGCGTTATTAATTATAACTATAACTGCGATCGCTCCTCCAACAGCAGATGGCAGTAGTGCAACGCACGATATCAAAACCCTAGTACCAACAAAGGGAACCGGACACAGACGATAAATTAAAAACAGCGAAACATTGTCATGAATGAAGAAGCCTAAGCTGGATGCGTTTCAAGTTTGACGTACGCGACGATTACAGCGCGGAGAAGCCCCGTCAGCACAAGCAGGTTCTGATGGCTTTACAAATGAAATTTCCTGCACCTCCTCTCACAGACGATAGACTACAATCCCCTGACCGGGCCAATCACGTGCCAGTTAGAAGCCCCGTGGTATATTGCTTTGACGTCACTACTGGAAGGCGAAGAGAGCTCCAGGGATGGTGGCGGTAGCTCTCATTGTTCACTAGTGCCGTTCTGACATGTTTGAACCACGAATGCCACTCAGAACACCCCGCATGACTCGCTGCTTTTTCGCAATAACCCTGCCGAATGATTTGAAAGATCTGTTTCAGATATGCCGAGTTTGACGCAGAATTGATGCTTACCCTTCGGTCTGGTTTGCAGTCCTTGCTAAAATCGCCAACGGGCTCGTGCACGTGGTCACAGAACCTTCTGTAGCACACCCCCAAATGTTGAAAGAACGATGCCGTTTGGCATAATGACACACGAGGTACCCTGCCTTCGACAACTGCACGTGCATCACCGTGCTGCCTTTTTTTTTTACGCTACGTAACTAAATCCTGAGCTTTTTTATTGTACCTGTTGTGTGACCTTTAGATTCGGTTTGCCAATTGGTTGTGCTGTCAGTTTGTGCTGACCGATCATGTAACAACTTATCGAGTTTTTGTTGTATATGATTACGTGGTGTATACGCGTTTGGCCTACGCGTGGTCTTTCTCAATGATAATAAGGCAGACATCGTGAAATACCTTCCTGACCAGGATTTGTAACGTTCGCGCACAAACAAGCGCTGCCGCTGAGGCGGCGCCGATGATGTAGTTTTTTTCGGGAAGCAAGTGGGAGGCGGGATAACGTATTTCATAGGGACATTTGTCTTCACGGGAAAGGTCCAACTCTGGTAGTCTATAATTTTCGGCATTAAATTAATCACTAATTACCGATCTTGCTACTGACTCATTTTGGATGATGTGTTCTTGTGTCTTTTTTATTTTCATACGACAGGGATCCATATGGGGGACTATAGAATATTTTACTTTCTCCGATTCCATCAAACACGAATGAGTGTCGTCTAAATGGTACTTTTTTCTGTGCAGTGCAGAAAATGTAATAACCTTCTTGTGTCTCAAAACGAAGCAAAAGTAGCGATCATGAAACGTTAGAAAAACTAATAACTAAAAAGCAAATTGAGCTGACAAATCTTAATAAAACTGCCCTACTACATTAAAATCAAACACCGATACTTAAAAAAAGTCACGATTTGTTTTTTTATTATTTATATTATACGACGTATTTATTTAGCTAAGGTGTGCCCTATTCGGAAGCTAGGGACGATGGTTTTTTGCGTTTTTGTATTACTTCACGACTCCCAAGCGCACAAGAGCTGCTAAATCAAGCCTCGCTATATGGGTTTCATACATCCTCAAGAAAGTCCTAAAATCATTACAAAGTGGCGCTAGCATGTCCCCGACAGTAAATATGTTAGTGCGCCAGATCTCGGAGCACGTGGAGCGGTAGCCCTCGCTGCAAAACCCAGGGGTCCTGGTTTCAATACCCCCCTGCCCATTTCGATCTGGACGAATTTCGTAGCGGCGTGCGGCCCTGCATTAGTACCGTGCAACGCTCGTGAAAAACGCCCCGTGAAGAGTCGTCTTGCACTGTTTAAATTGTTCTTCTACAGCGGGCAACCCGGATGCCCCTTGAGAGGAACTAACTTCTTGCTGTCTGGATATTCATTGATGCTGGTGGTGGCAAATAATCTTGCACGACTTTCAACAAAACAAATATTACCCAATGACCTTATCATCATCCCTGTCCCACCTCATAATTCAAACCTCCCAAATCTGCCCCCACTTCAAAAGAAAAAAAAAGAAGAAAAGAACTGATTTACGGGGAGAAAATATTAATGCTCCGATACGCACTGGGTCCCACCGATTGCAAGTCGCGCAGTAGAATTTCATTCGAGTGGGGATAGCGGGTCGAGTCGCAGGAAACGGTGAACAGCAGCTCGTGCTGGCCAACGTCACGTGGTCGAACATCCGGGAACCTAAATGCGGAATACGCTTTTTTTCTCGTTTTTTTTTTCTCTCTCTCTCCGAGTCGATCGATTTGTCCCGCCGCACGGTCGGCGCCGAGCCTCACTCGGTCCACAGCTGAAGCCGCCGGTAAGCTGCGTCTTTGCTAACAGCTGTGTTCTGAAAGAGAGAAATCGTTTTGATATGAAGACAGTGACCCTTGAAAAGCTTCCCGCAATAGCCACCGATGTCACGATTGTGGAAAAGAACCGGGGCTTCCCAAGAGATGCCACGTTTGTAAAACCCTCTTTTTCTCTCTTCCCAGCCCCTAGCAGACTGCTTCGATCCACTATAACGACAGGCAGCAGGCAGGCTGACGGCTTTAGATTAGTGAAAACGAAACAGCATTCGTCTTCTCGTCGATCGGCGTTCAGCCTCACCTCGCGATAATGAAAGACATTAAAAATGGCGTCGAGGTAATGCCGCCTATTCCGCGTCGTGACGAAGGTTCTTGGCGTTAGATCTTCGTCGTGTGTTAGCTGGCTCGCAGCTGTTTCTCCGCCTTCAACCCACATGTTTTCATTTTTAACGAAACGACATTTCTGTGACCGCTACGCGCGCTCTTGACGGTCAGTTCTGCTAACCTTTCTGCTGAGTTTCGACTGTGTGCGGAATGACGACAGAGCTTCGTGCGATGTTGAAGAACCACCGAAAGCGGCAACGTATCGATGGACATGGTGCAAATGATAAGCATTCGACTTTTTGTTTACTTGATTGTCACCTTTTCGTCTTGTGACGGTAGTGTGCCCGAGGTGTTCAATCTTTGCTTGAAGCGCATGTAACGCGAGGCGTGGCTCGATAATTATGTTCACATTTCTTGTCTGTAGCATTCTTGTCAATTAACGCCTGAATATTATTGACTACAAAACGATGATATGATTCTCAGGACTATCTGCGTCCTACATTTTTTAAGCCTTCGGTGACGGTAGAGCACAAGTGTACCAAACGAGGATCCATATGCGGTTGACGTATCTGCAAGTTGACCTCTATCGGTTAATGCATTTTCTGTTCCAAGGGGTGGCTAGCTCTGCTTTTTGGTTAGCTAAATATATATATATATACACGATATATACACAGAGTTACAGGGACCTAATATTCTAGAAGTATTATCAGTTTTACTCGCCGCTGTGGCCTTTAAAGCTATAGCTTTTTTTGTTTTGTTTTTCAGCCGGAAGCGACATATAAGGAAACATTTTTTTATTCTTCGACAAGAAACGACTGAAGATACCAATTTGAGTTTTAGTGCATTGTGACACACAATACATTGAGTTTCTACGCTGCTGACAGCATTTCTTTAGCCTCCAATTGCAACTGCCGTCAATATTATAGTTCCACCATGTTTGAGAAAAAAAATAATTATGGACATAATTACAAATTTTTGTTCAATGCTTTTATTTGACTTCGACCAAACCTATCTGAGAGTCATCAAATATTTTTCAAAAATAATATATGTAGTAGCTTGAGTTCTAGGATGAAGGCAACCGTGCTTCAAAAATGCCAGAATTCAAAAAGTTTTGTAGAATACAAATTCTAATGTGCCAGCTCTTGGAATGCATCAGAACTTAATCTGACATTTTCAATGAATTTAGAATTTGTTTACAAATTGTAGTGTTATTTCAAACTACTAATAATTGTTTTATTTTTTTTAAGACGTTTACAGGTTAGCTTTGAAAAGAATGATACTATTTTTAGCGTTTATGGTTATTGTGACACAAAATCTAAAGTTGCAACCACGAGCACTCGTGCCTCAATTTCAGAACGTTGTAAAAACTGAACCAGTGAGAACTATGATATAAAACAATCGTCACTGTTTAACTTCAAACAGAAGCTGACTTGGTAACACACGAGCGGCGAAAAACGAAAAATTCCAGTATTAAACCAGCTCGGTCACACCCTTATTACTCTTGTTTTAGTTTAAACATAACCTATCTGATAATATATTGTTCGTCTAGGTAAGGTATATGAAATTAATCTCACATAGTACAAAATCCCTAAAATTTAAAATTTTGAGATTTTTGAGGTAAATGGTTTTAACATATGTTATTTTTGAGCCCATCTGAACGTTGCAGTGAAGCCAGCCTTCCCAAGCAACACAGATTGCGAGTCATGTCAAAGCGCGTTGCTCCGAGGATACAACAAAACGAGGACAACCAATGTTTATTGACAGTGATGATGTATCTTATTGGCAATGAATAGAACGGTAAAAAATTACGATTGAAATTGTTTTAGAAGATCGTCGTCGATTAACTTAAATTTTAGTTTATTTACAAGTCAGGCACGTAGCCAGGATTTTGTTTCTGGGGGTGGGGGGGGGGGGGGGGGGGGGGGGTTCGCCCATGACAAAATGCTGTATGAGGGGGAGGGGGGAGAGGAGGTCCAAGCAAAATGGAAGATTTCGGGGGGGGGGGGGGGGGGAGGCGGGCCTCCCCCCTGGCTATATACGTGCCTGTTACAAGTTCGGAGCAATACAAAGGCCTATTTGACTGGCTGTCTTAAAAGTACAAGACAACGTCAAACAATATTTATATCTGGAGAATGTTAATGCTGTGTGCAACCGAAACAAAAAGAATAGAAATGTATTTGAAATAATTAAATTTTAAAATCTCAATTTTTGTTTTGTTTTTTAATTTTGCCAAGTTTGAGCAAGGTACATTTGATTTCATAAATCTCATTTATGCGAACCAGTACATCATCAGATAACTTTTGTTAAAAGCTACACACTGAGAGTTTACTTTTGTCTTAGTTATTTTCAATTCAGTTCCTACGACAATCTGAAATTGAGGCAAAATTGCTCGGGGAAGCAAGCTCGTGGTTTTGTAAAATCAACGATAGAAAAAAAAAAAGAAAAAAAAAAAAAAAAGCGGATGGAAAATAATTATGAAATCTAGAAATAAACATTTTCTCTCTAAAAATATTTCGTAATTGTCTTTAAACACTGAAACATTAATAGCAGTGTTAAATAACGTGGTAGTTCGTAAACAATGGCCAAAGTTGTGAAAAACTCAATTTGAATTTTGGACTTGTTCCACCAGGTGACAGATTCGACTTTTTTTCTGTAAAACTGTTGGGTTCTATTTTTTTTAAAGCGCAGTTTCGTTCTTCAGTGGACTTGTGCTATGGCATGCAATTTATTTCTTTAAATCCGAAGACCCCCCTCCCTCCCCCCCTGACATGTTTGTTCATGTATTTAAGTGACCCCACCCAGTTAATTAATTAGCCAACTGAAACTTATAGCATTGGTTGTTTCCTCTCGTTATGCCAACGCAAGAAACACATGGTGAAAGGCGGCACCGTATAGCTAAATTCTCTTTAAAACGAAATATGTTCGAAATAAAATTGAACATTATATTTTGAGTTTGCGTGTGTTTGCTAAGTTGTGGAGTCACTGCTCATGGGGTTGGAGGGGGGGGGGGGGAGGAGGGGGGGTCTGTAAATCCCCCTGTACAGTGAGCTCGATCAGTGACTCCACATCATGACGAACACGCACAAATATATATATATGATTGCATAGACGGGTAATGATATATTCTCTTCCTTGTCGCACGAAACTTAAACGGGGGAAAACGAAACACCGCTATAAATGAAGCGTACAAAAACTCTAGACCGAAGTTTCTTTATATAGTTTAATATTCCTAGATCTATTTTGGCAAGGATGGAAGATCACATTAAAAAGAAAGAGACTGAGGGGGTGATCATAAGTGTATCTTAGAATTATTATCCTCGTCAGCGTCAATGTATACTACAGACATTTAATAACATTTTTTTTTTCTGCCAGTAACATAGATTGTGTTTATTTCTAATTGATAGACATCTACAAGGTGTCTCGGAAAAAAAATTACAATGTCTTTTCCTCCGCAAAAATAAACTACGCATCGCCGACCTCTCATTTTCCGCCTGAAGGTATAGCGCTAAAGGTGCGAGCCACATGCCACAGTTTCAGCGCGAACCGATATTTTATTCGAAAGTTATGAATGTTTTTCTGAAAATGTCAATGGGAAAAGGGTGGCCACGGAGCTCTCGACTACATGGTGCTCTATGGCGCCAGATACCTAAAACGGGCAAACATTGGCCACATTTTCCTATTGAACTTTCTAGAAAATCACCTATAACTTTTTGAATAAAATATGGGTTGGTGCTGAAACTTCGGCGTCTGGTTCTGATCTCTAGCGCTAGCTTTCAGAGGAGAATGAGCGTTCGGCCGTGCGTGGTTTATTTTTTCGGCAAAAAAATCACTGTAAATCTTCTTGAAACGCCCCGTATTTATGAGAACGCGACTCATAGGTTGGAAGTCAAACGATGAATAATCTTTATTCGAGGGAAACACGCATTTATATAGTAGCTGTTATAAGGTCTCTGCAGATCACGTGACATGACATCGCAGATTCGAGGCAACGTTATCACACGTTCCTTCTTTTTTTCTGCATCCGGTTATAAATCTTGGCAGCAGGAAGCCATAATATTGATTAACGAACATTTTAAAACACACTGCTTTTTCTCAAACTTAGAATGACGTGATCATCCCCTAATAGGGCAGATATGCAAGAATATAACCTTTATGACAAATTATATGACAACGCAATTAACATATTACATAATAACAACCTCATTGTGACATCTGTCCTATCTTTTGAGCTTTGCAGGGCATAATAAGCGCCCCGAAAACACTTTTGTTTTACTTTATTGTACAGGGGTTTAATGCCGCTGCAAGAAGACGGCAAAATGTGAGATCTAGCGAGCGAATGTCAACGCAACTTCTTAAAGCGAGAAACGAAAGCTCGCAAATAAATCGAAGGCCGAGATCTTATTGCAAGAAAATACCAACGACAGACAAGGACGAGCTCTCGTTTCCGTAACAACGTATACGCTGCACAAATCTCAAGAAGGGTACCCTCATTGAAACTGATAGCTGGCGCTTCGTTCTCGGGAAAGTGCGTCTTCGAAATGGCTTTCCCAACGACTGCGGAGGCGTTCCTCGAATCATCCGTTTTTCTTTCAGTTCCATGTCCTAGAGAGAGACAGTGGTGAGTGCAAGCAAACAAACAAACAAACAAAAAAGCATAATCGCGACGCGCTCAATTTCTTCTGACGTCATAGAGCATCCATCAACAGCAGTTGGCTGACATTTCAAGTGGGGCCTAGGAAACTTGCGTCATATCGTATGCACGTTTGAACGCGCATCCTGTCATCCGCGTGCAGACTGCAGCTGTACTGGTCTGCGACGGAAAATGTTCCAAAACTAACAGCAGAAGAGCTTCGAAAAATAGTGGTGGCCTTGCCCCTTTATTCTTACCCACGTATCTGAAATCGGGGAAAAAAGATATCCAATTTAATATTTTTCTTTGATCAGCTTCCAGATGCTGAAGCATATCACTTCGCAGATATGGTAACCTCCCTCTAAAAAAAGGTCTGTGCGTCTATTTTCACGTGCAACACTCGCAGAACCAATCAGCGCAGCTTACAGAGGCAGCTCAGCGAATGACGATGCCGAAACATCTGTTTAGACCAAAAAAGACGCCGACTGAGGTGTGACATTAAGCAATGCAAGCGTGACGTTTTGCATTGCTTAATGTCACAACTCAGACTGCGTTTTTTTGTCTAAACATATGTTTCGGCATTGTCAATCGCTGAGCTGCCTCCATAAGTTGCGGTGATTGGCTTTACGAGTGTTGTGCGGCAAAGCAGACTCACGAACTTCTTTTAGAGTGTATAGTCTGGCCCAAGTATACCCACACGGACCGCCACTGATTCGAAAGCTCCTTGTTCGCGGCGAAATGGCAAGGATAAAATGGGACTATTTCTTTCAGTCTTGCCTTCTCAAAGCTTCATGACATAATTGAAGGATCGAAACCACCCGCCTACGACAGTCGAGCACGGCTCATAGACTGGACACGAGAAGTGCGTGAGCACTCGACTTCGGCTCGTAACAATCAATGCCTCTTCGGACACTCGGGTAGTGGCTCGTGTCCAACCTCTGCGGTGATGAGAATAGCAGAGCTCTAACAATCCCAGGAGCTCGGCTCCTGTTTTTTGCTTTGCCTACCCCAGCGCGTTGCTACACTCTAAAGAAGGTCCGTGCGTCTACTTTCCCGCATGACACTCGGAGAGCCAATCGCCGCAACTTACGAAGGAAGCCCAGCGAATGAGGATGCCGAAACATGTGTTTGGACCAAAAAACGCAGTCTGCGTTGTGACATCAAGCAATGCAGAACGTCACGCTTGCACTGCTTAATGTCACAACAGACTGCGTTTTTTTTGGTCTAAACATATGTTTCGGCATCCTCATTCGCTGAGCTGCCTCCGTAAGCTGCGGTGATTGGATCTCAAAGTGTTGTGCGGGAAAGTTGACGCACGGGCTTTTTTTTAGAGTTTATATGATTAACGTTGGAGGCATAAGATAGGCACCAGGTCACGTGGTCGCTTGTTCTGACTCCAAGTTGAGGGGATGAACGATGCTCATATTTCTCAAATTTATTTGCCGACTATGGCAGTCGGCAAATAAATTTGAGAAATATAAGCAATATAATAAATAAATATAAGCAATAAATTAAATAAAACTAAGGCGAGTTTATTTGGTTTTTAACGTTAGGGAGTGATTCTGAGTAATATTTAGAAACTTGATAGTTTCTTAATAATAAAACGTATTAAAATAATAAATGTCATAGAAAGGCTGAGTAAAACCAACTCCCATAATAAAGAATTATTTATGACCTAAGGGAATGAACACAATTATTTGGAAAACATGTGTTATACTGCTGGATTTTGTGTTCGCAATGAAGTGGTAGAAGCATTTCTAGATATGATACAAGTTTTATGCGATTGATCAAAAAAAGTTGGGCATATTCACTACGTTCCTGAGCATGGGCACTGAGCTAATGGTCCTGCCCTATGGCGTGAACTAACCGCACCGACAGCCCTACGCAGAGACTTATTGGTCCATTTATTCTAGTTGCCGTCATAAACGAATGACGTTAATTGGCCCACTGCGGGCAGGAGAAGCTCACAAACCCATCCTCTAGAACTGTTTGCAAAGACTTCAAATTTCGTATCTTATGTGACCGTCAGTGAGTGCGCTCTTTGATATCAAATGTAAACGGAGAGCGAGCAGCTTCCTCAATCCTAGTCCGGCATCGAGCGCCACCGCGCGGCGGAAATAGCTGCGACCCAATTTTCGCAGTCACAGGCTAACCCGAAAAGTGCAGTACCGTACAGATAATCTCAGCAACAACCCCGTCAAACAACCGAATGAAATGCAGCGGACGCCTATTAGACTACTCGCCAAATGACTTTCAGACGTCTTTTCCATTTACTTTTCAGTCTGGCCTCGATGGCCGGGGCGAATAATTAAGGGGGGAACAAGTAGTTCAAAATATAACTTGGGGAGGGGGGGGGGGGGGGGGTGACGAATGGTTGCACCCACGCGGTTGCGGCCAGGTCCTTCACTAGCTATTGATAGTACTACCACCGTCCTCATCTTCACTGCCGCCGTCACCGACAAAAACTAAAATAAAAAAAAATCCTTTCACCCTTTTAATGCGTTGTCGCGAAATCTTTCACATTACGTCGGCACCCCCAATTTTGAAATGTAACTTCGTCATTGTTTTTATACCTTCACCAACGATTGATTAAAACTCTCTCCCCGCGTCGCTCACTCACATCAATGATACTGTTTTAATTAAGGCTAATATATATGTTATTTGCGCTTTGTCTTTTTTTTTAAGCTTATTCACCTCTCGAATGTATTATCTTTGAGCTACACTCTAAGAAATGCCTGCGCGTCTACTTTCCCGCAAAACACACAAAGAGCCAATCTCTGCGATCTACAAAATCAGCTCAGCGAATGATGAAGCGGATCATCTGTTTAGGCCTCAAAGTTAAGTCTGTGCTGTGGCATTACGCAATGCAAAGCATGACGCTCTGCATCGCGTAATGCCACAACGCAGACTTCATTTTTAGATCTAAACGGGTGTTCAGCCTTGTCATTCGCTGAGCTGATTTCGTAGATCGCAGAGATTGGCTCTTCAAGTGTTTTTCGGGTAAGGAGACGCGCAGGCATTTCTTAGAGTGTATTTCGCAACTAAATGTGTGCACCGCTCCGGAACTTGCTAGGTAGTCAAAACAAACCTGTTTTTGTGACCAAATGATTGATGGGGTCTTGGCGGCTTTCCATGCGCACTCGCAGAAGAGCTTCCTCCCGACGTTTTACTTGCTTTGCAAGGCGAAATGAGCGTGGTTCGTTGTTTTGCCCAACTCCCACGTGTGAGCGTGTCCTGGCGCTTGACGACGGAGAATTTATATGACAATGAATGGCATTTAGGTTGTTGTTTTTCACTTGTACGAGTCGTTTGACGCATCATGAACTTGCATCTACGAGTTTCATAATACAAGAATAGACCCCAGGTGCTGCTTAAGATCATCCCACTAACCGCATTCTTCGCGCTGCCCCGCTGCCCTATTTTTTTTTTTTTTTTTTTGCTGGGCTGGGGAAGTTTTTTTAGCATGCCCAGTGGCTCTCTTCTACGAAATATAAGCCGCGCATCCGTCAACACCCCCGTGACTGGGCATATTTTGCTTTGGTGAATAGCGCTGGAAAGGTGTAGTTTTTCTTGCATGCATTGCATTGACCCTGATTTGTATTCCACAGCTTCATTATAGTGCGAGATTTTTAAGAAAATGTATGCTCAATTCTTACCTTTGTCACTCTTGTTTATGATCGTATCACTTTAGTGACCCTATCTTAGTTGGCTACAATCCGGTTACCCTTTCTTGTGTTTGGCTTGCAGCAAGATCAGCAAATGTATATTCTAGTAGCCAGAAACACAGGAGCAGAAATACACCCTTCATTTTAAAATTCCGGGCTGGTTTTGATATCCCTGACCGCCTTTAAACGTCTGAACGATTTATTTAATTGGTTCGTACACTGCACGCCGACGTCCTTCCCTTCGGTGCAAAGACGTTCAAGACTGCGTCTGGGTCAGTGTCGATGCCTCAGCCTCGCTATTTGTTCACGATACATTGAAATCTATTCCCGCCAAGGAAAGCAGCGGATGACCTCTGATAAACTCTCGCGTTCCCGTTCTTTCTTTCCGCTGCTTAACTGAAGGACAGGATATCGCATAGCCATGAAAAAGAATTGCCAGTCCGTGTTTCAGGAGGTGTCTGCACCGCTTGCTATTCACGTTTTTTACATCATTAGTTTGTTTCTGGAAAAAGTGTGTTCTTCAGGCGGGTACTCGCATATCAAGGTTATTTTTTTATTTATTTAGTCGCGAAGAAGGAGTTATTTCCTTTTTAAAAAGTTTGTAAACATCGTTTCTCACACGAAGAACGTGACAATTACTCAGGAATTCTGATACTGCGGGTTATACGGCTCGCGGTGGTTTGCTTGCTTGTTTCTGCTGTCGGGTTTAGCTACCTTCATTGAAAATACAAAAACGGACTGTGTTTCCGCGGTGCTTCGCCTCAGACTACGTCGATATGCTATATTCTAGGAGAGCCATAATCCTCTGAATAAATTACGATGAACCATATACAGGGTAGCAAAGAGTTCAATGCCCACACATTTTTAAAACATTGATCTCTTTCCAAAGTTACGTGGCGATGCTTAGGAAGGATGAACGATGCTGATACTGCAAAGGAAGGATATTAAATTTTGGAGCGGGAGGGGGAGGGGGCGCTAACGGAATGCTGTTGCATTTAAAGCATCGTTTATTCGCACCGATATTTCGTGAATGTGTCGATAATGTTGAAGACGGGAATGCATTATTCCTAAAGATGAGCTCGGCATATCGACAAAGATGGCAAATAATTGCTGACAGCAAACGTATAAATCGAACACGGCTTTGCTGTGTAAGCATCTATATGATTCGGCCAAAGCATACTTTAATAACTGATTACTAGAACAAGCGAAACGTTACCGTGATTATACCGTTTTGTTCAAACATGCACCATCACAAATGGCATGACATCAAGGTTCACAGTAACCGAAGTAGAGGAACGCACGTTTGAAGATGTAAACTCTATATTGAATAACTCTTTTATAAGAAAAACTTGAGCAGGCTTGAGTCAATAAACATTTTCACTGCACCTATTAGCTCTACTAAACCTCGTTGCGGCCTTTCAAAAGAAATCGTTTTTACATTGACCGGCGCCACGGTCAAGTGCGGCGTTGGCCAATCACTGCCGCCAGATTTCTCGCCGACTTTTTCGTCAAGTGTCCAAATGAAGGCCCCAGGACTGGTTTCCATTTCGCCAGAAAGCATAGTAGACGAGTGTAATCCTGACGCTCATGACGGGCTACTAAAAATATTATATCTTCCCTCTCTTTATTATACTTCGTTTTACCTTAAGTCCGAACTACGGTGGTCCCAACGCCGTCGGGGATACGAACAGAGATTGGCCGAGGAGCCAATCAAGCAGTGCCCAAAGCGCCACGTCCTGTTCTATGCCATCTTTCTTTGCGTACTCATATATCGGCACATACATTCCATCGCATAGAGGGCGCCGTGACTATCCGCTTTTTGTGTGCTTGTGTATGCGCCTGCTTGTCTTCCAGGTTTGACCGCAATCGAACTTAAGGGGAACCGAAGTATATTTATTGTACATGTCTTACCGGCTACCAGCTCTTTTTTGTTGTCCATTATCTACCCACTTTTGTTCCGTGTCTTATCACGTTTGTTTCTCGCCTGATCTCTATCCTTGCAACTAGTCTCGAAAAATACCTACACGCTCCATTTCTGAGCTTACTGCAGTGAGGCCGCTCTCTCGTCATGTGCGTACTTCCTAGCGATGCAATTACTTCCGACTGTTAATAAAGTGCAGCGACCTTGCGACAGCGCGTCGTCTACGACTTTGGCTCAGAAGTATGTTCCATCCTCGTGAAAGCGGATGAACGATAAGGAAGAAGGAAATCGGATACAACAAAACGACACAATACCAGCATCTGCCGCTTTCCTGTTGTGCAGTGTCTCCTTGGACCTCTTCTGGTTTATATATACATTTAGATTAAATATCAGTCAAACGGCACCAGAACCAACTTCAAGAAACCTTAAGTCCAGCCGTCTGGAAGGCGGGAAGCAATGACTCGCTCTATAACATTTAATTCTAAAGTATGTAAGATGAACTTTACAAAAGTCTCCTGGAAGCCTTCGAAGATTCAGCGATACTTATTTTCAAGTTCTGCTGACTAATCATAAGACATATTCATGAAAAATATATAAAATAAAATATAATCAGGCGGCTATGTGGACTTCATAATGCCAACTATATTGCTTAAAATGTATGATTGCCGCTGAAAAATAACGCAGTAGTCTACTTTTCTTGTTTGAATGCCAACCTCGGTTGTTCATGCATTTCCTCTATGCTATAGGGCTGGAAATTTTACGATCGGTATTGTTTGAAGCAAGCACAAATTGTGGGAACTTCTTAGACTTCCAGTTAAGCTGAACGTGACCAGTGGACGAGAAGGCTGGAAAGGGTATGAATTACCAGTCTTTCGCCAGAATGACGCAAGGAAGCCCCTACCCCGTTAAAGCATAGGCTGACAGTGCGGTGGGAGCTACGCGCTCGCAGTACCAATGCACCTTCTTCCTCTCCCCACCCGACTTCGGTCTCTGCGCGTGAGTGTAGAGTGAAGGCTGGATCACGTGGCAAAATCTAGACGCGTGACTGGTTCACCGAGCACGTAGCTTTCACCGCATTGTCAGCTAAGGGGTAAACGGATTACGAACGTCTATCATGCACTTCCTGGCATTCCCCCTCAGTAAATAATGGGTCGCGGTCTCTGCCAAGCGAGCGCTAATGAAAAACTCCTTAGCCCACTCAAAGAACAACCAAAAACATGAGGCAAGAGGTATTTCAGTGTTCTCGCAAGTACGCGAATGACGTACGTGAGAAACACGAAGGCAGCTTACAGCGCACGCAGTCTGCGAGAAGTGGGAAATGTCCACACGAAGATTTGCGACGGATGTTTGGAATATGAGTTTAGTTTGCACTCTAAAAAAATCTGATCGTAAAAGAACTCTTAGGTTTTTTTTTACTTGGCTGTATTCTGCAGCCTCAGAAGTTTTTTTCAGCACACCCTGAAACGGTTCTTCGTGAAAACTTTTTCAGGGGTTCTTTAAAGATCCTTTTTTGATGCCAGAGAGGTCTTCATCGCCCAGTCGCCTTTCTAGTGCGCCAGGGGGCGATAGTGATTGAGGCGAAACCGTGATTACTTATATATAGAAGATTCTAACACAACATTTGAAAAGTTACGAATGTACAGTTGTAACCAAACAGACGCACAAAACACAGAATTATACATCACATATTCCTAGATACATTCGCCAGTCAGGGACACCTCCGTTATATCGAAGCATCCTGTGTCCGAGAATTGTATGTGTGTCGTATATCGAGGTCTTAAGAGAATAACGAGTCCTCGACGAATCACGCGTTTAGCTGCGAATGCTCAAAACTATTAGTGTCCCTTCGTTTGTACACCTTCGTACAAACCGTAATCGTCAGCCTCCATCGAAGTTTCCACCCGAAGGATCGATTACCCGATAGACTGAATATGAGAACCAACGAACAGTCTGAATGGGACACTCCGGAAGGAAATTGTCGGCTAAACGCCAGCGTGATTACCCTAATTGCTCCTGTCGGCCTTCCAACTCGACACCACCCAGCTGCCCCTCGATTTCCAAGAGCGCTGTGACCGCACAAGCTCAAGGCAGTTGCGCGGTTGTCCCCTCCGCACAGAGAACCTGTTCGGCAGCGACAGTCGTCCCGCAGGCCTGCTCCCGGAAGCCCGCAAAGACACTAGAAGAACGTGCCATTGCCTCGACGGCTACTCGTCTAGACGCTGAATTTGTTATATACCACGCTCGGCCTTGGCCGCCATACAGCCCAGCGCCACTTCTCCCCGGCAATGAACCTTTGAGCGGAGCATCTTTAAACTCTGGTCGTAATCGAGCGGTGCAGCTGAGACGCCGTTGCGACTGAAACACTCACACACGTGACAATCTCCTCCGATACTGGAAGACCCGTTGGAGCCCCATCACGTGGCGCGTATTCATTCGATTTTCGGAATAAAACGACTCCCATTCTCCGTTGCACACCGTCTCAACGCAGCCGACACTACGATCAGAGGAAGGCAATGAAGAAGCATCAAAAGTGCATTGTCACCGCGCTCCTTGCCTTCGCGGGTTTGCAATCTCTAGTTAAACTAGCGGCTGATTTGCTTTCCGCCCTCTCCTTCGCGCTGCCTCCAGACCATTGTGAGCGTAAAGGAAGAAGAAAACAAAAAGAAACTTGGTTAGTTTCCGCGAGGATGGAATTATTCCGCTCGCGTGATCGAATATAGAGCGAGAAGACAGGCGCCCTTCGAGGAATGCCCAGCCTTGACTCGCTCCAAATTGACCGTGACTTGCGTGGTTGCCGGCTTCGGGTTGCGCAAGACCGTTAAATCTGCACTGCACGCGTGAAATGCGTCGCTCGTGTTATGGGCTCTCGCGTGGTTGAAATAACAAGAGCGAACTTGCCGACGTCATCTTGAATGGAAAGGAGAGCGAGAGGGAAGGTGGTTCTCTCTCGGCTTTGATTAGTTCTCTCTCGCCAAACCTGGCGTCGCTATAGAAGCGGCCGCTGGTGTGCGGTTCAGAACGCGCTGCTCGGGGAGGCCGCCTTGGCTCGTTACGGAAGCTTCGGACTGCAGAGCGGCTGGCTGGACGTGACAGCGAGCCGTACTTCGCGAGCTGTACAACCGTACCTTCTATCTTAAGGTGAGGGTGCGGCAACGACAATGCTGGGGTGCACTTCACGAGCGTTTTGCCTAAGGGTGATGACATCTGATCGTTTGATGTAAATGTTCATACTTCTTGTTTGTTTTGGGTCGCGTGAAACAGTGTTTCCCGGCACGCGCTTTCGGCGTCAACTCTGTTACGGCAGAAATTTCTTTCCGGCGATATTTTTCTTATTTTACCCGTGAGCCCGCGCTTTTCACATTGGGTACTGCGAAGAATGTCATTACCCTGAACCACTGAATAATATATATAGCCTTTACACCAAACGCGTCGCCGCAGCCAGACAGAGTTCTCTCCTCCACCGGAGAACCACTGAATAATATATATAGGGTTTTACACCAAACGCGTCGCCGCAGCCAGATAGAGTTCTCTCCTCCACCAGATGGCTCCCCAAAATGCGGCTAATTGCAGTCTGTTCGTTCTCTACGGGAGACATGCTTGTTTATGAAGTCGTTTTCTTGGTGCGCCACTTCAGATCAAACTTATCACTTGCACTACTTGCATTTCTTAAACACCGGTTCGTCATTGACTCTATTTTCGTGCTTCAACGGTAGTAAAAACTATTTTCGTTATATGAACGCGTTGGAGCGAAAAGGTTATTGGCGCGGCGTACAAGCCGTGACTCGTCAAGCTAAAAGCAGACACTGGCGTAAAGAACCAACACCACCTAGAGAGGCTTCCGCTGTGCGCACCGGGATCGCACTGTCATCACAGTCAGATCGATCGAAGTTCGAGATTGGTCCCGAGGGCTGTGTCAATGTTCGTCTGGGGCTCGTGTCCAATCAGCGCGCCGAAGGTCGGGCTCGGACCCGATTGCCGCGTTAGCGCGATTCAACTCTGATGACGTTTCATGAAGGAATGGTGGAGCGTTCGGAGGCCTTCGTTATTCTAGGCGGTGTTGAAAGAGCGCGTGCCCAGGTGCCATAACAACGACACGCTTTTTTTTTTTTTTTCCTCAGTTGCGTTGCTTTTGATTGCAGAGATGCTGTCGGTTGAGGGTATACTCTAGAGCGCGCCAAAGGGACTTTAGGGAGATTTCGTATATAGTTTTGTCTACACCGCTACGCTCTCCCCAACGAAGACGACGCTAGTGTGCATGCGCGTCGCTTGTTTTGTCGGCTGAGTTCACGATCTCGTAGCGGGTTGCAGAGAGCGTTGCAGGACGGAAGAAACTATTTACGACAATTCCCTTTTTGTCTGGCCGATTGAATCGCTAACCCTCGCCGTGCTGTGTGTCCTCACCTATACAGGGTGTTTCACGAAAGGTGGACAAATTCGATATTGCGAAACCTACGGGTCGTAACAAAAAAGGCTTTTGTCGTTTTGGTCCTGGACCAGGGGCCTGTTTAGGAAAAATATTAAAGTCCAATATAATTAGGTTAGTTATTTATTCGTAATTAACTTTTTTAATATTGTGGTAAAGGGCATGGTTTCAATTAGAAAATTGCTCAGCATCATCACAAAACACTAAATCAACAAATTGCAAAACGATAGAAGGCACGCGAAGCATTTTACGGCTTTCTGAAAAACCGCACAAACTCGACGGGTTTTTAAGTTTCGGTTTGCTATCCGAGCCCATCTCGGCCCCGGCGGCACCGCGCCCCGTGGAGAGATAGTGCAACCAACCTCTGCTGCGATGATGCTGAGCAATTTTTTAAGTGAAAGCATGCCCCTAAACACCATATTAAAAAGTTAATTACGCAAAAATATTTAACAACCTAATTACCCCGGACTTTAATAGTTTTTCTAAATGCGCCCCTGGCCCAGGATCAAAACAACACAAGCCTTTTTTTGTTGCGACGCGTAGTTTTCGCAATATCGAATTTGTCCACCTTTCGTAAAACACCCTGTATACCTCGTACAGTACGTGTCCCGAAAAGGACATCGAGGCACCCTAGACGATCCTTGGCGGTTGCTGGATCCGTGCTCCTGTCGAACGTTCTGGTGCATCAAGCAGTAATCAGTAAATGCCGGGATGAGAACGGGGGGAGACAGTTCAGTTGTTCTGCCTGCAGCGCAAACTTCCTAGCTTCGATTACACTTCGGCGTGTCGTAAGCCTCGAGCATGCAGGCGCAGCCAAAGTACGGCCGAAGGCAGGCTAACTAGATGCCCAGGTCATCGTGTCAGTGACTGTAATACCAACTCGCGTAGGCACATTTATATACCACGCGTTGGTTTGGGAAGTTTGGCGGTAAAAGTATTTTTACCGCAAACTTTTTCTTTTCTCTTTTCTTTTTTTTTTCTTTTTACAATTCACGCTCGCTTAATATATACGCTTTAGACAAGAAGGCATAGATGTTTAATCCTTTACTTATTTCAGGATACCATAGTGGATATTTGCTATTATTGAAGGCGCAGAGGCCAATAGATAGTTTCTCATTAGCAGAACGAAGTTCAGTCTTAAAGATAAAGATCTGAAAGCAACTTTGTTAAAACTCTGTCCTACTAAAGTACACACTATTTTTGATTACCGGACACAATAGTTAAATATTTTCTAGTCATTACTTCCCATCGGTCAATAAAACTTTTTTTTCTTCTTCTTTTTAATTTCTGTTTTAATTGAACATTTATCATACTGATATAGTGACATTCCAACTTTTAACGCGACCTTACATTAGAGACTTCGTTTCTTTAAAATTGCCTCTTTTATTCAAATTCCCCCGTCTACCCGGAAGATAACAATACGTGTTCGAACTCTTTCGCGCGCAATGAATTTGAGCATTTTTTTTCTGCATTCGCTTTGGGTACTTCAAAGATACTACACTCGTAGAATCTTTGCAAAAAACAAAACTCCGACGTTCTCGTATTGTTTTTTTAGAACAATCACTGTAGAAGATGCATCTTCCGGTGGTACGGCCTGGAACAAACAAATCGATAGGCGCACGATAAGATTAAGTTAACCGCACGCACTCACGCACACTCGCTCGCCCGCTAGCTGAAATGAGTTGGACGGAACGCTTCCGCGCGAGGACTTGTCATAGCAATGTTCTCTCTGAGGGGCTCTCGCTCACGTCGCCTCTCCGGGGACCTGTTGCTGATCAATGCAGACCCGGACCGCGGGGCGAGCGGCGGAGGGTCGCTGTCCGCGTCCGAGCCCGGGCTCAAGGCGCACATCAACGACGGCTTCAGCATGGCCGAGGAAGGCTACGGCTCCATCGTGGACAGGAACGCCCCCGAGGGACCCCACGAGCCCACGCTGTCCGGGTCCACCGTGGTCGTGCCCTGGTGGATCATGGAGGACGCCAAGGTGAGCGGGTCAAATCCTGCTGCAGTGGCGCCTCCGATTGGTAAAGTTGGTGTTTGTGTCTGCACCGACAGCCTAAAGCCGCGGTTGCTCTGCTCATACATCATACAAAAACAAAATCCTACAGAAAACGCTGTGTTTGTTGCAGACGTGATGGCAGAGTTGTCTGGGGACACGTTTCAAGCATCTTTGAAGCGCTTGATACATTTGTGTGCTTTAAACATGTCTTTAGACAGTTTTTGTTTGGCCGATGTACCATCATAAAAGGAAGAAACACGCCTGAGACTGTGTCTCCAGACTGTCTGTTTTATGATCTATTGGCAGTCCGACTGCGGCTTAAAATTCTCTAGGTGGGTCTTCGGCTGTCTACTCTTTGCTCGAGTCAATTGCCCTCAACTCGATTTCCCCCATGGCTGTTGTCCTGTTGCCTAAGGTAAACCGTTTTTGGTGACAGCACGAAAACTAAAAGGGCCACCTCCGATTATAAGGCCGTCATATGTGGCCGATCTCAAAAATTATATTTTTGCTCTGTTGGCGTCTATTTTTCGTTGTTGTAGCCAGTGGAAATGAGAACGGTAGTTCCTCTCTTTTCGAATAGCCAGCCTTCAGCAGGCGTTTGTTCTGTTCCGTCGTGATTTGGCTGCCCGTGCACGGTCGACGAGGCAAACGCCGAAGCGTTATTTAAGGTATGAAGCTGACGCTTCGGGCGGGACACCTGAATGACATCCCTAACGTCCTCGTCCTGCCAGTGACTATAGGGAGTATTCACTGGCGGCCATATATGTGTGCGCGCCAGCTGAGCGCGTGCTGGCGGCGAGCTTTAGCAGATTTTTTTTGCAACGCGCATTCCGCACCATCAAGAGTGCCGGTCTTAGCAGCCTATTGATCTAAGCTTGTTCTGAGCATGCGCTCTAAACAGCACCCACAAATATGGCGTCCAGTGAATACTCCCTATACGCCTCGTGAGAGTAACACGTAAAGACGTCAATGACTAAGTCGCGGGAAACGTTCTGCGCATGAACGGCGGTCGAAACTATATGCATTCGCAGTCTTAGACTTTGATTTATCGCAGAATATTTACTTGTGGAGGCTCGGACAAACCGTCGGTCAGACGTGCAGCCATTTATGATGTATACATTTTTAAGACCTTGCGCCGACATCTTTAAGAGCGTCTTGCCAAACGATGGCCAACGTTGCGAGACATTCCGTGTTAGCTTTATTGCGAGTTCCTACTTAGTGTCAATTGTTCATTGTGCTACAAACACCTCATGCCATCGATCACGACCGTTTATAGAGACTGCTTGGCCCCGGTGCGTTGGGGTTTACGAGAATTGCAATTTTGCAGGGGTTAATACTGGTGTCAAAACAAAAACTTCCTTAGGAACAAAATGTTTTTAACCCAGTATTGACATTTTGATTTCGTCATGTGCTATCTGCGAGCCTCATTATTTCCTTATTTTCTTGTATATCACGTTTATTTATTATGGAGTTCACATATCAAAGAGCGTTCGAAAGTGTTACATAGGAACCAGCACAAACAAATACGTCGGGCCTAGCAAAAAGGCTCATAAGTTTCTGAGTTTGTAAGTAGTATTAATTAATATTAGAAGCTGTACAGTTGTTTGGCTGAGATCAAATGTTTCCCGAGTTTTGCTGACAACGTTTGAGAGAAGGCGCCAGGAGTGTACAGGTCCGAATGTTCGAGATGGATTTCAGGCAGGGAAGCGTCGCGCTAATCTGGACAACCCAGTCTATACACCGTTTCACGATTTATTGGCCAACTGCGGAGGCTACATCCTCTACGACTTAATAAGAGCGTCAGAACGAGGCACGTGACACGGCGTCACGAGACCGTGTGTCACTGCGCCACATGCGCCACATGTCGTTCGCAGTTCATGAATCATCTGCTGCAAAACCAACAAACATCGGATAAACGTCCACCGCCGCAACATTGACGTCCGCTAGAATAGCGAGATCTTCGGGAACAGCTCACGAGACAACCATACGCTCAATTTACCCGCGAACCTCTGGCAGGTGCTAATGGCAGGGCCCAGTGCGATATTTTGAACGGAAGCGGTTGATTACATGGCCGAGATCACCAACGGCCATGGCGCGACAAGGAGAAAAACAAGCTCTAAAAAAATGCAGAAAATACTGTTGTGTCGTCCCTTCCCCCCCCCCCCCCCCCTCCCCCTTTTTTTTTTTAAAGTATGATTAAAACTTAAAACTTCGTGAATATTTATTCCTTGTTTCTTTAATATATATATATATTCATGACAGAGATGGGTGTCGCACCAGTTCAATTGCCGTTAAAACAAAAAAGAAGCCTAGAACTACTTTTTTGTCGGGACGGCGCTGTTGCTGTGGCGGTAACGAAGCCCCCGTGGTCTCGAGAATGGAGTGTTATCACGTGGCTTGCCCCAACGCTCTTATTCGTTCGCGGGGCCGTAGCCTCCACAGTTCGCCAAGTTATCGGGAAACGGGGTATAGCATCCAAATGACAATAACTTTTTTTTCCTTTTTTTTTTGTCGCTTATTGGGATTTTGCGTTCTCTATACTACTGTCAAATTTAGCAAATTTATGCCCAATTAAAAAAATATATTTCGAGTCGGACAGAGTTTATTGCTGCATTAAGACAATCGGAACACGCTGCGAGGTGTGTGGAATCATATTTTCTCAAATCGCAGTCAGTCCATCGATTGCTGAATAGATTGATTCACCGTTATAGTAAGGACCTCGATAAAAAAAAAAACTATTATAATTTTCCGAAAAGTCTTGAGTACGCCGTAGTATCCCTAACGTCAAAAAACATGCTAACATAAATAAAGCAAAAAAAAAAAAGTGCGTAGCTCATTTATTATAAGCATACTACGTTCTACCCTATAAGTTGGATGGGAAAAAAAAGTTTAACCTTTTTCCAGCACCAAATCTTCTGCGCAGATTTACCATGCCGTTGTTTTCGGTGGATTGATAAAAGCAGCAGGGCATTCTCAGCCCTAACCGTTTTTGTAGCTCTTAACGAGGCATACAGCTGATATACTTAATCTCAAGAGTTTCCTGAAGAGTTTGGAAGGCACAAACACCTGTCTCTGAGAAGGCGTTGCTTGTTGAAAGGCCCCTTGAAATAAAGCCCCATAAAAAGCGTCGCATTCACGCTAGGGCCTACGATAGCACTCAAGATAGTATACACGGTGTGAGACGGAGATAGGCGAGGTGAGGAGTATCCGCGGGGGTATCAGAGTGCCGAGATTTTGATCGGAAGGATTGGTGCATAGACGCGAGGCTATAGTTGCCTTTGCCTTGTACGACCCGCTGTTTCACTCCAATTGGAGAAGACAGGAGCGTTGTCTGCTCCTCTCGCGTTCTAACGGCGGCGTTCGAACAGGAAGTAGAGGGAAAGCCAGCAAACCTTAACCTCTACTCAATATCCATCCTTCTCATTCCCCCTCATGTAATGAATCAATAGATGCTCTTGAGGTCAATAAATGAAATGAAATCGGTGCAGCTCGGCGTTCTTCAGTTAAGTTCAGTTGATCTCTATTTATTTATTTTTTATGGTGCATAGCCTCAAAAGAAAAACAATGTCGAAACGTTGTAATATTTCATGCCAAATTTCCATCACTGAACGACGTTCGGGTGAATGCGGATGCTATCTAATATCGCACCCAGACAGGGTCAAAAAAGAGATTGCAAAAGCCGCTGTTATCTTCAGACGCGTTGCAATGGGGATTGTGTCAGCCTGACCTCATTTGTTTCCGTGCAAAACGAACTAAAGGCTCCTTCCACTGACGTCACATCGCATACTTTTGACCACCATGTAAAAGGAGGAGAGGGAAGCTGCTTTTGTAAGAATTTTGAGTGACAGCTTAATATTCTATAATCTTGTGAGGCGTCTGTGCATAACCGGGGGGGGGGGGGGGAGGGGGGAGGGGGAGGGGGGCACAAAGGTGGATACTGATAAGAGGGGTGAGGGTAGCTTATTCTTCCCCTTTTCTCTGAAAGCATCGGAAATGACGTCATGTACAAGCCACGTATACGGCTTTTTTCTCTAATCGTTAGCCAGAATTGCTTCCAGAATGCAAGTCCACTTTCTATAAGTACACAAACCGAGAAGGAGATCAGAGTACGCGTAGGCGTAAGAACGCAGAACTCTGGTTGGAATATTAAGTGAGTAGACTCAAAACTAACTGCCTTTGACTCCACTCCTTGTTCCAACGCCAACCGCCTCGGCGTTCGGGTACGAACAATGACTAGAGACAAAGACAGCTAGCTTGGCGTCTACACCCTTGTCATTTCTACCAGAGCTCGGTGCTCCGCGGTCTTCACGCGCTCTCATCTCCTCCTCTAGATGCATCATAACAGTTGTACCCCTTGTAACGGGCGGTAGCTTGCGACACCTAGCCTAGAAATTAAAAACCAAAAGTATGATTCCTTCCTCAGTTTCTACCCTTGTTGTAAGAGGTTGTGAATAAAAGCCCCTAAATACCTGACCCCAGTAAATGCGAGAGTGTCGGCTAATAAAAAAAATAATGATTAAACCGTCATTATTCTCAGTGTCTAGCTCTACTATGCTCGAGTCATTTTTTTTACTTTTGCTATAATACAATTTATAATAATAATAATACTGTACATGGTTGGAAAAAACCCGAGACTGCGGGTTAGAGAATTTTTAGTGTTGTGTCGTTTTACCCGCAGTCTCGGGGTTTTTCCAACCATGTGCAATGTACACCAGCTCGTTTTCGCCCTTACTTTTTGTTCTTTAATAATACTGTCATTTATTGTGCCCAGTAACAGCCGAAGCCTAAGCACTGGTGCACTCGTTAGTAGTAAAACAAGAATGAAAATAAATAATGAGAAAGGTAAAAAATGCAAACAACAACATCGAACAAAACACTCAGCAGTGACTATGTATATAAATCAACCACATACATGTCAAGCGCTTTTTACATCGGCACAAATCTTTACTGAAAATGTCTATATCAGATAAGTCTAGATCGTTTAAATAGTTTAATGCGTCCCGATGGTGACATAGTTTGTGTGTTCAACGTGGAACGTTCGGTACTTTCGAACATTGCTTCCAAATATATGATAGCGCACAGATGAGACTAATGAGCTTATGTCGAAGTAACAGTGTTATACATTTAAACAAAAATACATGGTCGCGCGAACACCGTCTTGTTGCAAGTTCAAATATCTGTAATGATTTCAGCACTTCAAGGTATACGTATGAGACATATGAATATCTAAGATGATAAATTCTAGCAACCTTTTTCTGTGTACGTTATAGATGCTTTGAGCGTTGTAGATAATTTGAATCGTTCAAATTAGCGTAAACATACACTCCGCCACACCTTTAGCGTGAACAAGCCATCCCCGGTTTGTTCTGTTTTTCTCTCAGTATTGAAGAAGTCTGATCAGAAACGACTATAGTGGCGGAAAGTACTCAATTGGGGTATTAACCATAGTGGTGAATTTCGATGCTCGCCTATACCATTTGAAAATGAAATGCAAAAAATGAAAGCCGTTTACAACTCCCTGTAACGCCGGATTAGAGCGCAGCTCTTGAGGAGAAGGATGGAAGGGTACTGAGGGATAGGATGGAAGGGTACTGAAGGATAGGTGACTCCCTGAGGTCACGTGACCTCGGCGGGGGAGGGGTCACGTGACATCAGGGGGTCACGTGACATCAGGGGGTCACGTGACCTGAGGGGGGTCACGTGACCTCAGCGGAGGGTCACGCGACCTCAGGGGGTAACCCTCATGACCCTCGTGAGGGTAACCCTCGTGACCATCGTGAGGGTAACTCTCATAACCCTCGTGACCCTCGTGAGGGTAACCCTCGTAACCCTCATGAGAGTAACCCTCGTAGCCCTCGTGTGGGTTACGAGGGTTACTCTCACGTGAGGGTAACTCTCATAACCCTAGTAACCCTTGTGAGGGTAACCCTCGTGAGGGTCTCATAACCCTCATGACCCTCGTGAGGGTAACTCTCATAACCCTCGTGACCCTCGTGAGGGTAACCCTCGTAACTCTCGTGAGAGTAACCCTTGTAACCCTCGTGAGGGTTACGAGGGTTGCTACCCTCACGAGGATCACGAGGGTTACCCTCGTAACCCTCGCGAGAGTAACCCTCGTAACCCTCACGAGGGTCACGAGTGTTACGAGCGGTTACGCCGACTGCGACGCCGACGCCGCTCAAGCCGGAAACGGGCCCCTAAGAGCTGCGCTCTAAAAAGCGCCGAAGTCGTTCCCCCTGACAGTGTCCCGTCAGGGGGAACGACTTTTTTGTCGATTCGAATGAGGATAATCCTCATTCGAATCGGCAAATTTAAAATTATTTGTCTCGTGTTTCCTTCAATTGTAACGGAGCTACCAATTTCGCCTCTTTTGCGAAAAGAACATTTAACACGTTTACCATTTAACATTTACCGAGCAAGTGGCGAGTAAAGGCTGGTTCACGCAGTACCGCTTATTTACCTTACATATGTTGCGTATGCCTACGCCGAGACCCGACTGCAAGTCACTGCTGAAGTCATAGGATCCTGGGAAAGTAGCGCCCAGCTCTCCGTTTGGTAGCCATCTTGGTTCATGGGATAAGCGGTTTTCCCTTGACCTCTTCATTCTTGGTGAGCCGATCCAAAATTTCGGCTTCGACAGATTGCTTTCAAAAGACAATACTTGTGTACCAAGATTTCGTTAATACCACATGCGGAGTCGATGCTTGACACTATTTCAAAAAAAAAAATCCAGTCTTAAAGTACGCGAGTAGAACAAGCTCATTAAAAGATATATATGGAGATAAGCATGATCAATAGGTTGATTGCATATACAGTGCCAATTACGCTTACATATTGGCGAGGTACGCCTTTAGTACGATGACGCTCCGTAGCGTTCTTGGCGCGGCTGATTCGGGACGACCCTTTCGAGGCTTCGGAGGTTTGAAAGGAGTAAAAATAGCGATTGCCATGAAACCAATCTTCTACCAATGGCCTTGCGAGGTTTTGGGCGTCTGTATGTTCGTATGTGTCCAGCTATCAGGCAGGGAAAGCAATGACACTAATTACCCCGGATCCAATGACTTTACTCACCGGCACGTCCGTACTAGCTTGGCACGCGGAATACGATGCACGGATGTGCTTCGTATACCGCGCAGTCAAACGTAAGAAAACGGTGCTGTGTGAACACGCCTTAATGGTTGTTTGCTAGTTGTGCCGAGGAGATCTGGTTGAGAAGCGTTGTTTCCAACGCAACCTTACTGTAATAGGAAAATTTCCATACCTGCAACTTTACCGGAAATGAAATGGAATGCCTTTCCCTGTCTGCCATTTCATTTCAAAGTATGGCAGATACCTATGCATATCGCTCCTAGGTATGGCAGATACCTATGCATATCGCTCCTAGTTAAATACTCTGAGTAACCTTCTAACTTTCCTTCACATTCTTGATGGTAACGTCTGTAACTCTGTCTGGAGGCAGTGTAGTATTGCTTCGATATTTTTGTACAAAAATAAACATATGCAGAATATTGATCAGATCCCCAATAGCTCAGATGGGCTTGTAGGTGGGACCCGGCATCCTGCACATATATTATTAGCTGTAGACTCAACAACAAAAGCAATCAGTGTCAAATATCCCCAAAAAGCACAAAATTTGCGCCTAAATATACAGGCTTTAATTGACGTTTGGCGCCCACTAATGATGCGATTCCAAACAGACCTTCCGGCAACCTATGCGCCAAGAAACTGAGGGAGTACAGGAGACTAGGGCGCGCGGGGGATGTCAAACGCCGTCATCGAACACGTTCGGAGGCGTTCAAGGCGAGTACCAAACGCTGGACGCCGGCATTCCGCTTTCTAACGCATTCGACGACTGAGGAGGAGACCACGGTGGAGGAGACAAAGGCAGACGAAGGAATCTTCCCCACATCAACTGACAGGCTCGGCTCTTTGGCGCGGCTGCCTCCGAGGCGGCGTCCCGCGTCATGTTACCGACAGTCTGAGAACGGCTGCCATACACGAGAGAATGGATATCCCTGCGAGTGTTATAGGATGCGCCGGCGCGCACCAGGTGCCAGTCTCGGCAGCAGGCGCCGGCGCCATCAGGAGGCGCAGGAATGCGTATCGGCCAGCGCTCCCATGCTCCGCAAAAAGTTTTGTTCCCGATTGTACATCCGCCCCGATTATCCGTTTACATCCGTCCCGATGATCCGTTTACGTCCGCCCGGACTATCGTACCCAGCGCTTCTATTCCGCGCCAGCTATTCCCGGCCAATCTTCGGTGACAGGGTAGTGGCTTTCGTATTTGTCATGCTCCTCTCTAGAGCAAGGTACCGTGTCTCTTCCGAATCACTCAGATTCGTCTTACGGATCCAGGTACGAATCTTTGAATTTCTTTCAAATTTCTATGCTGTAGGCTCGGGTGCGTTTTGTCGGTTTTTGTACGTTGCTACACTCTGCGACACTGCCAGCGCGAACAGGATATCGACGCTTTTTTGCATTTTACTTAGAAAAGGTTTTGCCGGGCATCAAATTTTGCCACTTAGTATCCCACATAAGAGCTTGCTAGCACACAAGTAATTAGGTTTTTTTTTTTTTTTTCGACAGCTCTTTGATTTTAGGTGAGAAACAACAGAAACCGGCGATCGCTTGTTCGCGCTAGCCTGTGTCCTGCCATATACGGCCATTCTTTCCTTGCACTCTAAAACTAGACGGTACGCTTTAAGTGCTCTCGGAACGGCGTAAGTAGCATTTTGTGGAACAAGCCTTTTATGACCCTCCCCCTTGTTCATTCTCTTTTCGTTTATGCACATATTGGATAGAGCATATCAGGTGTATTTTGTAAAATACGTAGGCGAAGCAGTTTTTTTTTTTTTTGACAGAAATTGTGGGAATTTTGAGTAAAGCACATAAGGGGTGAACTGTACCTTCTTGGACGACCGTCGCACTGACCGCTAACTTTAGTCGTGGAGGGTAATGTAGTTGAATTGAAACAAAGTTATCTTTCTTTAATATTGATAGACATATTCAAAGTATTTTTTTATGAATGCGTTTTATCATCCCGTTGAAAATAAATAAGATTATCTCCTATATGAACGTATGACAAAGTTACAAAAAAGAGGCCGAAAATGCGCGTAATTTTTTTCAGGGTTAGTCAGTCAGCGATGTTATCACTAAGCTTGCACCAGCTTTCTTAACTTGCTTCCATCTGTTATTGACCCCAGTACTGTCTACGACTGGGTCGCCGCGTTTTTTATATATATATAAATATATGTATTTTTTTAAAGTGGTCTCCGATAGTACACCATCGTCCACTTAAATGTAGTTACGTTCTTTGAAGATAAAAAAAGAACTGATTTAGGAACGGTCTGTGTGGGATTGGATATATTAAGAAGGCCTTAAGACTTGCAGATCTGCCCTGTTAACTAGATATCAGAACAAAATTTTGAGGAGATATGCTTCATTTATCTCACATTTATTCGCTGAAGTCTCTGCTCTGCCGCTGATGCCTCTTCCGCTGGAGAGTCATCAAGATGTTTTGTACAGTTTTTCATTTCCACAGTCCCAGAATCTCTGAATGCAAAAAACACCATGACTATTGCTCTTACACCGCTAACCACCAGGGCTCGTTTTTCCTCAGGACCCGAACCTCAGCAACAACAACCTGGACTGCTCCAAGCCCCGCATCAGGATCCACCGGCACGCCATGAACCAGGAGGATCTCGTCAAGAACTACGGGGAAGACAGCACGGACTCACCGCTCTCGCAAAAAGTGAGAAAACGTCACTAGTACTCTGCTAGGTTTGCATTTGAACCTTGCCGTGAAGGCGACTTCTCACCTTCACTTTCTGTATCGAGTAATACGGGTTTATGGCAAATACCTTGCTTTCTACGGGCAGATGTTTCAGGCGTGACAAATAACCACCTTCACGTTCTGTCTCAAGTAATATGAATTTATGGCAAACACCTTGCCTTCTGCGAGTGATACGTTATACTCAAGGTTTAGGCGTCAAATTTTTCTCAGGCTTCACAGATAACCGCCGAGGCAGAATATATATATATACAGGAATTTTTGTTTTAAGCTTAAAAGATTTGTTTAAAGAAAGCCGTGAAGGGTAAACTTATGCCGCTTGTGGAGGTGACTTATACGGCCAGGGGGACATATTAAAGGGGGCTAATCGTAACGATCAGTCTGCTAATTAATTAAAAATCGTTAACTAACTTTTTAATTAATAAAAATAGACATATGGTTCCAATTAGAAACTTGCTCAGCGTCATGAAAAACCACTAAATCAGTCATTTTCAGAAAGACTTTCGGCGCGTGAGAAGCGTAGTATTGTACTAAAGTTACTACTCGTGGAGCAGGTACAAGGCTGGTGCTAGATAAGAGGCGGAAAAATCGCGCAGGCGCCTTATCGCAACCGCTAGCTTTGTATACCTGCTCAAAGAGCAGTAACTTTAGTGCACTACTACGCTTCTCACGCGCTCAAAGTCTTTCTGAAAAGGACTGATTTAGGGGTTTTCGATGACGCTGAGCAAGTTTCTAATTGAAACCATATGTCTATTTTCATTAATTTAAAAGTTAATTAACGAATTTTAATTAATTAGCCGACTGATCGTTACGATTAGCCCCCTATAATATGTCCCCCTGGCCGTATAACTCAACTCCACAAGCGGCATAAGTGTACCTTTCACGTTTTTTTTTATACAAATCTGTTAAGCTTAAAAAAAAACACCCTGTATATATATATATATATATATATATATATATATATATATATATATTAAATGACGTGGCATGTATTACACGTTCCTTGAGTTACTTTGTGTAAGGCGCAATAAAGAACGTTTTTTGTTTTTTATCAATCGTTAGTCTTAAAAATCTTTTCTTTTTTTTTTACTTCTTTCGTGTGTGTATACTGTAGTACCTTTTCCAGTCAGCGTTTAATATATTATCTAAAAAAAAACAGTCCGGATATTTTCCCACTCGTATTAAAATTACTAAATTCAATTATTTTGACTGCTGCACAACAGAAGGTTTGAGTTCGGAAAAAGACATACTAACATTTCCGTCAACTTGTTCCTAACGCATTCGCAGTTGGATCCGGACAAGAGAAAGGTAGACGATTTTGATTGTACGTACTTGATAGACGATAGTGTTGCTCGAACAGAATGTTGCAGCGGACGCTATCGGGTCGAGCTAAATGCTCGTTTTCTCTTCTGTCCCCTTCAGATGAAGCGCAAATTCCTCTCGTGCTGCTCCTGCACGCCGCTCAGCCTCCTCTACTCCATATTTCCCATTCTGCACTGGTTACCCCGATACCGGGTCAGGGAGCACCTCGTGAATGACGTCGTGGCTGGTTTCACTGTGAGCATCATGCACATACCGCAAGGTGAGGGGATTGCCTGCTGCTTTTTAATGTCAGCCTAAGTAGGAGATATCCCAAATATTGCGGTTCTTTTTTAAACACCGGCTAGATCTGGATAGGTTTCTTTCTAGTTATTGCTTTGCATATCCTTCGCGAAATAAATGAGCCCTCGAGACCTCGATGGTTAATAAAGGCCAATTCAATGCGACTGTTTTCTTCTTTTTTTTTTCGCGTGCGTGTTTGTTCTTTTTTTTTTTGTGAATCAGTTATGACTCTCACCCCATTGGAGACAAAATTTGCTAAATCTGCTGGCTAAATTTAGCGAGAAAATTCTGCAGTCACGTCATGTGACCCTCGGACGTCACGTGACCCCAGAAGATAACGTGACGTGGTCACGTGACGTCATGCCGTCAATTTAGCGGGGAAATTAATGTCACGTTACTAGACGTCATGCGATGTCAGGTCACGTGGTACAGTGACATCTTGTCACGTGACCATGTCGTGTGAACTCAGCTCGCACGACTTCAATTTACCATAGAAAAACAAGTGCTATCGCCCCTGGACCGTATTTGACAAAATTTCAAACCAGGAGATTTTTTTATGACTACTATCACTCAAATTTGCGTCAAGGTTCGAAAGTTAATGAAGATTGTTCTGGAATAGCGTAAGCAAAAGCTTGGCGTTCAGAAAAAATAGCGCCGACGCCACTGCGCATGCGCCGATCGCTAACAGCGTCTTGCCAGGCACTATTTTTGCGTACCCTATTTTTCGGAAACTTCGTGCGTACGCAGAAACGTTTTTGCGTTGCTCCAAACAGGATTCTTTATGCGGTAAAATTTCCCTAAAGCCAAGACAGGCTCACTTAGAAAGAGGCGACCCCCAGGACCGTGGCCGTCGTGAGCGCGACCTCGGAGGCATCCCGAATCCCGAGGATCCACCTTGTTGCATCTTTTAGAACATCCAGCAAGTTGGGCGACGGTCGTCAGCAACTTGCGACGCACAATTTTTTTTTTTTTTTAATGTCAGTATACGAGACTTTTTTCGCCGAAGCGACGCCAGTGGGCACGACCGGTCGACCCCACGCGTCGCTTTTGCATATTTAGAGAAGTTTGAAATGCTACTCTGGGCCGAAAACCTGTGTTCTTTTCATCTTCGTGGTGAAAAAAAAAAAATATTGTTACTTTACAGCCTCCCGCACATTAGCGCAAGATGCTTGGGTTTTGCTTCACGTTGGAGAAACGCTACTTTAAAACTCTCTTGCGTAACATGCGATAACGTGCGCTTAAATTTCGTACGTTACTCTAAAACGTCCGAATAGGGACCCTTCGCACATCGTTCTTACGAGCGTTGCGTCGCTAGCAGGAGCTCGCGCCATCAAGTTGAGCACGGTTTGATTGTGCGCTCGCAGGGCCCGCCATCCGCCGCTTACGATCTACGAAAAGTTCCTGGTAATATTTGTTGAAGAGCGATAGCGGGTAGCGTGCTTTCTATTCTGCTGATACTAACCGAGTCTGATTGGTTTTGGGTGTTTCAGGTTTAGCTTATGGAGTGTTAGCTGGCGCGGGAGCCATCAATGGCCTCTACGTTTCTGCCTTCCCTGCCATTGTTTATTTTTTTATGGGGACGTCCAAGCACGTTTCTGTCGGTAAGTTGGTCAACCAGATACTTATCTTTCGCGGTTAATGTGTTGCGCCTACTGGAATTATTCTCCACGGGCCGCAAATATACACGCTGTGAAGTCATCAGTAATCCAGTATAATGCATCGCCATTTTTTAAACAAAATTTCGGCCGCTATTTACCAATCCTTTCGGCTTTGCCCTTCCGAGATCTTTAACAGTCCAGGCCCGTGTCGGAAGCAATGGGTCTGAGAACGAGACACGGGGGACAAGTATTACTTTGGAATTGAACATCTGCAGACAAAATTTTGGTCCAAGCTCTCTTGCCGGACTTTTGTTCCTTATCGTCGAAGCATTGCAGTACCTCAGCAGCCAGAACTTTATTTGAGCCTTTTTTCGCTGGAAAAGTTATAACGCAAGAACAGGACTCAAGAAACCTTTGACTACAAAGTTGCGGATATTTTCTTGTCAAAAACTGACAAAAGAAATCTGAACTCAGAGGATCAGCCGGAAGATATCGTTACCTCAAAATAGAACCAATATTTTTCTTCTATAGAAAAATGGCTCATTGCCATGTTCCCTCGAATCAAAATGGCGGGGCGCCTCACCCTTTTCACCAGGCTGTTTTGTTATCATTTGGGTACTCTGAGCAGGTTTTGTTTTTCGATCGGTGCTACTAGACCGAGTTGTCAGCGTAGCGTAAATTTACAGCAAATTTCGACTTGCTTATTTAGCCTCCTTGGTATAATAAAGGGCCACTGACAGTACCAACTTCGATATTGATTTCATTGTAGAAAACGACTGGAAGTGATTATTTCTAAACATAATTCCAAAATTGTTTATCTTAGGAATGATGTAATTAAAGAGAAAAAGGATAATTAAAAAAAAAAAACAGCATTGAAACTTCTCTTCGAATCAATGACGTGATGGCACAATAGAGCGCTCTGTTGTTTTTTTTATTTTTTATTTGGGTTTAAACCGAAATTTTGGTTGAATTTGCATTTTTTCTGGTTTATCCATCCCGACTATTATGAGCACACGAATCTGCCATCCGGCTAACCGAGCGTGCAGACGATTTACGCAGGCGCCAGATACAGCCGCCTTTGCTGACCTTCTCTTGCCTTACCGAAATGCCGAGCCACTGAAGCGGACGTTGACGACCCTCCACAAAGGCTAATACTTGGGAGAAGGACGCAGAAGAATCTAAAATATAAATAACTGGAGGAAACTGAATAAGAAAAACAATACTAGATGAAGGGCAGCCGCCGCAAAGCGTGTATATAGTTAGCGGTTCTATAACGTATTTTGAAAAAGTAAAAAGAAAAACGACGTCTTGCGGACTTCGGTGAGTAACGCGAAAGATAACCCAAGCTTCTAGATCTCTCGCCCGTTGCTATTTTAAAGATAAAAACGATTATCTAAAACAACAAATAAATAATAATAAAAAAAACTTATTCAAACCGTCGCCGACTTTCAAATCGTCCCGATTTCTCTGAACGCCCTCTCTGCACAGCGGTCGAGAGTCATCATGTTGAGAGTAGCAAAAAAAAAAAAAAAATAACAATCAATAGAAGAAAGTCGTTTTCTCGTATCTAACGTGGGCTCTGAGTTTTTACATTATGGTGTTTTAGTAGATCGTTACGATGGCTCCGATAACGATACCCGATCCTCTGGTGACGCCTTTGCGCATGGATCGTATTCTTATCGGGTGCCGTATTGTATATAGGTATCGAAACGATCTACTAATTAAAACTCTATATTTAGAAGCCTGCTGCACAGTGAGCTTGCAATAGTCGTAAAACTTATGTTTGATGGATGTTATTCTCAATTGTTTCATACATGCAACTTTCTAAACCTTTAAAGTTGTGAAAAAATGCCTTCGCTTACTAGATCATCGCAAAACAAAAATGTCGGGGCGCCAATCCCCACTGTAAAGGTGGTCGGCTGGCGAAACTATGGTACCGCCTGCAACGATTGCCCACTACTATACCAAATGATTGACGAAAGAAAAGTAAATGCACTGTAACAAAACGTTTTATATAGTGAAGAAAGGTAAAAAACGCAGGCGAGCTGGTGAATGATATCCATAGTAATCCTGAAACGTAGCAAAATAATAAAAAAAAAAAAAAAAAAAAAAACTGACCGAAAAATTAGGTGCGGCGGAAGTTCTTGTATTCCCTTTTCGAGTTTGTGTCCCTTTGTGTTTCGGGCGAGTTCGCTTTTCTGTGGGTTTGTCGGTATAGGTTGACGGTTAGGTTAGGCTGTGAAGTGGGCGAGGAGGTCTTTTGAATTGTGATGGAGGTCTGTGAGATGTATATAAGACGATGGTTGTTAAATAAATTTCAAGCTGTGTTAGAGACTTCGTTGTTTTGTCCGTTTTTTTTTTATTTTTCTACGTCTCAGGGTTACTATGCGTTTTATATAGACCCTTTTCATGGCAAAAGCTGCCAGGCGGCACTCTAGTCTTTGACGCCCCAGAGAACTTCCGGTTCATCAAAACAATAAACAAAGCCCACCTCAACACTGCCACTTGAAATGTCGATGAAACGTTACCAATTCTTCAGGAGTCCAGGTGAACACCAAGAGCACGAAGAAGCGCGAGATCTACTAAAAATGTTCGAATATTCGTGGAATACAAACTTGATTCCTCCAAGACATTAAACTGTACAGCCGAAGGCCTTCGTTAAATTTCCAAAGGTTGTTGTCCGTGTAGCATTTATTTTTTCTAGCACCGGTGACATAAACGAGCTCCACAGGATTGCAAAGACGCGACCGGAAGTCGCTTGGACGCAATTGGCGGTATTACATGTTTGTAAACAGCAAAAGGGTCTTATAATACGAAAGGCTAGTGACGTCACGCCCCACGTTGCAAGGTGCCGTCGCCACGGCAGCTTGCGCAAAAGTAATCTTCACCACTTAACGTATGCGGTGAGCGCTACGTGCTTTGCGTTATTATCAGGAGCGCCTTGTCACCAATTATCTGGTTCGGATGCTTGTTTTGTGTTTGCTATTCATTGAAACAAATGCTGTGCTGTGTGTTGTACACGTGGTGTGCACTTTTTGCTTCAATTCAACACCACACAGGTAAGCAGAAGGCCTCCGCACCGTCATCACTGTCAGATCGAACGAGGCCTCGGATTGGGCACGAGCGCCGCGTCAATGTTCGGCCGGGGCTCGTGTCCAATCAGCGCCTCGAAGGTCCTACTCGGGCCTAATAGCCGAGTTAGCGCGCTCCGACTGTGATCACGTTTCATGAAGGGAAAGGGGACCATGCGGAGGATTTGATTATTCTAGATGGTGTTGTTCAATCGCTTAAAGAGTTTTTTTCGAGATGTTAATGACTTGAAAAGTTTCCAGGAGTTTTACCTGTGAGTCATATACAGCTTCGCTGTAAAACGAGGAAGCAGCCAGTTTGGGGGAGGAGGACGCGTATTTTTGACAGTCTACATTGCACGCTTAAATGTTTGTTTCTGGCAGTGAAATTTTTTGGGGGATATGACGCTCCACTTAAGTCGTCGACACATTAAAAGAGATATTGATGTTGGGGTTTTCAGGGGTCATTGAAGGATGCTGGTAAACGTTTAACATACTCCTGTTTCTTTTCCAGGAACGTTCGCAGTGGTTAGTCTTCTCTCGGCGTCTGCTCTCATAAGCGTCACGGGACCGAAAGAGGACGGTGCCACCCTTAACAGCACTGAGCAAGCCAGACTGGCAGAAGGGAGCGACGACATTGTTCCCACGAGCATGGAAGTTCTGGCTGCCTTGGCAATTGTCGTCGGCGTCATTCAGGTACTATGACATATTCATCCATATGCGTAAGCTTTAGCGCCTCCTTGGCATTATGCACTTCGCAAGTTAGCCCTGTGGCAGGTTTGTTGAAAGGGTGGTGGTGCGCTAGGAACCTTGAGATTGCTAGCATATCGATGATCGCATGCGTATATCCTTCAATACACGTGACACGAAATATCTTCAGGAAGTACAGCATAATACATATCTTGGAATAAACGAATAATGGAACAAACCTTCACATAACAATCCTAGAAATTGCCGCGTCAGAATTAAGCATGGAGACTAGGGCTCTAGCAGGTAGCAATAGTGTCGATACGCAAAGCGTGGCTTACACTCGTCGTTTCTGCATCTTTGTTTTCTACGTGTTTCAGAGCGCAGCTCCTAAGCTCCCATTTCCAGGTTGAGCGGCGTCGGCGTAACCTCACGTTGAATTATTGGATTTTTCCCCTCTAAAGTTAGCAGGGAAAATTTTCCGCTAATTTTAGCGGGAAAATGTTTCCACTAAACTTAGCGGGAAAATTTTTCTGCTAAAGTTTTGCGGGGAAATGTTTCCGCTAAAATTATCGGGAAGTTTTCCTGCTAAACTTAGTGGTAAATTTTCCCGCTAACTTTAACGGGGAAATTGACGTAACGAGACCTACACACCATCTCAGTTTCCCCGCTAAATTTAGCGGGGAAAATGATACCACGACTTCGTGTCACGTCCCCCATGAACAAATTCAGCGGCAGGATGAGGGGGAGGAGGTGGGGGAAGGAGGAGGGGAGGATAGGGAGGATTAGGGTCGGGGTGTAGGGTAGGACGACGAGGAGGGAGGATACGGAGGAGGAGGAGCATACCCTCCCTTCCGTACTCTCCCCTCCTCCTCCTCGAAAGCTTCGCTCTAGTTTCGCCTTGCAGAGATTTGTAAACGTTTTTCATTTTCTTTTCTTTCGTTCTTTTTCCCAGAAATAATGATGATGCACCTTAAAAAAATATACACCTTTGATAGCTTTCACTGTGGAGGCTAAAGAGTGACCTGGAGATGTGAACAACATTTAGCAATTGTCAGCCAGCTGGTAAATTTAAGAGAGCAAACTAAATAAACTCGTTACCACATTACATTTAAGAAACGAATCACTCGTTTTATTTGCAGTGAAAGGGCGAACCACAAAAATCTCCATATTCAATGCTTCGTTTTACTTTCCAGCTCTTGATGGGAATGTTGCACTTGGGCATTCTTTCTATCTTCATGTCTGAACCCATGGTCTCGGGATTCACGACTGGCGCCGCTGTTCAAGTGGTCGTTTCTCAACTGAAATCCCTCTTCGATATCAGCATCAAGTCGTATCCGGGAATTTTCAAGTGTATCTATGTAAGTACCAGAACGTAGAAACCTTCGACAGAAATCTGACAGGCTGGGTGGAGCCATAGTAATAAGAATTACACCCTACAACCGAAGCCTCGAAAAAGTGTCCCAGCGTTTCTAAACCTGTTTGGTTACTTCTTCGGGGTGACGAAATCGCAGTCTCTCTCGTCTTTTTCGTCTGTCATGAACAATCCTTTTTTACGAAAGAGGTTCATTATTGTCTTTGTCAGGTGGTGTAGGCCCTGAGCGTATAGAAATGGCAAGGGTCACAGGGACCTGTTTAGATCTTCTGGTGTTGGATGTGCCACGATTCCAGGGAACGTCTTCTCCAAAAAATAATGTTCGGTGTCGATTACTCGTGCGTTCGCGAAGTCAATTCGATGATCGAGGGTCTTGCAATGTTTGACAACGCTCTGCGCTCGCTTTCGAATTTTCGCACGTCGTTTTTGTGCTGGTGGATTCGTTCTGAAAAGACCGTTGCTTTGCTCTTGTGGGTGGCGCGGAACGCGCGCCGGAATCTGGTAGATGACGCCCAGCGTTTTCTTTTCTCCGTGTGAGATAGTCACCCGTGGAAGAAACCAAGCAGACTTCGAAACGTGAGACACTTTTTCAGGGCTATGGTTGGAGTCTTTTATGGCATGGATGTGTTTAATGCTAGGAAGTTCCACCTTAGTTGTGCAACTTCCCAGGTCCAAAGACATTTTGAGGTGTGCATCTTCGGACCTCACAATGTCTTTGGACCTCGGAAGTTCCACAGCTAAGGTAATCTAGTAACGTAAGCTCAGGCCTAACGTAGCCGTCCGAGCCGACCGAGAGGCGAGCAGACTAAGAGCAGCGTCAGTGCTCAAGGATGTCTGGGATTGAGTTCTTCCAACACCGCTGAGCATGAAGTCATGGCGGCTCCGGGGGTATTGAACTTCCTTGATCTACACGCACTGACAGCAAGATGGCGGCGCCTAGGCTTGCAAACGTCTATATCATTATAAGCAGCAATAACGCTGCTAATACTTCCTTCGTCTTCTTTTCTTCATTTGTATTATGGTATTATTTTTTTGCAAAGACTTAGAAGAACCGTATGAGCTGTATACAGCTCATACGGTTCTTCGACGTCTTTGCAAGAAACAATAACATGGTCAGCGTCATTGTTTCTTCTGTGTGTATCTTTCTTTTTTGTCCTTGTCTTTTTGCGCTGTTACTGCTATGCATTGCCAGCTCGACGAAGCTTCCATCTTAACAAGCGTGTAGTAGTAGCCGTGAATGAGTCAGTTGGCGACAGCCATTGCGTTCAGCTCGCGTTGTTTCTTTGGTTTCTTTTTTGTGCTTTCCGTGATTGCATGTGCCTGGTTACTAACACGCGTTGGTGCCTTCCCCGTTTGTTACTTCAAGATTGTGCGTGACGTAGTCCAGAATCTGGGGAAGACGAACCTGGTCACGTTGGCCATTTCAGTGACGGCCATGGTCGCCTGCTTCGCCGTCCATGAGGGCATCAACGCCCGCTACAAGGCCAAGCTGAAGATGCCTGTGCCCATCGATCTCATTGTTGTAAGATCCTTTCATGGCTCAATTTTTTAACTTAATTCCTTTTCTTTGGTGGTCTTTAGTTGGAACTATGTTTATTTTCACTGCATAAAAAGTTAATTAACAGAGTTTGCTTTATTATCCGACTTCTCATGACGATTATCTCCCTCTATTAGGTTCCCCTGGCCAAGTAATTAACTCACGTGCTGAGATCGCATAGCAGGACTTTTTTTTAAAGAAAAAACCTGTAAAACCTATAAAACACCCGGCATATTTATGTTCAGTGCCTCGTGCCTAATGTCCCACACGGCATATAGAGAGAAAAGAGAATTTGCGAAATGTTCCTACAAGTTTGAAGCTGTCGTACAGGTTTGACCTTAAAGGCAGACGTACAAACTCGGTCTTCTACAGGGAAAATAATCCTCTTAGCGCCCTCCTCTCCTAAGCTGCAAGAACAACCGTGTTAGGGAAGTTGAAGATTGCACAGTATAGAGAAAAGTAAGGAGCAAGAAAAATAGGAAAGCGCGAAGTGTACGTTGGCCTTGAATGCCAAAATGCAGTTTGTGCATTGTCTGCAGTTTGCGCATCAACAAATGAAACCCTGCTTGCGTTTGTTTTCTTCTCCTGGTTCCCTTCCGTCCGGACATTCAAATTCGCATGTTGCCATTTGAAGGGATCGATAAAAAAAAAAAGAAAACTGTCCTCGATCTAACTAAATATTGTAATTAGCAAAATGCAAATGTAACGTATATGTTACGATACGTTCCATTTTTTTTCAACTGTAACGGCAACGAGATTTTTTTTTTATATATATGAAACGTGTAAAGGGAACGCGTTTCAAAAATCAAAAGAAACAAGCTTTCCTTCATTTTTTTTTCTTTTTAGGAACATGTACAACACTGGTTATCCCTAACGGCCCTAGTCCATTCTTCCATTTTGAAGTTTAAATCTGGCAGCGTGGCACCATGGCAGCTTGGAAATATCGTTATAGGCGAATTTTTCATGTTACATCTCTCCCTTTTCAGATTATTGCCGCGACTGCAATAAGCTATTTTTGTGATTTTAATCACGTTTACGGCGTCAAAGTGATGGGATATGTTCCTACCGGGTAAGTTCAGCTTTATCAAACGTGACGAAGGCCAGTGCTACGCTGGCGTTGCATTTAGTGACTCTGGATTACTGTTTTACATAATTTCTTTATCTTAATTCAATAACAGGAATTTTTTCTAATGGTTTTAAGAATAGGAATTAAACCGCTTGGTTATTCTAAATGGACTTTTTTTTTTTTTTTTACAACTCTGGGAATTTTGGTTTTGCTTGATCAATAACATGATTGTAGGAGTTATATCAAAACTGAGAATACAGAATAGTTGCACGCACGTTGACCGTTCTGTTAATTTAGTTTTGCTTCTATCCCGAGTCTTCATTGTAAACCGTCACTAGCTCAATTGCTTTATTTGTTTAGCTTTATCAGTATGGCTTTGCCATCTCTTGTACCTCTCAGAAACTGTACGGAGTACGTTTTGTCATTTTATCAACTTTGTTTTGAGGATGACAAAACTGCAGCAAACCAGTTCGCTATAAATTCAAGGTTCAGAGTGAAAACATATAGGCTTGCTTTATATTGAGATATTTCATTTTGAATAGTTTTGTACCGCGCTAATAATATATTAATCTCTAATACGAATAAGTGCGAAAAGAGTTGAATTTATTTTTTTCCAGACTTCCAGTTCCGGAAGTTCCAAGGGTGGACCTAATGGTCAGATTGATTCTGGACGGCTTTGTGATAGCCATCGTGTCTTTCACCATCGCTCTCTCTATGGCCAAGCTCTTTGCCAAGAGGCACAGATACCAAATTGACCCCAACCAGGTTAGTATAAAAACACTATTAAACCGTGCGACGTTATTTAACACGAATCAAACTTACAGTTCCACTAAAAGTTGATAAAGATTGAAAGGCGTTGCCCGAGAAAATAATCAATAAATCATGCAGACATAGAAACATGCCAAATTGTTCCGCGCTTAATTTTGATGGTTACTAACCGGCAAAAAGGAAATATTTGGGCGTAAACTTGGTGCCAAAAATTAGTTTTAGACTTCGAAATATAATTTTGTTTATTTTATTTCGGATAAAATATGGACTTGCGCGTGCTAGCAGAAGATTATGCGCTTAAGCGACAAGTAAAACTATCATTGGAAACACTCTTGGTAGTAGTGCTCTTGCCAGTTTTAAACCATGAAATCCCTTATAACGGAAGCCCTCCTTCCCAGAAATATTTTCTTCTTTCATATACCCAATATGACGTAACACCACGACTTGGAACAATAACGTCATGTGACGTTCAATGTTTCCTAAAGAGATTTTAACAACTGCTTCTTAATACTTCATTCCGCGCATCGTAGGGCTTTGGGGATAAAGGTCACTATCAATTTTTAAGTAAAATAAATAGTGCATTTATGTTATTGCAGTACGTACGAAATGCATATGCGCGATTCTTGCAAGTGACAAAGCGACGCAACAGGACCCACTGCCGCTAGGTCCATCGAAACCACATACAAGCGGCGCAGGTCGCGATGAGGAGCAGCGACGGGACTACTTTCCACTGTTGCTCGCGTGTTAGTGTCTCAACCTCAAACCTGAATGTATACAAAAGATAACGTTGGAGGAACTGCGCTAACAGTATTTTTTAACGTTTAGGCGAAATTTGGTGAAATAATACAAGCACAGTTAAAGGTATTTGCTTCTAATCATGTGGCAGACGTTCACATGCGACCATTTTCAATTTCGCTCACACGTGGATCCGAGCGTCTCTGCGATGCGGCGCCACGCATCGCGTTCTGGATTCTGTTTACTAAAAATGGGCCATGTCTCACAGTAATCTTTCTCGCTCCTCTTATTAAATAAGGCATTTCTCAAATTGTTTGTTATTGGCGGCGATAATAAACAAAGTACACATAGCCGTAAAGGTACCATGCACGCGCACAACGATAGTGATGTCACGAAACGTTTCATTCTATTGGCTCATCGCATGAGTCACATCCAAGCAACGCGTGAAAGCAAGCGATTTTTTTCTTTTTCTTGTTGAAATCTGAAAACGAGCAAAGCGACGGGCGACAGACGGGGATGACGGCAAATCTCGTCGTCCATCGCCGTCGTCTGGTCTGTCGCTCTTTAAAATCGCTTACACGTCGTTCATGCTTTATTGCGGAACTCAACAACATTTTCCCCGAATTTCGGACAGTCCCAATTATCTGGCCTAATTGTCGAAATTTCTTCCCAGGAGCTGAACGCCCTCGGAGCCGCGAATGTAATCACTTCCTTTTTTGGCTGCTACCCGTGCGCCGTCTCCCTCTCCAGAAGCTCCGTCCAGGAAAAAGCAGGGGGCCAGACACAGGTAAGTCCGGGAGCCCCGTCCTGCATTTCCCTTTGCAACAGTTTAACTTTTTCAAGATCATCGCACATTTATCGCGGGTCGGCTTGATGGGTTTGTTGTTGAATACGGATTGAGCAACCAGGTGAATACTGATTAGACAAGAAACTAGTTTGGTCTCTAGTCTGTTCTAGTAGGTCACTGCACCCTCGTAAATTAGCTACAATTATACTTCGTTTTACCTGAAGCTAGATCGTAGCCGACGCTGAGGGTAGATAAGGCCATCAAAAAAAAGCTAAAAGTGCTACGTCACAGCATTTAGCACTTTGCTGCGTCTGGTTTATAGGGCTATAAGTCAATCAAGTGCAGTGAATGCACCGCGAACTTCCGCTTCTATAGCCTCTTCAGGTAAGAAAAGTGACAACTAGCTAACATATTTTATTAGAAATCTCGTCGACAGTGTTAGTAAGAATAGTTATCTATCTAGTTTGATTTTTTCAGGGCAAACAGAGCTGTCCAATGAATTCGGACATTAGTTCTGAAGGTTGCAAACGTTACAAAAACACTTCTTTACTTGTAGGTAAAGAAATACTTACATTTAATTCATTTTACTCTAGTTTTTGTATTGTAGTTTGTGTTTCTGTGCCACATGTAATTGTTAAGTCTAGCACATTTTGGATAATGACCAAAGTTGCCTTTTGGGTGTTCAGCTTGGACGCTTCGATTAGGCCATGATTCCAGGTCTCTGGGATATTTACTTCTAGCTCAGACTGGCAGCCGTTAACGTGCCTGAGTTTAGCTCAAATCATTACAGCCATGAACAGGTATATTCCTGCAAGCTTCATCACGCCGATGTTGCTGGTTTTTACTGGGGGATATTTGCGCTTCAATGCACTGTACAAGTTTCTCTCTCCATGGCATTCTTCCAAAAGCTTCCCGTAGAAGACTTTAGAAAATATTGATGAGGAGACAGCGGGTCTTGATGACTTGGCTTTAGAGAATCTTCTTTCCGTGTCATGTCTTTTCCCTAAAAAAAAAACAAAAAAAAAAAACTATATTATATCACACAAAATAATAGAATATGAACTTTCCTAATATGTTTTGTTCTTGTTCAAGAACAGCGGGTTTTCTTTTCCGGCTCATTGGAGGTTTTGTGTTCATTTTAACCATGTTCGGAGTCTTCATGGTCATTTTCATCACCGGAAACACCAGCTACGCCCTGAGCGAAAATAGTGCACTTCGAATCCTCCATGTCGGAGAGATCTGCATCGTTCGTAGCAATTTTCCCGGTTTAAAGTCTCGATTTAGAGCAGGGGTCTCAAACTTTTTTTTGGTAAGGGGCCGAATTAGGCATCTGTCGCAGTTTCGAGATCCGGGAAGAAGAATGGTAATTATAAACGACAACCTAAATGTATAAACCTAGGTAAGAATTTAAACACAGAAATAAACGTTAGAGAAAGCACTGAAAAAGCCTAAGTTAGATGAGTACATATACTACTTCTATTTGAAATTTAGTACTTAGGTAATTATTACGTTACGTAAAAATTGTGAACACGAATAATATTCAAGCATAAATCAAAGGGCATAAAAACTTCGGCACATTCGCGCAGTGCAAAATACAAATGAGGATAATAAAACTAATGCTGACACCATATATGTACATAGGAACGCAAAAATGTTTTAATATGGTTACAAAAACTCGCACTTTTGCAACCAGTATCACCATTCTTGGCCGGGGACTAAGAAGTGATACTGAGGATTTGGTTTTGAATAATCACTAATGCCGGAAAATCAGTTCGTGAATGCGTCATGCAGTTCGAGTTGGAAACCAGAAATTTTAACCGGGAAAAATAAATGCGATATGCACATAAATGGACAGAGATTCTGTACTGTGATAACTACTTCACTAAAAAGGTTATGACACAGCCGATAATCTACACGAATTCGGACGGCGGTAGTGAAGACGTTATTAATGTGTATACTGACGTGAATGTGCTCTTAAAGTATAAACCATATGTAAGCGAACTGGCGAGCAAATAGATAAGCGACGGCGGCCCGCTTCGCTGTCAAGCGCGCGAGGAGGCAAACCACATGAAAGCGACGGGAGAGGGCGACCAAGGCGATGAGCGACGTTTTCTAGAAATGGAAAAACCGAGCGACGCGACGAGTGACAGTGAGAAATCTCCGCCGCTCGTTGGTGACTCTCGTCGCTGCCGCTTCAGTGATCTCGTCGATCGCGAAACCGCTTACATGCGGTTCAGCCTTCAGGCGCGTTCACACTGGTGACTCGCGACAGTCGCGACAGCGATTGGTGACAAGCGACTACCGACGTTCAAACAGAGGACGATTGGTGAGTCGCAATCGGCGAGTCGCTTCTCGGGCTGTGTTCCGAACCTTACCCAAATGGATCCTATTTACTCCAGTGGGTCGTGTCGCGTGACAACACAGACATAGAAAAACGCTGAACGCGGGTATGTTTCCGAACGAAAAGTTACAAAAGCGTTACCCTGGAGTAAGAACGTGTAAATTTTGGAACAGCTTCGGAAGCTCTCTGGGGCCGCCGTTGATTCAGTGCACCCCGCCACAGCTTGGGTTCGCGTTTCGCAACTTTTCCACTTTCGTTGTCTCGTAGCTACACATGCGTCGTCATTGCCACGTGAAAAAGACTCGTTATGTTGACCGGAGTCCTTCGGAACCGTACAAAGAAGTGAAATCGCTACACCGGCGTGCGTTCGATTGAGCTACCTCATCGCAGTACGCACCTGTCAAGGAGTAACACGGATTTGGTGCCAGACCGAGTTCTTTTTCAGGCACTCGTTGAAATCGGGGTTCTTCGCTTATAAAGCAATGGGCATTCTTTAAAAGCGCTCACCAGAGATGGTCGCAGAGGCCTCCGTGGCTCTGTATCCACGGCCGGTACCGCGAACCGAGGCTATGAGCACACATGTTGGTTGCTGCGTCTCCCAAAGAAGTTAGGCGTGCCGGATGTAAACAAACGCGAGGCGCACCTTTCTTTACGTCCGAAGCGCCGCGTATTGGTTCAGCCGCCGGGCGACTCGGCGACAAGTCCCGAAATTCGGTTTGGAAGCGACTGCTTCAAACCTGTCCCTTTCACGACTGTCGCTTTTGCGATAAAAGTTGTCGCGCGACAGCTGCGACTTGATGGTGTTAACGTGCCTTTACACATGGTAATACGAAAACAGCTTGTGTCCAAGTTGTTGCATCATGAGGTGATCATAAATAACACATTTTAGGTATTTTTTTATAACTTAAACGACTGCGATTCCGTCGTGTGGTGTGTGCCAACAATAGTTAATCCTTAACTTTTCACGTGTTTTTCAGCTACAGAATTTCGTACCAACTTAAACACAAGGGGGAAATAAAAATTAAGCCTAGACGTTCCTTGCATTTTCACCGTATAACACTGCTAGAAAAAAAAAAAAAAAAGACTAAACCCAGCAGTGTCAGTGTTCGAAAATGTCCAGAAAGCTCAAACCTTTGAAGTTAGATCTTCAGGCCATTTTCTGACTTCCAACTTTAGACTGCTCGATATTCAATAGAGGCAACCTTGCGCGTGATGAAGTGTATAAACTGAAACGATCTACATTGATGTCTGCCTTGGAACATAGAAATTAAACTAAATCCAATCATAAGCGATGAAACATGTAAGCTTATAACGAAAGAAACTAAATAGTCAGGCGAAAAAAATAATTCATAAAGTATTGAACAGTGTGTATACCATTAAAATGTCTTTTCTTTTTTCTCCTCCCTAGCTCGCAGCCGTTATTTCGTCTGCAATTGTGATTGTCATCATACTTGCTGCCGGGCCGCTCTTCAGGACGTTACCAAGCGTAAGCTGCAGATTTTTAGACGCGCTACTTTTTTTTTTGTGTGTTTTGGGTTGTGGATTTTGTTGCGCCATTCTCATCTCGTATATTTTTGCCCCCAACAGTGCATTCTGTCCGCCGTCATCATCGTTGCGCTAAAGGGCATGCTGTTCCAAGTCAGGGATTGCGTCAACACGTGGAAGGTGTCCCGACTGGACGCTGTAAGAGGCGGACTGCTTTCCTTCTTTTGTATTTTTTGTCGAACACGCAGCACTTTAAGAACGTCAAGAGAATTGAAAGTTATGACTGTAGTGGCCCAACAGTCGAGTCTCGGCGCCCTACGAAAAAAACCAAGTTACTTGTTGTCATGTGCGCGATGGCTCAAACAATCTAAACGGAACGTTTTCACCTATTGACTCGGAGTCGGTCGCACCTCTCTTCCGTCCTCAGCGTTGAACGCGCTACATAGTATTCGTTACAGCAATTAAGTAAACCACGCTTAAGCAGCCCCCGATTTTTTTGTATGCGCGACCATGTTAGTGTTTAGTGCAGAGCGAGTGCAATTTGCGATTTTTACAATTTGAAACTTCACTTTTTTTTAGCTTTAGACAGGGTGGCGAGAACCTCGGTTGATTTTGCCTTGCTCGACTTCGGAATGTTTTAAAATCTCCAGAGGACGGAACAGCGTTTCCTGCGATTTCGGTTGAAGATTAAAAAAATTGGCAAACATTATTTTAGGCACCAAGATGGATCATGTGTAATTTCTCCGAAGCGTGGCTCATTTTTGTTGTTCTTAGTATCCGTAAAGCCAAAGCTAGATATGTCATCTGAGATAGATCCGATTTTAAACAAACGTTTTTGAAAGCGCTGCATCTACGCGATATGCGACAAACGAGTAATATTTTATTTCATATAATATGACGCAAGGAAAATAAGTGGTCGCATGTCGTACGTAGTTGTCTGAACTGCCGATGAGCTGTTGGAAGGATGGGAAGGTGCACACGACCCCAATCAAGTTATCGACGTTTCTTCCGTTTATTCTTCTCTTGGCCAGCTGACGTGGATGATCACCTTCACCTCTGTCGTGGTACTTGACATCGACATCGGAATCGGCGCCGGAATTGGTTTTTCCGTCGTTACCGTCATCCTGAGAACGCTCGTGTAAGTGTGCTTTCCGAATTCATCCGGGCACAACATCAAATTAGAAAATTAGAAAAAACAAAGGTTTTTTTTTTTTTTTTACTGAATTTCGTTTTTCAATTCTCCATTTTTTTCTTTTGAGTTTTTTATGCTATTTTTTATTATTTTACGCTGTTAGTAATTTGGCTAACTTGTGACTCTTTCAACAGGCCTTATGTATCATTCCTCGGTAATGTTCCTGACACCGACATCTATTTGGACGTCAAGCGTTATAAGAAGGCAAGTAAAATCCCAACTTCAGCGAAGGTCGACCATTTGGCCCTATAACGTTTTCAAAACATTTTCGAGTGTGCGTTATCGTCCATACTGCATACCGAAAACCGATACACATAATACTGACAGCTTATTGCCCTTCGGAATTTGACTTTATTTTACTTTCACACATGTTCAAGCGTAAACTATTTTTATAGGATAGAAAATGTTTTATGATATTACGTCTTTTACACTTAAATGACGAACTAAATAAAACTTAATGGCCTGGATTGCTCTCATTATTTTTTTTAAATTTCTTTTATTTCGAATAAATGCAGTGTTTAGTGCAACAATTAAAGCAATTGCAAAATAAATTGTCACTGGGCTATAAAATATGTAACAATTACGTCGCTTCTTGATAACTAAGTGTTATATTGCCCGCCATTCCTTTAAAACAATATCAAAGTAGATAAACATAAAAAAGACAGCTGTGCGTGTTAGTCTAACATATATTTTTTATACAATTTACAAAAGAAAAACAAGAACGAGCAACATTAAAGGCTGGCCTTTTCTGTCGGTTTTGTGTTTGACTACTGCTTCTCGTACGCCCACCAAACACCTAAAGAGGTTAAAAACAATAAACAGTATGGAGACTGCATGCCCTAAGAGTGTGCTCAATCTACCCACGCTACGAGACGCGTATACCGAATCAAATCCTTATTTTAATACCTTTTCCGGCGCAGGCCCAAGAAATTCCGCGAGTCAAGATCTTCCACTTCAGCTCAGCACTCTACTTTGCAAACCGCGACGTCTTCAAGAACACCCTCATGGAATCGATCATCGGAAAGAGCGAGTGAGTTTGAGTTCCGAATCCTTGAAAATTGAGTTTCCCCAATCGTCATGTCCATGCACACATTGGTGCTAACGTTTCACCGCCGAATCGGCTGTCACTCTCTGAACCTCGCGTGATTTCATGGAGCGGCTAATTCCGCTCACCCAACTGGTGAAACTCTAAAAAGGTACAAAAAATAGGGTACCTTAGTCACTGTATAGGACCAGAAGATGCTGTAAACTGCTGAACTTTATTATAGCGTAAAGTTAGTTCAGCTTTACGCATATCGGCTCCCGTCCACTTTTATTGTAACAGAGCTAAAAAGAAACGACTATGCCTAATGCCTACCATGCCAAGGCAGTCAAATCCGCCTTGCGCACTGTATAGTATCAAAGAAATTGATACTCACGCTGCAGAACCCAGGGATCCTGGGTTCGAGCCCCACCTCTGCCCGTTTCGATCTGGATGAGCATCGTACCGGCGTGCGGTCGTGTATCACTACTGCGTGATGCACGTTAAAGACCCCAGGCTAGCGGTTGAACCGCACTGGCTAAATTTTTTATCTACAGCTGGGAGACTCGTTGCCCCTGTGAGGCAGACCAAGTTCTAGGCCGTATAAACACACACACAACCCAATTAAGATTATGATTATTTCGGTCACCAGTGTGGTCACCTTTTGTCCAGAATCAAGTTCGCTTACTGTATGTGCGGCGCTAAACAGTTAATTGAAATTTTGTACAAAAGGCTTCAGTTGCCAGTCGTTTGGCCGTGCGTGAAAGGTAGACTCGGAAACGTCTCTGGTTGTAGAGTTCTTTGTTTTCTTGTTCCCGACGCCATCTGCACTTTTAATGCCTACGCACAGATTGTTTTGTAATCCTCTCTAAAAAAGTTTTTTTTAAATATATAAATAAACTAAAGATAAAAGAAGCACTGATTTGTCTGGTATGTATTTGCATTCAGAAGCAACGCCAACTATGACGCTCACACAAACCGCGAGTTCCTTCGAAACGCCTCCCGGGGCTCTTGATTTGCGTGCGTTTAGTGATGTTTACCATTGCGAAAGAGTAAGTTCTCACCCAAAAAGATTAGTAGGAATAATGCCGTGTTTCCGAGATAATGCGACGATGACGGCTGGCACACGAGTAATATCACGTTGTGTTTGTCCCGACAGCAAAAGGAAACCGTGAGTTCAAACGACCATCCTAACTCCGTACGTCATTAAACGTCTCCGTAAGATTGAGTCACACGAGGAAGGTTTTTAGATCGAGAAGGATTGTCTCGGTCACAGACGTGACCCATGTAACATTGAAGTTGTATATGGATCCCCGAAAACAGTTCTATGGCCAAACGAACGCGCGCGCAGTGCGGCTTCTACTTCACTTTTTAAGTTCCGACTGCATCTGACTTCACAATCCTACGGAACCAATCAAGCAGCGAGAAAAGTGCATCGTCACGGCGCTCATCTTCTTTGTGCGTTTGGTATCACCATTAAAACCAATCGCGCCTAAGCCGTCATCCTGCGCTTTTCTGCGTGATATAGGATTACCCGGAGACAGCAAACCCACAAAGGCAACGACCGCCGTGACGTGGCACTTTTGACGCTATATGTTTGGCTCCATCTGATCTTGGCGTCGGTTGCGGTCGGTCCTAAATTATAAGACGTTCCGAACTCGAGATCGCGGTGCCCAAACATGTCAGTCAAATGCAGGACAAATATTATTTTTTTCCAGCTACCGATTTAAGACATCTTATTCAGTCGCGGTTCCTTCACATGGACCCCATTTATACAAATATCCTGCTAACTAACACATTGTCATGGATAGAATTGAGTTAAACACAATGCTCTGTCTCTCGTTCTTACGCATGGCTCACGTTATGGACGAGTTTTTCAAAAACAACGGAGGAGTTGCTATCAATAAGAGACAACTTCACAATAAATACAATATTCGCATTAATAAAAGAAAGTTACGCACAAATTTTGTTAATGATTGCGCTAAGCCTGCTGCGACTTTTGTACGATACTAGCACGCTATCGCTGTAAATTGTAAATGCTTTGCATTAAAATACGAGTGCTTTTTCTTTTTTACGTTTTATAAAAGTGTTGAATGAAAATGTCTAGTTGTGTTTCTTGACTAATTGTTTCTTGCTGTGTCGTTTCAGGGAAACGAGTAGTCTGCTGGAGCACCAGGGAAAGTACAACGCAGCTGACGAAGACTCTATCGCGGCGGTCATCTTAGACTGCTCAGCGTGCGTCTACATCGACTCCTCCGGCATTGAAACACTCAAAGAGGTCAGCGCACCTTCTATTCAGTGCATCCTCAAAGCCCTCTTCGTTTTCATGGACTGATGTAACGTTGGAATAAAAGTGTTCGGCTGTTCGGTTAACTACATAGCCGTTCTACAACACCAGAAAATATTGCCTTCGCTAGCGCTAAAGAATGATTTAACAGAATAGTACCCTTCATAAATCAAAATATGTGAAGCATGTTCGAACATGTGCTCTTAGTTTTAATTTATTTAGTTAAGCGGTAGGTTACGGAAATTATTCAATAATTAAAAATGTTTCAATTTAAATTACACTGTTCATTCAGCTGTTTATGTGAGGGGTATTACCTGCGTCACGTGCCGTCTTACTTGCGATATCCCAGTTTTGACGTCGTACGTGCGGCATACAGTCAATTGCGGCGCTGTTATGAAATAGTAAAAGCTGCGGGAAGTGCTTTGCGACATCCGTTTTCTTTCTCGTTTGTAACAAAAAATAAGTATATTTTCTCCGTCTTAAAGTTCTTTGTAATGATTCGGGTAGTGTCGTTCCGTCCTTTTTCTAGTTTCCTCTTGTGCAACTCTTCCGTGATTTGTGAATGTAGAAAAGTAGTTGAATCGTGTACGTAAAATATTTTGTTCTAACTCACACGGATGCAGTACCAATTCTCTGAGAACGGGTGCTGATACTTGCTTCTCTGTAGGGATATCCGGATAATGTTTTCCGCTTTGGGCCATACGTTGCAACTTTCATAAGCCAAGCGAAATGTTGCAGGTTGCCTTCTTGTGTGGCACAGAGAGTGTATTTAAAGATTTTCTCAAAATGTACTTTGTACCGTTTCAGATACTAAAAGAGTTGCGGGACACAAAGGTGGTGGTATACTTCGCATGTTGTTCGGGTAAGCCTACAACATAACCTAATATATTTCGTATTTACCGCCAGCTGTGTTTGCTTCTGCTGCAGCATTGACGCCAGTGGTAGATGATAAATGAAGGATTGCTGGGAGTATAGGCTAAATGACACGCTCAAGTACGGCAATTGAAGAGTACGTTTTGTAGGAAGTAGTCAGTCGCTAAGGCTCGCCATGATAAGTTGCTTGTCGGTGCTACTCGTGCACGACGCTGATAAACCGTGCATTAGAACATACCCTAGCTACGAAAAGTCGCACTTCAACGATTACGAGGTCTCAATTATCTTTTTTTTTTTTTGTTTGGTGTGTGTGCGTGTTGCTGCCTTTCCTCAATCCAACACAAAATTGGGTTGTGGGGATATTAATACAGCGTGTAGTTGGTCAGCCATTAAAGTTGCGACGAGTCACACGCTGTAGAGGATCGGTGGCCGAGTGGGCTAATGCGCACACCCAGCTCGACGTGCGTGTAGCGATAGCTCGCGCTGCAGAACCCAGGGATCCTGGGTTCGAGCCCCACCCTTGCCCGTTTCGATCTGGATGAGCATCGTACCGGCGTGCGGTCGTGTATCACTACTGCGTGGTGCACGTTAAAGATCTCAGGCTAGCGGTTGTACTGCTCATCCAACACACATGTTAAACACAGCTATTATCTGCTTGCTAGTTCATTTGTTTCCCAAGAATATTTTTTATTAGTCATGTTGGAGTTGTGGGCCTTTCCGATTCAGATACTGATTTCAGATGATTTGTATTCCCACCAAGGAATTCCGTGCTCTAGTTTTTACGCAATGTTTACCTCATGTCACTAGGCGTTGGAGCAGCTGTGATAACACTTTATTTTAGGCGCACTCTTGGATAAAAACTAAAAACAAATATGCATCTTTTGCCGCAGTACGGATGCCGTGACATTTTGATTATTAACATATTATGTGCTGTCGCACTTACAAATCAGTGCAAGGAAATCCACCACGCCAAGAAGTGTTCTAAAGATACAACACAATATAAAATAAATTAACAGAAAGAACCACGGAGTCAAATGCACCCATCTGCCGTTTCTCTCTTTCTGACCTTGTTTGCTTGTGCGGTGTTTTTATCATCTCATCTGCGCACACTTACTCTCTTCAGAACCATTTTTTTTAATTGTAGTTTTATTGATTGCTCGAGAAAGATAAGAGGTGTAAATGCATTGTTACATGAAAACTAATAACCCTGGACTTTGTTCTTCTCCTGCAGTGCCCACGTACAAGGTGCTTCTACGATCGGACATTCTGGAGATGTTTCCGACGCCGATCGTGTTTCCGACCATACACGACGCGGTGCTCCACCTTCCACCCACGACCCATGCCGCGCTCTGACGGCCATCACAGGCACTAGCCAGACCGGAGACTGCGCCGCCATCTTTATTGCGCTTCCCGCCACCACCAGCGGCGACAGACCCAAGAAGCGTGACTCTGCCAAAGGAGAAGTCAGCGCCCAGGGCGCCATGTCTTCAACTCCGGCCGCCACCGAAGCGCTCCGCGGACGTCCGTGGACCAGAAGAGTCCCGGGGGAGGTTCGAGGCCACAGCGACGGCGGCTGCCCATCTTCCCGCCACTATTTTTATGGCATTTACTGCGCCTTTGTATATGATAGGACTTGTGACGACGATTTATGTCGAGGTTAGACACACCAAAGATGTGCAAATCTGGAGCTGGCGCTGTCCACCACTGCATGTATATGTATAGAGAGAGGGAGAGTTGATCTCGCTTCAGCGTCAATTCACTAATGTTCACCGCACGTCCAGACCTGCAACGGTCATTTCTCGTGAAGTGCTATAGGTCTAGTGTTTAATTTAATTTAATCTTGCCCGCTGGTCACCCAAGATAAGAAGACTGCTTTGGTGTACGCATCAACGCAGCATTGTCCTATAACGTGATAGGTGATTATCATATCGGAAGATGGCGCTGCATGGCGCTGCGCGTTGTTGTACGTTGGGTACGTGGGTAATGCGAGGACTATCGCTATCAAGTGCCATTAAAAAAAGTTTCGTCTTATTTTTGAAGTGAAAAAGGTCATACCTCTGAAGCATGAAGCGTCACATATTTTTTTACACCTTGTAAATACGCGTCATTTTCGTGTTCGATAAGCGAGAGCTAGTTTTTATGCAAAATATAAATAAATATAAATTTATCAAGAAACTGAAGTTTTGTCTCCTATTTCTTTGCCTTACATTTCAATGCAAGTATTTTGAAAACCAAAATTCGTGTTAAGTACAGAAGCCTAATGTAATCAGAAATTACCCAACTGATGCAAATTTTATGTACCCGTGTGGAAGTTTATACAGCATTTCAGAAAATATAAAAATGATTCCGGGTATCCGTAAAAAAATTCTAACTTACTGAGAAATATCCACCGGGTGTTTCACGGAACATGGTTAAACTTTCCGGTGAAACTGTGCGCCGCAAGCAAGAACGATCGATGCCGTATTTGTCACTGGCCAGATCCAATTTGGTGAGGTATATGGTGCTTCGAATAATTCGTTATCAGATTTTTACATGATAAGACTTGGTTAGCAAAAATAAACTTTGGGTTAAATTAAAAACTTCAGCGAAATCGATAATCAGTGTAGTGTCTTGGAGTGCGTGGGAAGCGTGGAGGTGCGCAAAAGTTAGCTTGCTGGTATGATAAGAAAAACAAAATGCACGCGGGTGCGTCGAAGTTGGATGCATTTCGGCGACCAAGAAAAACAAGGCAAGCCCTCAAAGTGTTTTCTCTATTTCGCTTTTATTTAGTGGTGTTTGATTATACCAATCAGGTTTCTAATTGGTGCTATCTGTTTAATATCATGAATTAAAAGTTATTGGTGCAAATTTAATTACAAACTTTGTTCACCTAGATCAGTGGTCTCAAACTAATTTGAGTGTGGGTGCCAAAGAGCCCACACCGGAAAGGTTGAGGGTCAATTGGGGGTCAAAGGACTTTAAAGGAAAAAAAACTTGTGCGCTATGCTTTTTGTAAAAACACCATTTTGCCAGTGACATCTTTAAATTTGATTTGTTTATATGACTCCTGAACCCCGACCTGATGTGATAAGAATTGAAAATAACACTGCACCGCCAACGTGCTGGCATTTTGAATGGAAGATAGCAAGTACACTGTCTTTCCCGTTGCTCAATCCACGTAGGAATTAACCAAATTCAACATGCCTCTAAAAACAGTCACTTAATTTGACAGTTTCTGCTTCCCTGACGATGTTTATTACAGTACTCTGAACAAACACTTGTATTTGAATGGTGCTTCTTGTTTTTGAAGGCGAGAATCGCGAGCTTGTAGGCTTTATCATTGGCAGTTGCTCGTGCTGATCGGGAGTTCGCGCAGCCAAGATGTATGCTTTAACGAATAGCTCCCGCTTGCAGCCTAGTAGCGGAATCGTTGTACATTACAAAAGACTGAGAAGCACAAAATAAACCGAAATAAAGGGCAAATGAACACAGATGAGTATACAATATGGCAATATGTTAAAAGATCAGAGCTACTTTTCGAGCGGAAATGAATCGACGAGATGAGATCACCATGGTGCATGCTAGTTCTAGTGCTTGGGAAATGGGAACCGGGACTTGTAGCCGGTTGCCTGCGGGCCATGTCTCATCGAGTCGTGGTTTACATGCGGCTCGCGTGTCGCGTGTTTCAGACTCCTGACCTAGGCGCTGTGGAATATCGCAGACAATGTGGCTGAAAAGTTCATAAACAAAAACATAGAAGACGGGGACGGAAACAAATGCATGAAAGTTCTGTCTCCGTCCCTGTATTCCATGTTTTATCTTTTTATGTATTTGTATCTATTCACCAACACGCTCGTTTTCAATTATTCCTAAAACATTCCATGGTTTTTTGGCGTACCTGCCAGTTTCTAGGAATGGTGTAGACCGGACTAGGAATAGAATGGGAAGTTTATGTCCCATACTTTGTACTATGTGGGAAAATTAAAAATAATATATGGGGACCGCAGACACCTAAAATGACAAATACGTGCTTTCAATCATATGTATGCTTGGTGCGGAGTTTTTACACCAAAACTTTAGTCGATGTTCCGTGAAACGCCGTGTTTTTTTTTTTATATTTCGTGAGCACGTTTAAACTCGTCAAGCGTCATTGTGATAGATGGGCATTTATGCGTTCAGAGCCTTTCGCTAAAATTAAAAGGTGTTTCTTAAAATAACTACAAAGCAGTTTGTAACTTCTTATAAGCTGTTCAGCTTTATCATTTGAATTTTTTAGCGCTAATAGCACATATTTTTCAGATTCATGGGCGTAGAATAGCCTACTTCCCTAATTGCTTCAACGCGCGCGTTGCATTGTGGAAACCTGTTGACCAGCAGTGGAGCGCGTATGGGTTTTGCTTTCCATTACTTCTCACAATGCATAACATGGCATTACACCACGAGAAGGCGCTTCGAATTTTGAAACAAGTCTATTATTAAAGAAAATACACACATTTTCTCTTTATAGACCCCCAGGAATAAGCGTGAACACCGCACAGAGTTCAACTCCCCCGAACACAAAATACATCATGAATATTTTAACTCGAGACTGGGGCAGAAGGACGAAATTGTTTTTGCAGTTTAAGAGAAAGTAACAGGGATTGATAGCGCCGCTAACTCAGCTAATTATTTTATTCAACAAACCGACTTATATACAGAACTACGACCGCCATAAAACCACCGAACATCCTGTTCGGTGGTTTTAAGCCTAGAACGTAATCTGCCTCAACGTGCGACAATTGTCTCCCAGTTGTAGATGAGAAACTTAGCCAGTACAATTCAACCGGTAGCCTGGGGTTTTTAACGTGCACCACGCAGTAGTGATCTACGACCGCACACCAGTACGATGCTCATCCAGATCGGAACGGGCAGGGGTCGGTATTGAGAAGCGCAATGCGTACCACGCTCGTGACGTCGACAGTTTCTGCACTGTCAAGGGTACTCTAGCTGCGAGCGATGCAGCTTGGTGGCGTCAACGTGCGGCAATTTCGCAGAGTAGAAGACTGTACGCCCTAGCTTGTTGGTAATGTCGTTCGCGGCCCTATCGGTATTTTATGTGCCATGATAGTTCGGTCCATCGTGTTAACCTCACACCACAGAAGTAGTAGCTCGAGAGAACCAGTAAGTAGAAATAACCGTTAGTACCCAACAATGGCAATACCTGCAAGCTATGGGGGCCGTATTTGAGCGCGCTATTCACGGAGGATCCAGGAAAAAAAAAAGGGCGGGGGGGTGCGGGGAGTGGTATGGTTGGTTTGGAAGAGGTACCCGTAAGCTCAAATCAAACCCCTACTTAACTTCTGCAAAGAGCGGCGAACCTGATGGTGCGAAATGTCCGCCGAGTCACATTCAGGACTAAGTAACTCCACGAGTGAGCCATACTGGCGCGAACAGGCGTTGCTTTTAAGGAGTTCATGACGTGACAGCATTCCAACGGAGCTTCACAGACTGCCTCCAGACGCAATTTTGAAATCTATGAATTTGTTTTATGATTAGTTTTCTTGACTTTCCTGCCGGCAGCCCGGAAACATTGGGTCTAGGCTAGTATTTCTGGGCTGCCGGCACAACATAGATCAGATCTAAACAAAGAAATAAGTGCAAACATTTCGTTTCTGTACCTCTTTATGTTAGTACAGACAGACGAAAAAATGTAAAAATGTAAGAGTACTTTTTTTCTGGTCTTGGGAAGATGCAGTGTTGGCGATAACGCGTTACAAGTAACGGCGTTACCGGTAACGCGTTACTTTTTTTGGTAACGTAGTAACGTACTCGTTACTTTTCCAAAGAAGTAACGGGTAACGTACTTACGTTACTTATGTTGAGTAAGGTGTAACGAAATTACGTTACGTTACTTTACTTCCTAGAGCTTCAAAAAGGTTTTTTGTGTGTGTGTTTTTAAGTGCCCAGTCATAAATTCCTTAGCCAAAAAGTGCCGCTGTCCTCCACTTTTCTTTGACGTCGGTGCTCGTCAGATTTGACGTCACACGCCACCTGCCACTGGTTTTCTCCCGCGGCTCGTTGACCTCGCTACCGCCGTCGCCTCGGCTGGAAGGCCAAAGAGGTCCGGCTTCGGGTGGATTTGGGATTCCTGCGTCGAAGCCTGCGTTTCGCTTCCCGCCGGGAAAGAGAATGACACCTTCGTGTCATTTCCTTTCCCGTTTTTTATGTTATAAATCAGCTTCATATATACACGTTTGCAAGTCCGGCTTCAGGGCGCTGCCATCTTGCCTGTCTGGGGTGCGCTTGGACCAGTCATAATCCGATTACGAAGCCTTGCTAAGGCGTCGTAATCGGATTATGGCCGCTCCCGAGAGCGCACCCCACTGAGGAAGATGGCGGCGCCCTGAGACCGGACTTGCAAACGTGCGTTTTTCTTGTCACTATTCGGGTGAAACCCTAAAAAAAGAGAGGGTAATTAAGTTTCCGCATGGACATATTTTAGCTATGACGCTCACGCACATATCAAACGTCGAAACAGCAAATGTTTTAGTTCGTGAATAAAAAGTAACGCAACAGTAACGTGCGTTACTTTTTATCAGTAACGGTAACGGTAACGCGTTCCTTTTATTTTGAGGTAACGTAGGTCGGTAACGCGTTACATTTATTTGAAAGTAACGAGTAACGTATTTAGTTACTTTTTTTCGGTAACGCATACAACACTGGGAAGATGTAACGAGTAACGTCTTTACGTTACCCTTAGCTGTTTTGAAAAATGAAAGACGTTTAAAAATCTTTTTAACACGAAATTAGAGCGCAGCTTTTGAGGAGGAGGGGAGGGTATGGGGAGAGGGCATGCCTCTCCTCCTCCTTCACACCCTCTCCTTCTCCCCTCATGCTCCTCTCCTCCTTCCGTCCTCCTCCCCCTCCTCTGCTCCTTGTCCTCCCGTACTTTTCTCCTCCTCCTTTCATCCCACTCCTCCTCCTTCCATCCTCCTCATCTGCCCCTACCCCTTCTCCTCCTCTCCAGTTCTCCTCCTTCCCCTCCTCTTCCGTACCCTTTCCTCCTTCTTCTCCATACCGTCCCATCCTCCTCCTCCGTACCCTCCCCTCCTCGTCCTCCATACCTTGCCCTTCTTCCAGTTTCCCCGCTAAATTTAGGTGGAAAATTGACGTCACGTGACCTCAACAGCAATTCAATTCTCCGCTATATTTAGCGGGAAATTAATTGCAATTGAGGTTGCGTGACGTAAATTTTTCAGCTAAATTTAGCGGAGAAACTGAGTTTGTTCATAGGTGACGTGAAGCCAAGTCATGTAACGTCATTTTCCCCGTTAAATTCAGCGAGGACACTGAATACTGTTGAGGTCACGTGACGTCAATTTTTCTGCTAAATCTAGCAAAGAAACATAATTTGTTCATAGGTGACGTGACACCAAGTCATGTGACGTCATTTTCCTCGTTAAACTTAGCGGGGAAACTAAATTGGTGTTGAGGTCACGTGACGTCCATTTTCCCGCTAAATATAGCTGGGAATTGAATTGCTGTTGAGGCCACGTAACATCAATTTTCCCGCTAAATTTAGCGCGGTTACGCCGACGGCGACGCCCACGCCAATGCCGACGCCGCGAAACCTGGAAACGGGCGCCTAGGATCTGCACTCTAAAAGTAACGAGTACGCTAGAACGTTACCAGAAAACGTGACGCGTTACTGGTAATGCCGTTAATTGTAACACGTTACCGCCAACCCTGGGCAAAATCCATACGTACTCAGCTTCTGGCCCACAGGTTCCCAGAATGCAAAGCGCGCGGTAACGGATTTATGGAAGTATTAGTCTTTTGGCCGTTCTGAAAAACTCCTCCCAAAATACAAAATAAGACAAAAACCAATTACACGCTAAATAGGTTTGCAATAATCAAAAGCTTGACGAATCCTGTAGCAACTTTTCTCCAAAAATGACTAACTGCTTACATTGGTGCGCTAAAATTTCAAGTCGGAACTTTGAGTACAAAAAAAAATAAGAAAATAAAAACTTTTTTTTCTTTTTCAAAGGCGGAGCGGCAGTTATCAGAGAGACACCGAACGACGGCCATGTTTCTTTGCCTTATCCAGAGATGGCGCTGCAGATTAATGGCTCAGGCTGATGTAGCTACAATGAGAGACATCAGTTCAAGTGGTCGAGACGCATCCAGAAAGTTCTGGCGATATATCGGAACTCTCAATGGAAGAGACCAGTGCCTAGCAATCCTGGACGAAGACACAGGGATGCAAACAGAGAGACTTGGGCAATGCCTTACAGATCATCTCGTTGAAATTTTCACGCCTCCAGGAGAGACAACACTACAAAATCTCTGCCCCAGGCAAGGCGGAGACTGTGCACCGGATTGCAATAATGTAACAATTGGTAGGGTGTCAGTTATACGCGCACTAGCGCATATTAAGAACAACACCGCCCAGGGATTAGATAACATTCCGGCAAGTGTGCTCAAATCACTGGGCAAGTATTCCAGGGACCAACTTGCAGGAATTTTTAATGGTATTGCATCTGGGAAAGAAGATTCCTTGAGACTGGAGATGCGGCAGGGTTTTCCTGATTCCTAAAAAAGGATGTGACCGCCAGTACCTTCGACAGTACAGACCTCTGACTGTGACAAGCGCGGTGTATAGGGTATTCGCCCATATCATGAAAAAGCGCATGAACGAATGGGCAGAGGAGGAGGGTATACTGACAGAAATCCAAGGAGGCTTCAGACGGGGACGCCGATTAGAGGACCATCTTTTTACCTTAACACAATGTATTGAGGTTGCACGGAAAGAGGAGAGGAGCCTACTATGGTTGTTTCCTTGGCATCGCAAAGGCCTATGATAGTGTTTCCCATGCCCAGCTTATTGTTATCCTACAACAGCTTGACATGCCGCCGGAGTGGATAACACTCATCTTTCGCCTCTACTATGGCAACACGGTTATGACCCACCTTCATGATGCTCACTCTGAGGAGGGGCTGGTGACGAGGGGTTTACGCCAAGGTTGCACGCTTTTTCCCCTATTGTATACTATTGTATATGTTATATGTATCCACCCTAGAGAAGCAACTTATACAATCAGGACTGGGCTTTTCACTAGCACTTTTGGAGCATGGGGATCGAGTTGACTGGGTTCTACCGGGATTGACGTACGCGGACGATGTGGTACTGACCGCAGGATCAGTGTTTGGAATGCAAAAACTTCTTGACATATGCTCCAAGGAGGCTATGGGACTTGGGTTAATATTTAATACCAGCAAGTCAGCGGCGGTGGTGTTTTCGGGCTCCGTCGAGACAACTCTCGATAGCCTTCATCTCGGAGGGTCCGATGTATTAATTCTTAATTCTTACAAGTACTTGGGCATCACAATGTCGAACGACACAGACTACCTGCAAGGCCATCACACCCATCTCCGCCAAGCAGCCCTACGAGGAGCCAGCATTCTCCGTAAGCGAAGCCTCTGGAGTTGCAACAGGGCCATCGCGTCGCGGGAATTGTGGAAAGCAGTAATGGTACCCGGACTAACATTTGCAAATGCAGTGGTGTGTGTCCCAGGAGATGTCCGCGCCAATATGGAGCGTAGGCAGAGAGACGTAGGACGCCAGGCACTGGTCTGCCATGGAGCGGTCGCCAACGAGGCAGTGCAGGGTGACCTGGGCTCGTCCTCTTTTGAGGCTCGGGAGACTTCAAGCAAGATTGCGTATGACGGACGCCTTCGACTTATGGATAGATGCCGTTGGGTGAAGAGACTGTTTATATACACCAACTTGACTGGGCTGGGGACCCGCTGGCAGAAGCACCTCTATCAGCTTCAACACAAGTACGGCTTCTTCTCGGAGCCTGTTGATGCGTCGACGGAGACGGAGTGGACGTCGGAAGTTAGGAAGAGAGTACGAGACTGCGAGACCCAACAATGGCTCCAAGACGCCCAAACGAAATCGACGCTGGGGGTGTACCTCGCCAACAAAATAACCATCGCCTCGGAAGTCGGGCTGTATGACAACAGCCTGGGTAGCCGCTTCTTGTTCGAGGCACGTGCCGGGGCACTGCGGACGCTCTGTTATAGGCGTCGTTTCGACGCCACTGTTACGTCAACAATGTGTAGGGTGTGTGGGGTAAATGACGAAACGGTGGAGCACATTGTGCTAGACTGCGCGAGACTCAAGCCGTCCCGGTCTCAGGACAATGGCCCAAGGCGTCCGAGACCCTTAGCGCTCGCTGAAGCGTTGGGCTTCACTGATATTGAAATCGGACAATCTACAGCAGTCTGCCCAGCTACGGGGCTGAAGGTAGCCTCCAACGACACAAAAAGGCTTGTTGCAGACACGAAAAGGTGACTGGAGGACTGGTGGCAGAAGATCCACCTCACGGAGCATTCAGACACCCACATTCCCAGGCTTGTGCGCAAACCTTGTTTGAGTCCTCCCGATTCGAAGGGAAATAGCCGCATCATCATCATCACCAAAGGGCTCAGCCGGATTCACCCATCCATCCATCCATCCATCCGTCCATAAAGTTCCAAAATAGGCTCCCGTAGGGAGCCTATTCAGGAACTCTACTGGACCACAGAGCCATTTATTGGGAGAGTTTGGCCATACATTGGTTTGAATAGGCAAGCACCTCGGGGCCAAACACTGGCCTCGAAACAGCCCCTAGCGTTGGTCGTGAGCTCTAAATATGTGACACGACTAATTCAAGCCGTTTTAGCGTCGCTAGAGTAAGAGTGTAGAACTCTTGGTGACTGAAAACTTGGCGCAAACTACGGTTTCGTCACGTCCATATTCAACGGTAGAATAAACGAACGTGCGGTCCATACCAGGGCCGACTTGCTAGAAACAGCGTCTCAGCTGAGACTGGGAGAAGGAAAACACTGACAAAGCCAGCGTACGAGCCTTGTGGGACCGTCTCAACCCGAGCCGAGCAAACCGCGTCTCAAGACGCTCGCGCGCTTCACCCTTTCCACTGTTTTAATAGTAATAATAATACATTTCTTTGACTCCGGAAAGCGGCGGCACCGCGGAAAGGCAACAGGCCGTACCATGGAGGCCCGCGATGCCGCGTTTAAGGAACATAATAACGCTATGAGTGTATACATGCACGATGACGACGAAATGGATTGTTGCTATTGCGGAGGATGTCAGTCTAATTTGAAGATGTCCACATTTCGTTCTGGCGGGTCAGCAGCGGGCCAAAGGGGTCTGCAGCCAGCCGTTCGATCGGTGCACGCCACCACAACGGTGCCCCAGGAGCATGATGGTGCTGTCGCTCACTGGAGTCGAAACATCAGGCTCCAAAGGGTAGGTAGCCCAGTCAAGGCAAAAAGCTGCCGCTTCCGAGGTACCGAGACCCAGGGCTGAGAATGAGGCACCGCGGAAGCCCGGTGTGGCATCCTCCAAACGTCGTCGTCGTCGTCGTCGTGCTGCTGCGAGATTGAACGCTTCCTTTTCACGCTTTAAATGCCGTTTTCAATATTGTGACGTCGCGGTTTGCTGATTGGTCGACGCGGTGTCACATATTTAGATTACACACTAACCGCGGGGGAAATGTTCCGCGCTGGCGGCGGCCTTTACTCCGCCTAGAGTCACTAAATGAGCTACGCTTATTTAGTTCCACTAAATAAGCTTAGCTTATTTAGTGGCACTAGTTCCGCCTATTGGCCAAACTCTCCCAATATACGGCTCTGGTGGACCACACTCGTGTGGGCTGGAGTTCCCGTATAGGCTTTCTACGGGAGCCAGAGTTGCGCGTTCATCCCCGTAGCACCGTCTTTTCTGCACAGCATGTTAATCCTGCTCCTCACGTGACTGAATTCGGCGAATAGCGGCGCCGCGCGTTCGAGGCGCGCGGCGCGCTCAAAAGCAGGGGTATACGTACGGCGGGGCGCGTGCAACGTCTACTTTCCTACACGGCACTTGATTCGGCTCCTTACGTGATCGGATCAAGGCGACTAGCGGCGCGGCGGCACGTGGAAAACAGACGCGCAACTCTGGCTCCCGTAGGGAGCCTATACAGGAACTCCAGTGTGGGGATCCCCGTAGCGCCGTATTTCCTGAATGGCATGTTGATCCTGCTCCTGACGTGTTTGAATTCGGCGGATAGCGGCGCCGCGCGTTCGAGGCGCGCGGCGCGCTCAGAAGCAGGAGATCGTACGCCAGGGCGCGTGCAACGTCTACTTTCCTGCACGGCATTTGATCCTGCTCCTCACGTGATCGGATATTATCGAAGCGCATCTACGCGCCCGCAGTCCTGCTCCCCATGCGACGCACAACACACATCTGCCCTACTTCCCTCCATTCTACGAAAGAGGCAAGGGGGTTGCTTCGCGCCGCGACCACCAGGGAGCGAGACCGCAGGCGCAAAGATGCGCTCCGATAAGAAACCGAGATCTAGAAGCGCATCTAAATGGAGCATTTTTAGAGAACGCCGTAAAATGCTGCCCCGGCATAATAACCTCCTAAAAATAGTTGATTTAGTGGTTTTCGATGATGCTCAGCAAGTTTCTAATTGGCACTATATGCCTACTTGCACTAATTAAAAAGTTAATTAACAAATTTTACTTAATTAACCGACTAATAGTTGTGACCACTTCCCTATACTATGTGCTCTTGGCCGTATAAATGACCTGCGAAAACCGCATAAGTGTAGCTTTCACGGTTTTTGAAAACAAATCTAAAAGAATAAGTAGGAACACCCTGTATATCGACAACCTCCCTCTTAATGTTTCCTCGCGTCTATTTGTTTATTTGCTGACGACTGTGTGATTTACCGTGAGATACTTATTGATCATGATAACATCATGCTTCAGTCTGACATTAACACTATCTACCAGTGGTGTGGCGTATGGTTTATGACGCTTAGTACTAACAAATGTAGGTCCACGCGTGTATTTCGCCAGTCACATGAAACCCCTCGGAACTAATTTCTTAACCAGGCTGAGCCTTGGCACGGTATCTTCTTACACATACTTAGGTGTACATATAACTTCTAACCTCTCATGAAAAACACATGTTCAGTATATCACTTCTAATGCTAACGGTATGTTAGGCTACCTCAGGCGTAACTTTTCATTTGCACCTGTTTCCCTCCAAGCTAATTCTTTATAAAACTCTAGTTCGACTGAAGACAGAATGTGCAGCCTCTGTATGGGATCTAGGAGAAGCCACTCTCATCACCGCGTTGGGAGGCATTCAAAATAGATCCGCTCGTTTTATTCTGTCTGATTATCATTATACATCAAGGGTAACTTCTATGAAGTCTACTTTGTCACTCCCGCCCCTCTTCCGGCGACGTAAGGTTGCACGCGTCTCTTTATTTTACAAACTTTATTTTGATAACTCTGTGCTTCGCAACAAATCAATCACTCGTCCCTTTTATATTTCTGCTCGTCATGATCATCAGCACAAAGTTGAGGTACCTATCGCTATCACATCTACATTCCAATCTTCTTTCCTTCCTCGCACATCCCTCGACTGGATCCCCCCTATAAAAATGATTTTTGACTTTTTATTGAAAACGTATTGACTTCTTGTTGACTTTGATTACTTTCTTTTGACTTTGACTATCTGTTGACCATGTCAACAGAACGTTTGTTGACTTTGTGTTGAAACTTTTCTGGTAACTTTCTTCAGCCTGAGTCAAAAGAAAAGCTGTTGACTTTCTATTAACTTTATGTTGACTTTTTTCTGCTGACCTTCTGTTGACATGGTCAACAGAAAGTTTGTTGAATTTCTGCTGAAACTTTTCTGATGCTTTCTTCAGCCTGAGTCAAAAGAAAAGCTGTTGACTTTCTATTAAAGTTATGTTGGTTTTTTCTGCTGACTTTCTGTTGACAGTGTCATCAGAATGACTGCAGACGTTCTGTTTACTTTGTGTTGAAAATTTTCAGTTGACTCTCAGTAGCCAATGCCAATAGAAAAGCTACAGACTTTCTGTTGACTTTTTGTTGAACATAGTACACCCCGACTAGATACCAAAAGTCGTTATGTTTCTCAGTAGTCTCTGACAAGGTGAGAACGGGAAGCAACTTCAGTTGTTCCGCCTTCAGCGCGAGCCTACTACCCTTGACAACGCTAGGGCGTTCATGCACCTCGAGCGCGCGCGTGCAGTCAAAGCACGACGGAAGGCATGGGACGCGTCCTGGAGGCCAGGCATTCGAAAGGCATGCCCTGCCGTTATGACGTTGTGACTATACGGACTTTAATGACCACATTAAATAGTCAACTAGTAAAGAAAAGTTAAAATAACTATTCGAAAGGGTAGAAACTGTCTTGAGTCGCTTCGTCCTGAGTCGTGCTATGTAGGGAATCGATAATAATTCTTCTAGGAGCCGTTTTGTGGATGTTGTTTTAGCGACTGCGCCGAATTATTATTAGTTGTACCAATGCGTTTTAGTAAGAGATATTGTCCACGAACTTCGAAACACTGTTTTCCCTTTGACAGACTCCCGAGGAGAACATTAAAGACTTGGAACCTTAATAAGTGCTAAGGTGGTCACCGGCTAAATGATTACCTTCATATGCAGGCTATATAAGGCTCTGGAGCAGTCAATGGAAGTGTGATTCAGGTGTCCACTGCTTCATGATGTTTGTGTTTGTGTTCGTTTCTAATGTGTAGTTGTGGGATATATGTAGTTGTGTCTTCAAATTCCACACAATTTACTAACATGTACTGGTTTAGTAACATACTAACAAAATATTTTTAAAAAAAAGATCGCGTTTTTTTTGGTGTGACTACCTTGTGACTTTGGAGGCCCCAGCCTCGAAAGTCGCAAGGTAGTCACAAGAAAAGCTGTAGGCTCTGGCGACACAGAGACTAAAAGTGGTCTGGTGCCAATGAATCGCCATGGAGTCACAAGGTTGTCTTATGCTAGAGGTTTAGCTTTTCAGTGGGGTGTCAACGAAAAGTTGACACAGGCGCCAAGAAGTCTACTGCCTTTCTAATGAACTTTGGGCTAAACGGCTCCTGGAAGTCAAGTCAAAAGCTAAATACAATCTGCAGAAAGTATGATGGAAAGCTGTTGATATTTAATACCTGTGTTGACTTTTTTCAGCAGACTTTCCAAAAAAAGAATTACACTTTTTTGTAAGGGGAACCATCTTCCCTGACCCATTGCATCCATAACTGACACTGTACTTTTTAGCTCTGCTCTTACCAATCATTTTTTTGTTGAGTGTGCATAACTATCCGCGACTCCAACTAACTATAGGTGGCGCCACTCGTTTCCCAAAATGGAGGTTTTAGTAAGGGTCGGAGATGCGTACCGCTGCTGAGACTGTCTAGTTTGCTGGCTTCACTGAGCGACACAAATTATTTCTGGTAATACGAGGAAGCTAGAGTGTTTTGAGCGCAGGTCACCTCTTTACCCTAAAAACAAGAACGGTGTTTAACGTAATATTTACGCAAGGATGCGCGTTTTAATTCTGCAGTGAAACCCAAACTAACCTCTATTTCGGATTTAATTTCTCGACATAGTTCTTAATTTCAAATTCTTTCATAACTCAAGATATGTCTCACATCGTAATTATTCAGTTAAAGAACTTGTTCGCGGAAACTTTACTTTGTGACTACATTTTGAATTCAGGCACTTCAAGACATTATGGAGATTTGAGTGTCCTTTAAAGACAGGGTTTTTATACATCTCAGAAATAACATAGATTATTGTAATTGGTGAAAAAATAAATATTGATATTTGCCCGTTCTCGCTGCCTTTTCTCTGCTGATATTTGTGCGTTCTCACTGCCTTTTCTCGCTCATATAATTGTCATGTGAAATAATGAACCGCAGCCCTTTTCACGGGTTTTTGTGCATTTAGATGAATTGTTGTTTTAACATTATTCCCAGCACTAGAATAACAGAAAATCTCATTTTTACAATATGTCCACAAAACGTATAAATTAATGAACGCAGTTCTCACTACAAAAACCCAAAGACAGAGTCCGAATCCGACATCTGAAGTGTGCATGTATTTTAAAGCAACGCGTGACGCATAGGACTTTATATTGCATCCAGTGTTCGACTGTCTGTCTTGATAACGATGTCAGCGGTTTTCATAAACTAAAAAGAAAACAAAATGACACCTTTCTGGAAAGACTAGTAAGGTTAAATGGCGTATTTTTGTGATCATGGCGTTAATTGGGGGCATACATTGCTGCGATTTGTATTAATAATAATATTATTAAACTTCAGATATTTTAATACGTAGTTTTTTAAGCTCTAATCTAGTTTATTACTTATGCTCTAATTTTAAATGCCCGAACAATTATGACAATAAAAAATGTGCTAATTATCATTAATGGTGCCAACTGCAGCAATTTTAATTACCAAGTTACAAAATTAAAATGGTCTAAAATCAATAAAAACATTCTAGCTGGTGTGAGAAAGCCATGTAAAATTACATCAATTGACTTCCAAAGTCGCCGCCAATATCCTTCCAGACCAAATACGATTTTTTTTCATAACATTTAGTCACTTTCATTTTTACGCGCCGTCATTTCGCCAATCTCAGCCTTTCCAGTTCGAAGGAACGCCTATCTGCTTGCACGTCTGCTCACTGCAGCACGTTTCGTTGGCGCTGGAAGCCGGTGAAACAGTAGTGAGTTTTAGTATTGCGTATACGAGCGAACGCAAGCGCTGTAGCCTGTGTGTTTGTGTTTGCTTTGCGTGTTCCAGACTGCGCGTACGCGGAGCCAAAATATGAGGTTTTGAACTGGAGCATGGCGATGACGCATGCGCAACGTGGAGCACACCACTGTAACCCAAAGCGCTTCCGTATGCTTCTACACGCAATACTAAAACTCTCTAATAAGGTACAATCCATACCGGCCGCAGCACTACGTTGGGACAGTGAAGAGTGCCCTTTGCGTTCGGAAATGACATTTGGCGAGCCATGATCGCGCGCAGTTCCGCCGTGCCCGCTGAACAGGAGAATCAGGATACCCTCACTAGAACGCTTCCCATTTCCGCCGCGGGAGGGCGAGCAACGAGCTGGAGACGCGAATACATTACACTGTCTTGATCCCAACTTTCGTCTCCCCCTATGTAATGCCTTCAGGCCCTGAAGGTAAAGCAAATAAATAAATAAATAAAAGGAAGTGCCCGGCCGCCTTCAACAGAAGACCACCCTCTCGGCCCACTATCATCAAGTGGGTGACAAGGTTTGCTTAAGAAGGAGGTTTGAAAAACAAACCTCCGAACCGTGTAGAAAAGTCGCCGACACGAAGACAGCAGCAAGCCGTTCTCGACGCATTCGAAGAGAAGCCCCAACTCTCAGTCAGGCGTGCTGCTCGTCAGCTCAGCGTAAGCCGGGGTTTCGTGTGGCGGGTGCTTCGCCGTTCAATGTACCCGTTCAAAGCGCAGCTCTTGTACGAACTGAAGCCGGAGGACTACGCACGGCGAGTGAAGTTTTGTGAGGACGAGCTGGTGCGGATTCAGGCCAACCCCAGCCAGCTGCAGTGCCTCTTGTTCACGGACGAGTCTGTTTTCCATTTCGGCGGTTGACCGAACATGCTGTTCAGTCGCCGAACGTCTTCGTGTGGTGCGGCATATGGCGAGAGGGTGTCCTCGGCCCGTTCTTTTTCGACCCGACTGTGACGGGTGACTCGTACCTCAAGATGCTGGAGGGAGAGATTTCACCAGAGCTGGAATCAACACATATGCAACGTGCTGTTTGCATATTCCAACAGGATGGGGCCCTTGCCCACTATGCAACCCATCTGAGAGCCTGGCTCAAACGCAAGTTTCCCGGGAGATGGATAGGCCGCGGCTCTCCGAACATGGCTTGGCCTCCTCGGTCTCCAGACCTCACCCCATTCGATTTTTTTTTTTTTGACGGGGGGTGCATAAAGGCCCAAGTGTACGCCCGGCGATCGAGGACAACCCCGGAGCTGAAAGAACATATCATCGACGCGTTCGAGATCATCAGGGATGAAATGCGGGGAACGGCCTTTCAGGACTACGAGAAAATGCTGGACAGATAGATGCATCGAAGTTCACGGCAGGCAGGTCGAGCTGGGAGTCTGTTTTTTTTTTTTCCTTCTCTCTCTTGCATCTCTATGTGTGTGTGAATGAGGCATTTGACCTCAATGAGCATCCTTCTTTCCTTTTCTTGCGTCATTATATTTATTGCGGAGGTAGGGTGTTATTGCACTACCAGTCATTACCAGTCTCAAGAGCACCGTTCGGTATGTCTTGAATCCGACCGGTAGTTGATGGGGTCCTCGGAGATCCTGTCCTTTCATTTCTTTTTGAAGCCTTTTTTCTTCCTCTATGACGAGAGTGTCTGGGCTGTAGTCCACCCCCCAGTTACTAGGAGAGGCAGATTATCCGTGGTCCCGGGGCAGCCGATTGACTTTGTTGGAGAGGAGGTTCGACTATACTCTCGCAGCTCCGTCGGTCAGCTCGTTCCCCTTTACTCCGGCTTGACCCGGTACCCAGCATAACTGTAACCAGGTGTCGTGTCTATCGAGAGTCAGGATCGCAGTCTTCATAATTCTTTGTTCGGTTGGGCTGGTGGCTTGACGTTCCTAGCACGCCCTCGGGACTTCTTTTGAATGAAGACGATCACTTGTTTCTTCGTTCGATATTTGCCAGTGCAGGCTTGTTCAATGGCTGCGAGCACTGCCTGCACATACGCTTCTTCTGGTGCGTCGGCTGCTGTCCGAAAAGCCCAAGTCAACTTGCCCTGCAGGTGCAAAGCCAGGGCCGCTGTACCGTCACTGATCGCCGCATCTTTGTAATAAACCACTATATATTCATTTCAGAATGCTATCCGACTACTTTTCGTGTTTCTTGGCGGGTTGTTTTCTCCGTTCTAGTTGAGTGGGTCCCATCTTCTCAGGCGTCGGAACTGGGGAAACTATAGAAATCCATTCCCAGGGTGGAATTCGCTCTGCAAATTTTTCAGTTATCCGTGCTCCGTTCCAAGGGTTTCATAAAATCTCTTCCAACCGGAATATGTTTTAGCTTGAGCTCGTATACTTCCTCCTGAAGCTTTCGAAGCTCTTTGAACGCGGGAAATGGGACACACTTGTGTAGCTCTTCGAACTTAACGTTCTTCGGCAGCCCCGCGATGCATCTCCTAGCATCGTTAATGAGCAGGCTTTCCAGCTTCTTCACGTCCCTCATCGTGAGATGGTAAAATGGCAGTCCATGCATGGTCAGGCAGACGAGCAGAGACTTTGTCAGTTAACGAGCTACTAACTCTCCACCCTTCCCTGCCCCCTAGCCTGTGTGAAATCGTTCGTACGGGTGCAGCGTCCTGTTTCCAAGTCCTGGCGATCTTCTGTATCCAACTCCGCGCGTTGTTACTGGCCTTTACGCCTTTGCCGAGTATGGGGTTTTCGTCTGTCTTCTTAATTGCCTTTCCGTCAATATTAAGGTCCACGTCAGTCGGCGCCCCCTTACCACATATAAAGTACTTTGTCTTTTCCGGTGAGGGGATGAGGCCTACGCTCTTGAGATATTTTTCTATTGTGTCCAGTCCCGTTTGGACAATATCTCGTTGCTTGGGGTGGTGTTCTCGGTTAGTTCATATCGCTAAGCCGTCGGCATATACCGTAAATCCTATACCGTCAATCTATGCAAAGTCCCACAACAGTGGGACCATGTCTAGGTTAAAAAGATTTGGAAAGAGCACCGAGCCCTGTGGTACCCCAATGTTGTTCGTTCTCACTGAGCTGAAGTGCCGCCACACCTTAATAGCTTATCTCCGGTCTTACAAGAAGTTATTCGCAAAGTTTAGCGCCCTGCTGTCGCTCCCTTGTTCTTTGTGACACCTTACGGCGATTTCGTGCGGGAGGGTGTCATAGGCTTTCTTTATGTCTACCGGCAACCATTATCCGAACTTGGTGGTGCCTGGTCTGGAGGCGGGTGACTTCCTGCCAAATGAGCGTAACACTATCCTGTGTTTCAAAGTGCTGACGAAAGCCCGTTTGAGCGGGGTTCTGTAAGCACTAAGTACAGAATCGACTGAATCACAGACAAACACGTGCCGTGTTTGTCCCTGATTCAGTCGATTCTACCTGGCACCATCCGTACCGTCGTTTTTCAAAGAACGGAGGTTTGGGAGATCGGTCTCGTGTGTTGCGGTACATTAGACTTTTTACCGGACTTTGCTATGGGAGTAACCCACGACAGCTTTCAATCTTCCGCTAGGTTGCCCTCTCTCCATACTTCGTTAAACTGCTTTACCAGTAGTTCTCTCATCCTTGTAAGTAGGTTTCATAGCAATCTGCCACTGACCTGACCGGGTCCAGGAGTGCTCTTTACCCTTGCTTTTGCGACAGTCGCTGCTAATTCCCAAGCCAGAAAATTTGCATTTTGCGGCATTTTGGCGTTCACTTCCCCCGGATCGCAAATCGCAGAATTCTGCGCTGCGGTTGGATGCGAAAAAAAAAAAAAATCGGTCCAATTTCCTTCGCACTTTCCTCTACCGCATTATCTTTTCCCAGCGCCATGTTGGGTATTGTCGGTCGGCTTTTTGTCTTTTTCAGCATAGCGTTAAGAAGGGCCCACACCTTGGATAACAATGTATGCTCGCTGAACGTCTCGCACATCTCGAACCAGTTCTCCTGTCCAAGCTTATGGGCGTGTTATCATGCTTCTTTGGTCAGGCGGCTGACTTCGTTGAGTAGTTGCGGGCATTTTGTTCGTCTAAACTTATCCAGTTCGATGTTCTTGTGATACCATAACGACAAGAGCCTCGTATCCGTGACAAGAAACAAAGAAATAATAAAAACACTTAGGCACGAGGACAGACAGCACAGTTATTTCATGAAAGAACTGTGCTGTCTGTTTTTGTCCCTAATGTTTTTACCATTTCTTTCTTTCTTGTATTTTCAACAACCCGCTCTTTGTACTTTATTTCGTATCCGGTGTTGGAGCGTCAACAGACAACTCATTCTTGACGGTGGGCTTGCTCACACTTCCTACCATATTGTCTTTGTAAGGTCCATTGTAGACATAGCGTCACGTGTTTCCGCAAGTTCACTCCGGAACGTATCCCATTCGATGGTTTTGGCTGTCTTACCCTCTACTTTTAAACATACTGGTGATCTTAATTTATATAAAGAAATAGTCACTGTCCCAGGAGTTCCAGAACACCTCCAAATTCTCCTTCAGTCTTTCCGACGTAAAGGTCAGATCTGGGGTGGTGTCTTCCGTCCATCTGCTGGTCCCGTACTTCGTATTAACCGTAGAGTCGTTGATCAATACGAGGTTGGCGTTCCCGTACGTATCGGCCACGGTATGTCCTCTGGGCATGGGCGTACCAACCGGGGGGCAAGGGGGGCGCTTGCCCCCCCAGTTCTCGGAGTGGGGGGGGGGGGGGGGGGAAGGGGCAAAGCATGTACGTTTTGCCTCCCCTGAAACAGCCGCCACTGGACAGGGCAAACACCGGCCGGCGGCGCCCAAGGAATACCAAGGGCAACGCTCCCCGACCCGCAGGGGCATATTTTTAACGCGCAGGTGATACAAACCCTAGCAACGGCGCTCACGCCGGATTGGCTGGTTCGTGGAGATAGGCGCTGCCGCCATCAACATAGGCAGTGGTTACAATGCGAGTGTCCGAAGCGGTAGCGTAACTTTGTAAGATGTCTGCCTTATACGTAGCAGACCCAGGTTCTATCCACAGTGTGGGCATCTTTTTTTTTTTTTCTCGAACATTTTGTTTTGTCGAGGCATTTGGCGATATTTACGACTTTTTTTTTTAAGATTAACACTGAAAAAAAAAATGTTGTCGACGAAACATCGCTGAACTAAATCGTATAAGGGTTGCCGGCTGTAAAGTGGTGTGTACGGGGGTAGAAGGGGGGGGGGGGGCTAAGTGGGTTAATAGTTTTGTAATTAGCAGCCGCACACTGTCGCCTTGAAGCGGCGTGAACGCAGGCGGGGGGAGGGGGGGGGGGGCGGGTTATATACACGAGCTGTCCGAATTCCAAATTTAAGTTCCATCGCGTTGCCGAGCAGCCAATCCGGCGTGAGCGTCGTTGCTAGAGGGTCTATCACCTCTGCCGTAAAAGTTAGTGATGGACCGAACCTGCCGAACTTCAGATTCGGCAAAGTTCCGCACACGCCGAAATTTAGAAAAAAAGTTCGGCGAAAATTCGGAAAAAATTCGGCAAATGTTTGCACGCGCGCACGAACGCGACGGGGTCATGGATCGCAAATGGACGCCGCGCAGTCGCGCGGTTACCATCGTACAGTTTAGTACAAGCAGCGGTTACGGCGAGGTGTGGAGTAGGCGACATGGTAACTCTGCGTTTGTGAGATTTCGCGAGTGTTGTTCTGTTCAATATTTTCTGCCTCACGAACAGAAGATCGACCAGTAATTTACGCAGTCCACTGCGCAAGTGACAAATGATGGGGTGCATTCCGGATAACGTGATTTTCATTTGACGTTTTCATTGATGAAACGAGGTAGTTGAAACATTGACTGACAACTGACAATTACGATCAGTGTGCGCAGCTCGCTGTCGTCAAACGGGCCAGAGTCACGAAAGCTTGCCAGAATGTATGGGATGCAGGTGGCATCCTCGTCATAATATGATACATGTTTTCCCCCTTCTTTCTTTTTTTTTTTCCCTTTTTTCGCGCTTTTTGTAGTGTGTATATTCTGTACATTTATACATCGGTTTTGTTTTTTCACATGTGGTGGCGGGCTGGCAGGCGCTCTGCGTAAGGGTTTTCACCTATCTGCCTAGCCCGGGCCGCACACCACCACATGGGCCCCTTTCAGTTTGTGCAAATAAAATTATTATTATTACTATTATAACAATGGTATTTTTGGCTCACAAGTAGTTTGTGCTAAAACAGAATGCTATTGCTTTATAGTTCGCGTTATTTCGCGATTTTCATCTATCTGCCTAAACTAAACACAGAACTATCTATCATGCTCGACGTTGCACATCCGACATTCCTAACTCTCTCCATCTAGCTTCCTAAACGTTCGTGTGTGTCCTAACACCAGAAACCAGAATTTTAAAGGTTAAAAACGGCACGTCGCGAATATAGAACGCACACTTTCATGCAAAGCTGAGGTCAAGTGACTCAAATCGAAAAACATGCATATTTACAATATTGTTATCTCTTTTGGTGGAGGCTCAGCAAGCGTTGCATTCGCTTTCGTGCACGAAACGGCGACTCCCAGAGAAAGTAAGAACGCAGTGATTGCCTTTATTTTAACAATGTAAACACACTTGCAGGCATGCGCTGATCAAGTCTCAAAATCAAAAATTTGGTAGCGTGGTTCGTGACTGCGCCGGCTACTACCCAACCTCGTTGTCACGCCACTTTCTGGAAGCAGAAACTAAAATTGCAAGTAAACACTCAAAAGCGACAGCGATACAATAATCTTGCAGAATATTACCTCATTTAGTAATAACTGTGTCAATAGGAACTACATGTTGTACTTAAGAAAAAAAAAACTTTTTTCGTGAGAAAAAAAACTAAATATCAACGTTAAGTCTGGAAAATAGCCAACGTAATACCTGTTCACAAAACTGGTGATCGCCAACTAATTAGTAATTACCGTCCCATCTCGCTCGCCAGTGTTTCGTCTAAGCTCATGGAGCACATGCTTTACTCAAATATAATAAACTTTCTTGACTCTCATAACCTTCTTTTTGAACATCAGCACGGATTTCGTAAATCTTACTTTTGTGAAACCCAGCTAACCGCCTTCCTTACTGATATTTATTCAAGCTTCGATTCAAATATTCAGACTTACGCTATTTTCACTGACTTCTCCAAAGCATTCGACAAAGTACCACACCGACGTTTTTTTTAACAAAGCTTAACGATATTAATATTCATCCCTCTGTTGTTAAGTGGATTTCTGAATTTCTAATTAGCCATAAGCAATATTCCTCCGTTAACAACGTAAAATCTCCCATCTCTACCGTAACGTCTGGTGTCCCCCAGGGAACCGTACTTGGCCCCCTTCTGTTCCTAATCTATAGTAATGATCTCCACCTTAATATAGCTTCTTCTGTTAATCTGTTCGCCGACAATTGTGTCATTTACAGACCCATTATTTCATAGAATGATCATCATGCTCTCCAGGAAGACCTTGAGCCTGGAATCCATTGGTGTGAAAAATGGCTTATGACATTAAACTTCAATAAATGTAGGTCTCTATCATTTTCCCGCAGTTCGCGTTCCACACCGTTTTTGAATAACCTCACTAACACTCAAGTAATAGCATGCTCAGCATATAAATACCGGGGTGGTCATCTCACCTCCGACCTATACATGGACTACTCACATAACTTCTGTTATTTCTGATACTAACCGTTCTCTCGGATACTTGCGCCGTAACCTTAAACTTGCTACACCCTCCGTAAAACGACTAGCGTACACTACTATTATAAGACCAAAGTTAGAATACGCCTCAATTATATGGTCCCCCCATCTAGAATCCGTACAAAACAGAGCCCTTCGTTTTATTTATAACAACTACTCACCATATACCAGCATATCAGGATAACGCCAATCAGCTAACCTTCATTCACTTTCCCTTCGCTGCCGAGTCTCACGCCTTTCCCTCCTCCATTGAATTTTTTATCACAATATCTACCTCAAAGAATCACTGCTATCACCTCACCATCGTTTTTTCCCGCATCTAGATAACCTACGTAAATTACGTCCAATTCGATCATCAACTGTTTCTCACCAGACTTCCGCACTACCATTGGCCGTAGAGGATTGGAATTCACTACCTCATAACATCGTTTCTATTAGTGATGCTACTAAATTTGTTGAAGCCATTACCCTTTCTTAATCTAACCTACCTAGCTATAGCTTGCAGTGTTATAATTGTGTTTACTGTTCTATTGGTTTTTGTTCTATTGCCACCCCGTTGTATAATGCCCCACGGGCTCTCAAGGAAAATAAATGATGATGATGGTGATAATGAACAGTGTATTTTTGCCGAAACTTTAGAAAAGTTCGGCAAGAGTTCGGCTCCGCCGAAGCCCAAGATGCGGCAGAAGTTCGGCCCATCACTAGTAAAAATATGCGAACCGGAGGGGAGGGGGGGGGGGGGGGGGGTTGGTTTGCCCCCCCACTCAAAAACAAGTTGATACGCCACTGCCTCTGGGCAAAGTGTTTTGCAGCCCCCTCAGTGTTAGCTGCGTTAATGTCACCTCCCATACCGATGCCACAAAGGAGGAACTCTTGTGCGATTTTTGCCATCCAGGAAAAGTCCTCACCTCTGCTGTTTCTCGTACCGGGCTTCGTGTACACGGAGATTAGGACAACTCTTTTGCCTCCAACCTTTGTGTGCACGACCAAGACTTCCCGGACGTCGCTACACTATCGACGGTGAGAAAAATCCGTTGAAACCGCGAATCTTTATTCTTTCCACCCTTATTTCCTGTAGTTCTAGTCGATTCACAGGTCCCTTGGCCAATGTAATGTTCAGTTCCGAGGCCTTCTGTCGCAGCACCGTACAGTTTCAGTGTAAGTGTGTGAGGGGGCCACGCTGCATACTGTTTTTGCCACACCCTAATTAGTTCAAGTTGGGTCCGTGCTATTTCATGACTATCCTGGCTTTTACAAGCGATCAGGAGTTGAGCGTCCATGGTGCCCATTGCCTATAAAGGTTGCTGGACTTATGTGCTAGAACATGTACCTGGGCTGGCAAGGCTCTCATGGTCACCTTTTGCCTCAGGCTGCTCTTATCGATCTGGCTCGCTGGCTTTTCTCTCCTATTTTCGCATTCACTGCTGCTCCCATTCACCGGGGCCTCATGGGCCCTTGCTTCCCGCTGGGGTAGTGGCGGGGGTGGTTCAGATTGTGGTGTTTCTAATTTTTTTATATCCCTTGTTACGATTATTTTTTTGTTTTCTGATGTTCATTCTTTTGTCTGCCAGTGTTCTTTCTTTCTCCCGTAGGTCTTTTGCTAGTTGCCTGAATTTCTGATGCTTGTTGACACGCTTCCTTGCATTTTTCTATAGTCCCCTAATCACTTCGGCAAACGTACGTCATGGCTGTGGGTGCTGCAGTTGTGACACTTCTCCTTTCTTTGTTTGTAACGACGTGGCAGACGCTTGAATTTTTTTGCACAAATACCGGGATGTTTTTTCCGAGTGTGCTGAATGTGTTCGATGTCACTATCTTGTGCCTTGCTACCGGCGCGTTGGCTTGTTTTTGTAGCTTGCGGTCGACTTGCCTCTTTGCGGGCCATCATTGCTGAATGCCGTGTGATCTTCGGCATTGCAGTTGACGCAGTATTTGCTTTTGACACCTGTGTTTGGCGGATCTGACGTCACCAGAGTTACCGCACCTCAGCCACCTCGTACAAATGTTGGCTTTGTTCCCGAAACTCGGCAGTTGTTGAAGACTATTGCAGTGGGGCGATAGACGTAGACGATTTTCCTCATTCCGAATCTCATCATGACTGTCGTGTATCACTACTGCGTGATGCTCGCTAAAGATCAAAGGCTAGCGGTTGTACTGCACTGGGTAAATTTTTCATCTACAGCTGGGAAACTCGTCACCCATTGAGGCAGACCAAGTTCTAGGCTGTATAAACATTCACACAATCCAATTCGTTTTTGTAGAAAGCTCCCGCCGTCTTCGGAGACCTGTGGACGCACACGGGCTGCGGTTCCGTTCCTAGACCGAACGCATGTGTCACGTGTGTCAGCCAAAAGGATGTAGCACACCATACGATGCCGCTCATCTTGGGGGAGGACATCTACGCTAACAATAAACACGGACACAACCAGTGGCTGCTAGGGAAATGTGGTCGCAGTACGGTCTGACGCTGTGCAAGAACACTAACGAAGCCACGTCGCGCAACAGCCCCACTGTAGATTTGATCTTCAGTCACCATGTACATAGCATTCAAGGTGTAATACGCCAAAACGGCACGGACGAAAGCGAAGTGAGAACTGGAGAGGACGCCGAGTAACTCTCAAGCGGCGGCATATGTGATACTTCATCTTGCTCACAACGCAATGGCCTTATCACTTTACGCGTATCGCGTGCACGTCCTTCATGCACAAAATAAAGTCCGGGTCACACTGCTCATGCATGATACAGACGACAGTGTGCAAACACGAGTTACTGCATTATCCGTGATTCGAATGCCGCTTGCAACCCGTCTGCTTGACCGATCATTGCCATGCGCTGTTCGAAGCACGGGTCTCGCGGTGACTCGCGTTCGAATCTGTATGCAAAGTCGCTTACGCAGAATGTAAAAGCAATGTGACCCCGACTTAAGGGACCTGAACTGTTGCGCCAGGAAACGAGGCTATTCACCATGGTTTGTCGTATACAGGGTGTTTCAGAAAACGCAGACCAAATCGTTCCTGCGAAAACTACTCATCGCAACCAAAAAAGGCTTGCGGCGTTGTGGTCCTGGGCCAGGGGCCCATTTAAGAAAATTTTTGATGTCCGGGATAATTAACTTGTTAATTATTTTTACCTAATTAACTTTTTTAATGTTGTGTTCAAGGGCATGGTTTAAATTAGAAAATTGCTCAGCAACATCGAAAACCACTAAACCAACAAATTGCAGAATGATAGAAGGCATGCGAAGCATTTTACGGCTTTCTGAGAAACCGCACAAAATCGACGGGTGTATAGACCATTCCATTTAGCGCTCTCTGGGCGGCACCATTTTGTTCCTCGCAGCGCCCTCTCCACACATCCCGGAAGTTCAGCGGGTTCGGCGGGGTAACACGAGAGAGAGGGCACGCGCCCGACTCCGCTAGCAGACGACAAAACGGGAGGTTGCCATTCTCCATCTTTGGGCTGTATCGGCGGGCTGTACGGAACATCGAACTCTCGCTCGTGGCTGCCGTCGTGAAGTGGTTCGCGTTCTTAGAATAGTTGTGGCTTCTCCAAAATCAGCCTATAGCTCTCTGTTGTTCTATTTCGCTAAATGATCAACTAGCATATCCTTTTTCCGTTACTTAAATAGCAATTGAGTCAGCCGGCAGTACTACCCTTAACTACTGCGTGTATTGCGGCAGGAGAGCACGTTTTATTTATTATTTCCGACTTCCACTCATGGTCGCTGAAGGCCTACACCCGTACGAACTTTGTATAGTAAAAAAAGGTACAGCAACCGGATTTACTTTTCGCCAAAGAGACCGGCCAATCTGACACAGTTTTCCCTGTTTTTTTTTTTTATTTATTTCCACGCAGGTAACAGCGCAATTGGACCCTGTGAGTCTTTTTATCTAGCATAGTATTACACGACAACTGGTATACCAAAATCTGCGCATCTGCGCTTGAAAGTTCCAAAATGACGCAATTTTAAACAGAGTTTGCACGCCAGCGGGACGCTATAGCTACAGCCAACTTGGCGGAGGAGACGACGTGCGGGGTGAGAGGGGGAGTGCATTTTTTTGTCTTTTACCCTCTCTGCTATGACCCTAATGGAACGGTTTCGGTTTGTTATCGGAGCGCATCTCCGCCCCGACGGCACCGCGCCCCGCGAAGAGATAGTGCAACCAACCTCTGCTGCGCTGTCATCGTGCGACGCAGTAGAGTCTGGTTGCACTATCTCTCCACGGGGCGCGGTGCTGCCGGGGCCGAGATGCGCTCCGATAACAAACCGAAACTTAAAAACCCTTCGAATTTGTGCGGTCTTTGAGAAAGCCGTAAAATGCTTCGCGTGCCTTCTATCATTCTGCGATTTGTTGGTTTAGTGGTTCTCGATGATGCTGAGCAATTTTCTAATTTAAACCATGCCGTTAAACACAATATTAAAAGTTAATTCGTCAAAAATAATTAACAAGTTAATTATCCCGGACATTAATAATTTTCTTAAATGGGCCCCTGGCCCAGGACCACAACGCCACATGCTTTTTTTCGTTGCGATGAGTAGTTTTCGCAGGAACGATTTGGCCTGCGTTTTTTGAAACACCCTGTATAACCGCTGCGCGAAATTCTAACGTGTCTTCAAGAATCAGCGTAGCGGCAGCGGCGATTGCGGCCCATTTTTTTAGTTACTGAGGACGTGCATATAATGGCAGCATTTTTTATTAACTATAGAAATGGGCACGCATCCATTTTAATGGCTAAATGACTGTAACACACACACACACATAAAAAAAACGATGTTCTCAAGAGCGGTAACAAAGTTGTCAAATGGTGGTGAAGAGACAGAGTCTCTAGGTATTGCGCACCATAAGTATGGTTCATACGCTGAGACCGGGCATAATTGGTTCAGGGATTCTTTATTGTTCGCACACGATTTGTTGTTTGTTTTGTATTAATAAAAATATTTATATATACTGTTTGAGAAACAACATTTAAATCAACTGTTCAAGGAATATTTTTCTTGATGCACGGATGCGCTAAATCTTATTATTTTCAGCACATTTGTAAGAAATCATGTTAGGTTGCACCAATTCTTGGCACCAGAAGCATCAGAAGCATGTGCAGTAGAGATAATTTTATTGAAGAAATAAAAATTGGCGACTCTCTTTGCACATTCAGGTGAAACACACGCTGTCTATTGTGTAGTTTTCCTGAAAACAAAGAGTGAAACATTTTTTAAGTAAGTATTCGTTTTTATTATCGAGACAACAGATCTGTGCCATCTAGAAATATGCTTTATCTTTATACATATACGCGCCAAACATTCAAGCATTGTGCACTCAAATATGTGGTAAAATTACCGTAAAATTACCGGCGTGTAGCGTCTCTGTGTATGCCACGTAAAGGAAGCGACCGGAGCGGCTCAGCTTAACACATGTTTATTGCAGCCTTTTGCCTGGCATGATATGGCGCGGCGGACCTGGCGCTTCTCCTCACGGCATTTGAGCCGCCGCCGCGGAGTGCCTGTGGAACGCGGCCGGACCTCACGGCAAGCGCTCGAGAGGCGAGCGGCAGACAGCGCGCACCACAATAAGAATTGAGCTCAGTGGTATGCGCTTTGCTTAGTGTAATGCCAACCGGCCATTTTGTTCCCGACGCTTGCGTATGTGTGTGTTTTTTGTGTGTTTTTGTTTTTTCTGGGACGCATGAAAGAGCGCCTCCCTTCCCTGCACGAGCTCTTGACAATAACGGCGTTTTTTTTTTTTTTTTGGCGATTGCTTCGTATTTTTATTCTCAGCGCGTTCTGTAGGCATCGTGCTCTACAAGAAATAGCATCACCATAAACCAAAAGACGTCGAGGCACCCTAGAGCGCTCCACCTGCCTCTCCGGCGCGCATTGGTGTAAACAGCGGGGCGCCCGAGGGTCAGGTTTCTTCGCTACTAGCGCAGTCACCTTCAAACGGATAATAAAAACTCAGAACCGTTTCACAACACAGAGTTGGACTGCGCTTATGGTCCTTATCTTTGAACATGTACCCACAGGCCGTAAGACGTGAAGATAAATAATGAAGGGTACCCGTTCTGTAAAGTTATTTTTATTATTCTTTGTCATCAGAGCCCGTTTGCTCGAAGCGACCGCGGCTAAAGTTAGCCGCAGTACCTAGAAGAGGGATTTTGAAAACACGTGACTGGCTCGGTAGGGATGCGGTAAAACATGGCGGTGCCCCGGTGAGTGAGCGCCGCTCGCTTTAGAACTAATATGTCGTTGTAGATGCAATATCGGGAGCGTTAGTCAGCAACGGATGGTGCAGGAGGCTTTCGCTTTGCCTTACCTCACTTAAATCGCAAAGCACGAGGAATGACCTCGTCGCATTTTTATACAGTCTTTTGATTCTGGCCATTTCTAAGCCTAAATTAACGCGATAATTGTCGACATGGCACCGTCTTTGGAAAGAGGATTGCCTTGACTCAATCGGCCGGGAATTGATAGCACACGAAAGCAGACAGCGTCCCAATATACATTTTTCTAAATTTCCCAAGCGCCGAGGTGCATGCTACGACTGTAGTTACACGCGTTGCACGTACTGGTGTCTGCAGTAGTAATTGTTCTAAATCAAAAACTCGAAAACAAATTTTACTTTGCACGCGCGTTTGTCAAAGCCTTATGATTATTTACTTCGAAACTTTTATAAGAGGAAGGGCAGCGCGCGCGGGCCGTAGAATTACACTTCCAACGTTCTCCTCAATGCTTCGGTAATTTAGAAAACGGTCTAATGGGCACCAACGAGCTTGAGGATGACTTAGAGCGGTAAATCGCAACCCAGCGCCTGCAGACGAAATGGCACCTCCCTCCCCCCCCCCCCCCCCCCCCCCCCCCCCCCAGGTTTCCGCCACCTTGCCCGTTTGCCACATTAGTAATCACGTGACGTTAAGATGGCTGCACCCAGAGGTGGGCCAGATCAGATTGTCCAGATCACGGTAAGCAGAGAGGCCCTCTGGGGATGCGTTCCAATCTTACTCGGATGGATCCGCGTTACTCCGGTGGGTCATGTCACGTGAAGAGACTGATCGAGTAACTGGACGCGGGTAGGTTTTCGAACGCCAAGGTACGGAACGTTTACCCTGGAGTGAGATCATGTAAATTTTGGACCGCGGCCTTGCTTACCCTAATCTGGCCAATCTGATCTGGCGCACCTATGGACGCAGCCAATTTAAAGTCACGTGATCACTAGTGGGGCAAACGGTCAAGATGGCGGCAACCGGGAAGGGAGGGGGGTGCCATTTTTGGCCGCTGGTTTACCGCTCTAAGTTTACTCAAGCTCGTTGAGTGGGACGCTGTCTGCTTTCGTGTGCTATCGATACCCGGCCGATCGAGTCAAGGCAATCCGCTTTCCAAAGACGCCGCCATGCCGACGATTATCGCGTTCATTGAGGCTTAGGAATGGCCAGAATCTAAAGACTAAAAAAGGCTGCGAGGTCATTGCTCATGCTTTGCAATTTAAGTGAGGTAAGGCTAAGCGAAAGCCTCCTGCACCATTCATTGCTGACTAACGCGCCCGATATCGCGGCTATAACGACATATTAGTTCCAAAGCGAGCGGCGCTCACTCACCGAGTTTCCGCCATGTTTGCCCGCATCCCTACCAAGCCAGTCACTTGATTTCAAAACCCCTCTCCTAGGTACTGTGGCTAACTTTAGCCGCGGTTTGCGCTTTCGAGCAAACGGGCCCAGATGTCCATGAGACTTGTTGTAACCGTTTTCTACTACACTGCTTACAGACGCTGGTGGAAGCGAGTCTTTATTTCAGAAGTGGCTTCTTCGTAGACGCTCCTGTTCTTGATACCAGCAATTCGTGCGGCAGAAATTTGACCAGTGTGCAATTTCAGCAGTGCCGGGATTGAATTCCAGGCACGGGCCGGACGGAATCTTAGTCTCGTTTTTATTTTCCTAAACACCTGTACGTCAAGCCTTGGCAGGTGAATAAGTGCAACATTCGGTAATTTTGTCTTGAGGAAATCCACCATATCTGACGCATACTTAATAGCTTATGTAGCAGGCCTACGGAGATTGAAAAGAGTTGCACGGGGTTTGACGAGGCCTCCAATCCTATCACAGACGTTCATGCCATGCCCAGTAGCTGAAAATATTCATTTGACCGACAGGTACTTGGTTTTCGGGAGTTCATGAAGTTGATACCGGTGCTGAAAAGGACTTGCCGCACCGTCACTGACGTACGTCACATGCGCGTACAGCGGAGCAACAACCACAAGCCACTCGTGAATTTTCGCAACGTCATAGAATGCATGGGCGGAATCGTGGCTGGTGTCATACTGCTGAGGGCGCATCTATACATGCCTTTTCTAGTTGTCACCACGCATGTGAAGATCGAAGCTTGCGTATTTTTCTAGTGATGTGACTGAACTTCTTCAGGCAGTAAATTGTGCAGTTTTCTGTGAAATCAGAATTAAGCAGGACATTACCTTTCTCTCGTAATTGTTTAACTTCGCTTACCGTTTTGCCCTGCTCGCGTCGAATATATTTATGTTGCACCCATTTTCTCAAGCACTCTTGAAGGTGTTCAACAAACGTAACAGGACTCCTTTTCTCATCAGCTCTACTTTCTCCCAGGCTGCGCGCGACACTTCATCATCATAGGACTCCCAGGCCAGGCGCAGAAAGAGTTTAAGCTCTTGGGCATGAGCTGCACTGGCCGAGGAAACACTTCGTAAATGGAGGGTTGCATATAGTCAGTTCATAAAGGTCTACAACACTTCTTATTATTCCCATGTTTTTTTCTAAGGCCTAAATACTTAGCTTGATGTTAGCGCAATACGTGCACACGTAACTTTTGTGCCAAGATGTACACTCCACCCACTCTGACCTCAATGAGTAGAACTTGGTGAGCCCAGTGGCCATGCCAGGGTGAGCCGCCTTAAACAACCAGAAAGTTTCTCGAATGGACCTAGTCATTGGATGTTTTCACCCGTATTCTTTCTATCCCTTTGAAATTATGCCAATAACGCCCTTCTTGTTCGAGCTTTGTTGGGGGCAGTTGGGTTCATCTTTAGTGTACTAATTCGGTGCGGCTTGAACGTCCTCTTGGCTCATCCTCATTCTTGTGTAGGGGTCAGGAATTGACCACACTCCAAGTGTCTGATGGTTCTCCCTTGCTTTTTGGATCAGGTGGCGAGTGGCTGAGGGAATCATCTTTTGGATCTGTTGCTCGGAGAGATTCCAAGGGAGCAAGGTCAGGAGACGGCATCGTTCTTGGTACGAATCAGAACAATCGAACGCATCGCCAGGTTGCTAAATAACTCCTGACAGATGTTGCAACTTTGTACCGAGGCTCCAGGCTCATCCGTGGCTCCACATGCTACAATAAGGCTTGATTACAATTTCCTAACGAGAACGCTCTCGATCTCCCTCTGCTCCCGCCTTGCGTAAGGCTTCCGACAATGCGATTTCAACTCTCTCCGTGATTTCAGAGGTGATATTTCCGTTGACTGAACAAATCTGTTGAGATCCTCGATGGCTGCTTCCTGAGGAACAAATATTTCGTCAGGCTCAAATATCTCTAGAGATTCTTTGGCGAGTTGTTTGAAGTGGCTGAAGCAGTTCTGACACAAAACGTCGACATCTCGGATGGAGTGAGCTGCTTTCGGCATATGCGTCTTTGACAAGGCGATGTCCAAATTTTTCACACCGAGAAAGTTTCTTTGATATTCGATTTTTTTTTCTTGCCTGTTGAGATAGTCAGTGCAGGACACTCGCTTAAAGCTGTACGATCGAAACGCAGGGAGCGCTAGGCGTATGCAGTACTCACGGACAATGCTCACGAGGCGTCCGCCGGATGGTCCACGAGAAATTTAAGTGAAAGTGAACGTTATCTCTGAGGTCTTTTATCACTGCTATGACTTTCAGGCAACCTGCACGCTTTTATCATGTGTATATCTTCCCTTCACGCTTCACGGTCCACTGTGGCGGTGGCTCCAATGCTGAGAGGAGGCGCGCCCGCCGGTTCCGCCACGCCAGACAATGTTACCGCCAGCCAAAAGGCTGGGAGGAGGCGCACCCGCCGGTTCAGCCACGCCAGAATATGTTACCGCCAGCCAAAAGGCTGTGATAAGCATGTATTAAGCGGAGAAGCCTTCCTATATACGGCATTCACAGAGACTCTAAATGCCGGCTATTGAAAACACGCCCTGCAAAGCATGCGACATGAGAGTGCCTTTCAATCGCTCCGGACCGCGCGCATGTTCTTTTACTGTTATACAAAAACGCACTAAAAACTCTCAATTTAAAACCACCCTCCGCTTCTGTGCTGTCAATTTGTTTCTTTGTGACCACCCTCGAGCTTTTTAAACTTTTCAAAAGTAATAAATTTGTTATCTATGGGTTTCTACACTCCCCATTCACGGTACTGCGGTAGCCTCAATTTGGTCAAAGTTCTAGCTTTATAACTTCAAATACAAAAAATAATATTTCAATATGGTTTTTTTTTTGCAAATTCTGTTAGTAACTATCATTGGCCTTGATGTGGTAGAGTTCTGAAAAAATCGTAAGATGGCCTTTTTTAATTCAGTTTCAAAATAGCTCATAATTATTCAAATGGCCCCATTTGGGCGTGTCTCATAAATTTGTTCCGCTACCCAGGAAAACAATATTTCGCGCCAGTATAAACAAGACAGAGGACAACACGCTGGCAAAGTTTTAAAGTTCTGGCATTTATAGATGCGGAGAAAAAATATATGTATTTTTGCGAAATGTGCTGTGTTTGCGATTTTTCTCTAGACATTTACATCGTCGATGCGTAATGAACAATATTTTCCTGAATACCCTTATGCGTAGTTTGTGAGTAAATATTTCTAGACCATTAACCATGACAATAGTTTTGGGAGAGCTGCCCGAAATGCTAACTTCGCGCAAATCCGCGGAAAGCGCTTCGCACTGAGTGTGTGCTTCTATTTTTTTTTTTTTTTTTCCGCAAAGACAAATCGTTTTTTCGCAAAACAGATTGTTTTTTTTTTCTGATGGACATTGAGCCTACAGAATATATTTTTTCGTAAAAATTAAAATGGTCACCCGAGATTGTCGGCCGAAATTATCTGAAAACACCCAAGTGTAAAATTAATACGTGTATTCATTTATTTTAGGTAATTAAGAAATTGATGTTTACGATCCTTAGTGTACTCCTGGGTAATGAGCTAGGCGCAAAAGCAGAGTTCGCGAACCCTCCTCCCAGCCTTTACTTGCATATTAATGTATGCTCCTTTTTTGCGCTTAAACAAAGGCAACCTTTGACACAGTTCTCTGCAAAGGGGAACTGAGAAAGAAGAGGAGATGAGAATATCCGGGGACGTCAGGGGACCACGTTTTAAATGAAAAAGGCTAGCTGCCTTTGTCTCTATCCGCTGTTTTTCTCCTATCAATGGAAAAAAGAGTCGTCTGCTCATTACGCAGTATATCGGATTCAAATGACGAAAACGGGATTTGGCTGTAGAACGCGCTCAAACAGCGAGCAGAGACAAGGGCGGCCAGTCTGTGAGTCTACTTTCAAACCTTCTAACCAGACCTCGGTGCTCTAACTTCCCCACGCGTTCTCATCCCCATCGTCTCCTTTCTCCCCGTTTCTTTCCTTTTTGGAATTTATCAGTTTCTAACGTTCTGTTTCAATCAGCTGAACGACGAGCTATAGAAATGTTCCCAGAATGTAAACATTAGTTTGGAGATAACCGGACGAAAGCTCACCAGATATATGCTCACGGGTCAAAGGCGCACCGGATCGGATTAGTGATGGTCAACTGTTTTGTGGGTCCGGACAGCCGCTTACCGCCCTTTTGCAATGACCCTCACATATCTCACCGATCGAAAGAACGGGGCTGGCTAAAGTACCAGCGAAGGAAATCTTCAGTGGATTTTAACCTGTCTTGTCCTAGTCTCGCGTAGGCCCAATCATACACAAATAGAATATATGGGCCGTGTGCAAGTTCATAAAAAAAATTCCGAGATTTGATTCCTTCAGCCTACGACCTGTGAGCTCCTATAGTGAGCCTATGCCCTTCAGTAAAATATTAATACAAAGGTGATATCATGACTTTATAACTATGTCTAGTTTAAGGAAAGAGTCGCCTTTAAGTGTTAGCTCATATGAACGGATTAAAGTTATTTTTAAGAAACTCAGGAATGTGCTTGGCTTGAACCTGCAGCAAAGTATAAATTTTTCAGAAAACGCTGGGATTACCTCATCATACGGAAATTTCAGATTTCCATTTCCAAGTCTGTTAATTATATCTTCTATTTCCCCTTTTGTGTTTGCCTCTGATTTCCCACCTAAGTCGATGAACCTTCCGAAAAGTTCAAACTCGAAGAAACTGTCATTTCCCCGTTGAATCTGTAAGATGTGATTTTTTTTTTTTTGTAATCATATCAGAAAAAGATAATAAACGTTTATCACTGAGGAAAACTGTATTATTCAAACATACAATATATTTGCTCTGAATAGTCCGAAAACTACTGCACGCGTTAACACTTCACAACTTTATATTGCGGCTAAATTCTTAAAATGAGTCTTTTGTGTGTGTGTGTGTGCGTAAGTAAGATTTCAAGTGTTTTTCTTCTCAGACATTATAAAAGATTGCGGTAACGCTTGTTTGCACCCTGACTTTTTGGCGAGGCACAACTGCAGACAAGAATGTCCATACGTCAATCACCCTAGGCCACGTTCCCCGCCAAGTGCCCAAATGAAAAGGGTCGTACCAGAGAGCCGAGACATATTAAACTTGAGCACTTGGGGATAAAAGATTAAACTCTCATAAATGTCTACGCAAAACATGCAGCAGGTCGCAACTTCCGAAAATAACTGTCAGTAAAAAATTACGTCCTATTGAACCACTGGGCAGCGTCATTTTTTTGGCAAAGTCCAATACACTTCCATCCAACAATCATGTTCTGCGGTAGAAAGATAAGCCTAATTCATGAACTTTTTGTTACAAACTGTATGCATAATATAGTGGTTTCTGGTATGCATCCAGTTTTTCGAGCTTTTCTTTTTTTTTTTTTTCGTTGTTGAGGAGGAGAAAGGTGAAGAGGTAGGTTCGAAGGTGGAAATTAATTACTAATTGAATGCGCGGAAAGGAAAAAAAATTACAGGTAAAAGAAGGTGGCGGCCTTTTGTTACGTCATGGAGCGTTTGTGGGAAAGTATTGAAATGTTAAGTTCTGCAATGTAAGGTTTTTACTTTATTTATAAGACAATAAGACAAGATAATGAGACAATTTACGAGACAACGAGACAAACCTGGTAAACAAAGTAATTGTGTTGTACAAAAAAATATTATGAATTTTATTTAAAAAACATTCACTTTTGTTTCGAGTGGCCTTTATCTGTTATGAAGTGTGCTAAAATTTTATTTCCAACATATGTAAAAAAGGAGTGAGAATTACGTGAGTGCCGTCTTAACCATGCATTTATTAGGTTCGTTGGACATCAGATGAGTGAATACTCGTCGTGCTAATTTGACTAATTAACTAATATTGACTAATTAACTTTCAAATTGTTGGTTTTAGCGACCATGTTGAAATTGTAGCATTGACAGCAACAGAGGCAAGACGATTTTTTATAATTGCGAAAAAGAAAAGGCTTTTGAGTCATAAATCGATCAATTTCCGCGCAGCAAGCCCTGCCCACAATGACACTTGCAAGAGTGACGTAGCCGTTTCAGCGATGTCGGCACTTGTGCCATCGGTTCACTCGCCAAGAACAACCTGCAGAGATAACAGCGACATAATTTAAACGACGACGTCACTCTTTCATGTGTCAATCTGGGCAGGGCCTGCGACGCTTTCCTAAGCGCTATAATCAAATGGGGCAAAAAAACGCAAAACAATTTTATAATATCTTTAAAAAAATATTACCTTTTCGTAAAAACTTTAAATAGGTCTAGCCTGTAAAAATAATTGCCATTAGAACTGCAATTTCAACACGACCCATAAATCCATAGTTAAACAAAATAGTTAACACATATTAGTTAATTACAAAAAATTACCGTGATGATTATCCCCTCATCTAATGTGTTCCGAGCCTGATAATTTCATGGAAAAGACAGAGCTTCTCTATCTCTCACCCCCCCTAGAAAAAAAAAATATGTGATATTTAAAATGTAAAGATCCTGTGTGTTGTTATAAAACATTTAAATAGGCCCCTTAAAAACAAGTTCAGACGTTCGGACTGCATTTGATGTAAATTTTGGATATAATACTAATATTACAGTCAACCTAAAAAAAGATGTCGAAAAGATGCATGGCTCATGCATATTTTCGACATTTTTTTTCAGGTTTACTGTAATATTAGTACTATATTCAAAATTTACATCAAATGCAGTCCGAATGTCTGAACTTGTTTTTGCAGACCGAATGTCCAAATGCAGTCCGAATGTCTGAACTTGATCGGCGCAAGAAATACAGGATGCTGTGAGCTTTGACGTGAACACGTGAATTTTACCAGCTCTTAATTCTGTTAGAACATTTAGTGCCAGGGGCGTGGTGTGATATCCCGAAGCACCACGCAATCTAACCTTGTCCTGAGGGTTATCAGCGCGCTTCAAGCTTCATTGCCCATAGCGAGACAGTAGCCGAGTCATCATTGGCAACAAGACTGCGAAATTCTAAGAGATGCATTGGTAGTTTTCCAGGTGACTCCAACATCATCATCGGTCTGAATCATCACCTCAGTCTTGGGGCCAACGAGGCCCATTGAAATCACTGTCGTTACCTGCAGAAACTATTTGAGCCATGGTCGACGGCAGCACTTACGATCAAACAAAAACTGGTCATTTATGCTTTTTATAGTGACATGTTTTAGTACGAATCTCCCAGGACACTTACCGCTTTGAAATTGTCGATGCGCAAGCGAGGATTTTGAATTCTACCTACGCGACGAACAGCGTCCCATGCGGTATACAAGAAGTCAGGATTCCTCAGCAATTCCGCAGTGAGCGGTTTTTCTAAAATACAAAACGTGTGTTTTTATGATGACGACTAAATTAATATGTGCATCGTTTCACTGATTACAAATCTACAGCCCAGCATGCGATCTCTTCAGCGCAGAATGGGCGTAAAACTCTTTTGCTTGACTGCTTCTGATTCGACCGAAACGTCTCGTAACGTATCGACGCAGAAACAATAAGAAAGCGACCCCGCTAAGCCATAAACAAAGCTTATATACAGAGTTATGGGGAAAATAGTGCAACCAAGAGCAGCAGGGGTTTGTTATCTAAAGTTTTGCACCAAGGTAGGTGCACGGACGCCGGTAAACACGGGTGTGTATAAGGAAGAAGAATACAGAAGAGTAGCTACTAGAGCCGTGAGTTCTGGCAGTGGTTGTAGTCTAAACTGGATTCTAGGTTAACATTCAACTACACCCTTTGCCAACACCCCTAGGTTAGCAAACAATGCACCCACAAAGAAACGGCAAAATATATCGTCAGGGGGCTTATATCTACATTAAACTGGCGTTCCGAAATAAAAAAGGCGGGGGGGGGGGGGGGGGGGGCGTACATTCTTAGTCTTGTTCCACTTAGGTTCTACTTAATAACTGGAACATTTTTCAAAAACGCTCCGCTTAACTGGGAGAAACTGTGGTCCATAAACCACTTAGTTTATGCATAATAGTGTTTCAGATAAACTATGAAGGTGGTATAAAAAACAGCGTCTCACTTATTGACATGTGGAAAGCTGTTCCACATAGAGTTACAAGAATGCTATGGGAAATGGTGTTTTATGTATTGACATCTGGAACATCGTTTCAGATAAAGCATGCCAGGCATGTTACCGTAACTTTGTTCGAGATATTTCAAGCCAGTTTTGTGAACCTTTATAGAATGTCATCATATACATCATATGGAAACAAAACGCTGTATTAAAAATACTTCTGGATACACAATATTTTTTTTTTCGCTGTTAAGGTATTTGCTCTTTTTTAGAGCAGGTCGAAAGCAATCTAGAGGTCACGGTACATTAAAAAATTAGAGTGACTAAAGCCTTAATTTTTACCGGCTAAGGCTAAGGAAAAATCTAAAACGACAGATTCACAAACTATTGCGGCAATGACAGGCTTCTAAAACGTACCATTGCTGCATATGTGTGATTCTACCAGCGAATTTTTGAATTTGTCATAGCACAAACGATAGAAATGATGAATACTGTTCCTCTACTTGTATGAATGATTATGACAGCTCTGGATTTGTTTCTCCCTGTACTAACAGAAAGTAAGGATGACAGCAGTGCAAACCTTGGCGTAAACATTTTTTTTTATTTGTAGCATTTTTGTTTGCGCTGTGGTAATACGCAATGCAAGCATAACGTTTTGCTTTGCGTAATTCCACAGCGCATACTTCATTTTGAGGTCTAAACTGATGTTCCGCCGCATCATTCGCTGAGCTGATTTGCTAGATCGCAGAGATTGGCTCTTTGAGTGTTTTGCGGGTAAGTAGACGCAAAGGCATTTTTTAGATTGTGACAAACGAGGTGGAAGATAGCATTCAAGGTCAACGCCCTGATTCACTCAAAAAAGCATTTCGTTCGATTCCTGTTCAGCCTCATATAAATATTTCTTGCGTGATGATTCTTCGAATAAAATAAAGTATATATGTGCACATTATAGCATCAAATGGTTTGCAATCGGTGCAAAATAATTTTTTCGCTGGGGATAATTTTGTGGGAAATATTTGTTTTAAAACCTCATTGTAAAACTGGTGTGGTTAAATAACAATTTAAGTGATATTGATTTTTTTTTTATTATGCAGCCCGATTCAGGCATTATCTGCAATAGGAAAATTTAATAATTTCTTCGCTATAACAAACCGCTGCGCGATCTACCACCAATTTTCACCATATCCATGGGTTTGAATTAGCAGTGCACAAAGCACGTACCCTCAGGTTATTATTACCCAAATGTCCACCAAGGCCAGGCATGCACCCTTTGTACTTGTTTAACAAACTAAACTAAAATAAAATTAAGTGTTCGGGCTGTGATTATGTCAAATCTAAACTCCAAAAAATACCCGCGTGTCTACTCGCCCGCAAAACACTCAAAAAGTCATTTTCTGCGATTACCTAAATCAGCTCAGCGAATGATGAGACGGAACACCTGTTTAGACCTCAAAATGAAGTCTGGGCTGTGGCATTACGCCATTAAAAGCGTCATGCCTGCATTGCGTAATTTCACAGCGCAGACTAAATTTTGAGGTCAAACAGCATCTCCGTGGCCTCAAATTCGCTGAGCTGGTTTAGTTGATCGCAGAGATTGGCTCCTTGAGTGTTTGGCGGGTAAGTAGACGCGCAGCCATTCCTTAGAGTGTACGGGCCGCGTTCGACTATCGCAATCCTGGAAGTATACCCCCGACTACATCACCAAGGCTTGCGAAGGAGGCCTTAAAATAAAGAGTCTGCTTATAACGTTCAAAATACACTGCGACAAAAAGCACCTCGTTCATTGGCGTTGCATGTGGGTATACTTGTGTCATACCTGGGTGAGTTTAAAAACTTAAACCTAATATCTTTTCACCTCTTTGTTACCCTCATATGTAGGGGCAAGACTTTTATAAAAACAAGGAGGAAGGGATGACTTCGCAACTCCCAAAAGCGATAATAAAACACCCCCAGTCTGGTGCTTGATCGTGCCCATGAACGGGGTAAATACAATGCCATACTCTGGGTTTAACTCGCACTATAGTCATAGGCAGTTTAAGAACAGCAGGGTGTGGCTTATTATGTTAAGGCTTCATGCTTCGTGATTGGTTTCGCGGCGCTCTTTTCAGTGAATGCTACAGTTTCATAGACTGCGGCACAAAAACAGGACGTTCGAAACTCACCACTCCCGGCGTCCCTTAAAGTGGTCATGAAACGATATTGGATTGGGATGTACATGGCTTAGCAGTGGCGTACTATAGTCCTAGTATGACTCACACTCTAAAAAAATGTCTGTGCGTCTACTTTCACGCACAACACTCGGAGAGCCAATTAGCGCAACTTACGGAGGCAGCTCAGCGAATGACAATGCGGAAACATACGTTTAGTCCAAAAAACGCAGTCTTAGTTGTGACATTAAGCAATGCAAAACGTAACGCTTGCATTGCTTAATGTCACAACTCAGACTGCGTTTTTTGGTCTGAACATATGTTTCGGCATCGTCATTCGCAGAGCTTCTTCCGTAGCTTGGCTGATTGGCTCTCCGAGTGTTGTGCGTGGACGTAGACGTACATACTTTTTTGAGAGTGCAAGTTTGCTATACTTTGTTTCACCTTAGGTCCGAGCGTGCGCGATGTTACGAGCCGAAGGGCCAATCTAACGGCGAAAAAGGCACACCGTCATGGCGTGCTCTCCGCAGTTGATAGGACCAGTAGTGTTCGCGGTTTTTCAGATCGTGCTCCTCCGCCGGCTCGTCCTATCAAAAGCGGAGAACGCCATGACGTTGCACTTTTTGCGCTTTTTGATTGGACCTTCGGCTCATAACAACAGCCACGCTCGGACCTAGGCTGAAACCAAGTATAGCACAGGCCGACACTGATTCAGAAGATTCTTTGTCGCGGCGAAACTGCGAAGATAAAAGGGGACCATTTCTTTCAGTCTTGCCTTCGCGAAGCTTGATGGCATGATTTTGGGATCGAAACCACCCCCATGAAACAGTCGAGAGCAGCTCATCAATTGGACACGAGAACTGTGTGAGCACTCGACTTCGGCTCGTAACAGTCTATGCCTCGGCGGACACTGGGGTGGTGGCTCGTGTCCCACCACTGCCGTGATGAGAATTGCCGAACTCTAACAATGCCTGGAGCTCAGCACGCGTTTCATAATTTGCCAACCCCAGGGCGTGGCTATGACTATCGTTGGCAGCATAGGATAGGCACCACGCCACATTGCAGCTTCTTCTGGTTCCGAGTTGAGGGGATGAGCGATGCTCATATTTTTCGAAATTTTTTGGCGACTGCCATTGCGTAAAAACCAAAACTAAGGCAGGTTTTTTTGTTTTTTTTCTTAACGCTAGAAAGTAATTTTATGTAATATTTAGCGAAAGTAGAAAAATAATTTCATGGCTTCTTTAATCTGTGAGTAACCCTTGCGCGTGTTCGACTTGCAACTAGCGACTTTTCAAACAGACGTCCACAAAATACGCCAATACTATTTGGAATCATCGCGATTGCAATTATTCTTCTATTGTTCGACCTATTTATTTGTTTATTTGGTCTTTTAGACACGCTTATTTTACACCAAGGAGCGAAAACGGAACTAGCATATAAGTACGAGGGCCGATGCTTCTAGCGACTTGAAATCCTGGGGTGTGCCTGCGGTTTCCTGTGTTTGGATCATCTTAATTTCAGCAAGCACTAGGCTAATAGACCTTTAATTCAAATCAATGAAGCAATTAACACATTTTTTTTAATTAACGATCCCGTTCTATTTAACGTCCCTCCGTCGACTTTGCGTGTTTTGTACACGGAAGCACCAACTAGCACTGCTCTCTGATCACTGGTCTTGAGTTGGATAAGCTCGTAAAAATATACAAGCGGCAAACCGGAGGGCAAACCCAATGCCGCCAAAGTTTATTTTTCTGTCGTAATGGCGACAACTGTCGGAGTGGCAACTTCCCTAACAGCCTGTCATCTCCGTTGTCATTGTGTTCGGACGGTGCGTTAGGTATTCCCTCGGATATGCTATTTTTTTTTACAAAGGATCGCACATTCGTTCAATCGTCTCACTTCAAATGGAAGTGTCACGGTAATTAAAGGCTCATGCTGTTTTGTTATTCATCGAAGCATCTCAAGGTGCGCCACTCAATTCACATAACTGTTCCGTTCGACCGTTCTAAAATTAAAAGCATTTTCGAGTCTAGACCGATCAATTACGTGCTTCGAGTCAGCAGGATATCCTCTTTGTTTATTGTTGTAAATTTTCTGGTCCATAATATATTTTTTCTTTGTGTTCCCACTACTGCCCACACAAGGCTAAAATATAATATTAAAAAGTGAGAACAAACTATAAATACTAGTACTTACGTTTAATGTGTAGTCGCAATTGTTTTGTATCGTTGTTTTTGCAACACGCTCTTGGAACAAAGCGTTCCGTTTCCGATAACTTGTCCATTGTAGTGTTTACTCCATAGAAATAGAATGAAAAAGTCTGTCCAATTTCATAGTCCTTGTTCTTTCTATCATAAAGCTGAAAGAGGTAGAGGAAGATGCCTTCTTTTAAATGGCAAAAAAAATCGACTTACGGTCCGTTGGCTAAAAAAAAAAAGAAGTTTTTTTTTTTTTTTTTTTTATGCGTAGAAATAGGCTATTCACCGCCGAAAAACGCGACTTTTCCCACGTGCAGTGTTATGCTGAATGGTAGAGTGAGCACGACGTGGCATATCATTGGGACTACTTGCCTTCAGCATGCGCTTTATGCCTTCCACTGTGCTTTCACTGCGCGCTCGAGGTGCACGAGACGCCGAAACATTGTCAATGGTGTGAAGCTCGCGCTGGAGAAACACCACCTAGATAAGCAGAAGGCCTCCGCACCGTCCTCACAGTCAGATCGATCGAGGCTTGAGATTGGGCACGAGTGCTGCGTCAGTGTTCGGCCGGGGCTCGTGTTCAATTAGAGCGTCGAAGGTCGGACTCGGGCCCAATAGCAGAGTTAGCGCGATCCGACTGTGATGACGTTTTTTGAAGAAGAGAAGGTGATGTGGGGACTTTGATTATTTTGAGCGGTGTCGGCTGGAGGCGCTACAATTGAAGCTTCTTCCTGCCGTTGGTAGATTGTGAGCGGCTATAACATAGACTGGATGAAGAAAGTCTATGCTCCGCGCGTGCAGTAAAATAGTGCAATGCTCCCATAGTTCCGCCATTTAAGGTCTCATGATTGTGGGAACAGAGATAACCGTCATTCTTTTAAGGTGCACGGTGGCATGCGATGGGGCGCCAGCGAAACATGCGGAAACGGAATAGGTACCCCTCATGCATGCACTGCCCACTGATGCGCGAGTATACAGAATGTTGTGACCCCGGCTTGTTTCAATGTTCCAATAAACCCCTTTCTAAAGTATCTTGGTTAGCATCGCACTGTCGTGCCGTCGTAAATCACTGCTGCGTGTTGTACGGTAAAGACCAAAGGCCAGCCGCCATACTGCACTGGCTAAATTTCTCACCTTGAGCGCAAACCCGTGTCGCAATACCTCGAATGCAGACCGATATTACAGTCTAAAGCCAAACGTTAAATTAGACTTATTTTGCCCTCAGTTGGCAGCTGTGGAATGCCTGCACAATGGCACACTAAAACTGCAACTTTATGGCGCACATTCTCCGCTTTGTTAGCTTTGAAGACAGTAACAAACCACAGAAAAAAATGGGCTGTTTCTGCGGCGCTTCGCTGCAGACTACGTCGACACGCGATAGCATCTCGACGTTTTTAACATTTTCTGTGGGTTTAGTCTTTAGATTTGAACCACCATTCATCTCAGAAAATTACCCGTCGGCATTATGAGTACCTTGAAAGATATTTTGGCGGCGAAAAACACGGTCGCTAGTATTCATCCTGTTTGCTCCTATTTTTAGTGCACTTTGGTCGTAGTTTTTTTTTTAATGTTTAAACAGGCATCTGAAGCTCAATTTGCAATGTTTTTATTTTAATAATATTTTAAACAACCGCAATTTTGGTATATTGACCGCTGACCTTTGGCGTTTAAATGTTTGAAAAGCTGAGGGGCTCAAAGGCGCTGAGGGGTTTGAAAGGCTAAATGACTTTAAGGGCTGAAGGTCCTCAATTTGAATTTACTATTTTACCTTTTGATCCAGGTAACGTTAGGTCTTCAAAATTTCGCGTCCTTTCCCCACCGCTAGCATTACATTCACACAAATTTTCAGCTTTCCGCGATGCGTAATTGATTACTACGGGCCGAAAAGTCAGGTTTATATTTTTTTTCGCGGACCTGGTATTGGGATGTTGTGTAATGCACTCTGAGAAAAGAACCTTCCTTCAAGTGCACACAGGACACGTTTTCTGCGTTTAGCCACAACCAAACCCGTGCCGTATGACTTACTCGTGGTCATCGGCTTGCGCAGTATCTGTAAGGGCTGCATTGCAGTTCCGCATGGCGATATATATACCCGACAGGTGTGCGAGTACTTTTTTAAAGCATCAGTCAGATAAAGAAAGAAGTGAGTTTTGGGAGATCGTCCCGATTGGTTGCCACTGCCAGCTAGTAGGGGTGGGCGCGTAGACGTTCCAATCGAAAAGCCCAACGTCATTCTTATTTTTCTCATTACAAAAAGAGCCCACATGTCATCGTTTTCACAGCACTGTAAAGGCTACGAATGACGCAGCACTTTTGATCCGAACCGTTCTTCGCCCACTCCTAGTTTCCAGTCTTAGACCTGCGGCTTACGTTAAGACCTTTATGTATCAGTTTCAGGCGGGATTCAGCTGATCTGTTATAAAAGTGGGTTTATGATTGTGAACTGCTAGTGTAAGGCAAAAGAAAAAAAAAAGAAGTAGCGTGGTGTGGTGTCACTCCGCAGTCAATGGGATTGCAAAATGTTCCGATAAAAACAATAATAGCTAATCAGCAAGTTGGAAGCGTGTACATAAGAAGCCAATTTTTGCGCTTCTATAGCTGTCTGTGTACCTTAATGTTAACACTTAAATTTGGGGGTTTTACAAGTCAAACCAACGGCGGGCATCTGACACGCCCGAGCAGAGGACTGGGAATTAATTGCTGCCACCTGGGAGATCTGATCTGCAACCGAAAGCTCTGTTACACGGCGCCTTCTCCGCAATAAGCCTCTGTCAGATTGCGCGCAGCTCGGCCGGGATTCGTGGGCCGGCGCTTTGCCTCGGAGCTGCCGAAGCGGCCAGTATGCATCAAAGTGATGAGAAGATCCAGTGTTCAAATTCCGGCCTCGCCAAAATGTTTCCGTTCGGAGGTTCCGTAGCTTTTCCCATTCGACCAGTAAGATAAATTCATTTGTAGATGTGTGACTAGTTCTTCTCTCGAGACCGCGACAAGACAATGAACCCCTCTTAAAAGTTCATCACACAAGATTGATGGCCACCATTTCTTCAGAACGAAGCGCGTGATTGAATCCTTGTCCCCACAGGAAGCTGACGCAGCCCACGTGTCCAACATATGCTCGTATAGGAGTATTCACTGGACGCCATATTTGAGGGCGATGTTTAGAGCGCAGGCTCGGAACGAGCTCACGTTAATAGGCTGCTAAGACCGGCAATCTTGGTGGTGCGGAATGCACGTGGCGAAAGAACTGTGGAAGCACGCCGTCCGCACGCGCTCAGCAGTCGCGCACACAGCTATGGCCGCCAGTGAATACTCCTTATTGCGTGATCTAGCAATGGCGGTTAGGCGATGGCGCAGACTTTTTAAAACGGTCTATTGCACATAGATCTTTGCACGGGCCCGGGCTAACTCGAAAGCCGGGCCCGGCTTAGACCGCGGATCGGGTCAAGCCGGGTAGCTCTGCCCGGGCCGGACGCTGTTCCGGGCATTAGACTCAATTAATCTCCCACTATCGAGGCGCCTACAACCGTGTCGGGCTCGGGCCGCGCAGGATCAGGTGGATATCTTATCGGACCGGGCTCGTGTCCGGTAAGACTTAATCAGCGGGCCGCGGCCGGGTGGGGCTTCAAAAGTCAGCCCCTCTGGGACATTTTATTATTTTTTTTTTTTTTTGCCATGGTATAACATGAAGTTATGAAAGTAAGGCGTAGAGTACTTTTGAAATCGTTTTCGATCACCTCGGGATGACTACCGTAATCAAACACATTTCAGCGATGTAGCTGTAGCGGTAATCAATGACATTTTTGCTATGGGCAGAAGGCATAATGCTACTAGCACAATACCTAAAAAATAATGTACGGCCACGCGAAGGTGCTTCTCAATACTTTCCACTGTGCGTTGAAAGAATATTTGTTTTCAACGGTGTTTCGGTTTAAAATAAGGGTAACTCACTATAACTAAATGTTTCCGGTTATTATTTTGGCTTATATGTCAATGCTTTACGTGACTAAGTTCCCGTTTTAACGTGCCCAGGAAAAATTAAGGTGAAATAACCTACTTAATCGGGTGATTGCCAAAGAAATCTTTTCAGTAACTTCAGGACAATTTATTTACACTCTATTTGAAAACGTCTCTATCTGTTGCTTTCCATAAATAGGTAAGTGTGAACCGCCTATGCAGTGCATGAAGCTCGACCCTTGTTGGTTTACACAAGTTAAAAAATTGGGATAAATAAACAAATAGTCAGAAGAGCCTGTCATTAGTTATTTTACATAGACCAAATATTCGCGGAATAAAATGATTAATTCCGAACCTTATTCAGAATGGAAGTACCAAGAACACTGTGAAGAAGTTGGGGGACACAACCGAACGCATGATAGCGGCTTCCTTTTCTTCTACCCTCGTAATTTCGGTGCCTATTGTTTTAAAGAAACCAGCGCAGAAACATGCATTCACTGAAATTCACATGCGTAGATGCATATAGATAACTCACATCTTCAATGGTGATGTCAAGACTGATCATTTGGGACGAATTTATTTTACTGGGGTCAGCGAAAAAATCCTGAAAAATACAAATTCACGGTTCGTTATGCCCGACTAACTATTGCACAATGGACCTTTTTCGAGTAGCGAGCGACGTCTGGGGAGTTGTTTGCGAACTACAAATGAAGGGCTGCCCAACATGCCTCCGTCTTCGCGGTACATTGACAGACTTTGCCATCTTAGATCGGCACTGCGATAACAGCGGATGCTATCTTCCTGCTCGTTGTGGACTTATTTTCTCACAAGCCCAATTCTAAACAAGCCCGTTGACCTTTGTACTACAATGCATCGGATGTTCAAACTTGTACATAACCATTTCTTCTTTGTCTTTCCTTTATTTACCCTCCTCCCAAAACGCCAGGTAGCGGCTTGCCCCTGACTGGAGGCCCACGTATATCCTGCCACCCCCCCCCCCCCCCCCTTTTTCTTCACCCCAAAATAAACAAACAAACCAACATTCGCCCATCAGAACACACTGGCATCGTGCAGATGTATTGGGTTTCAGTGCTTTCTATACCCCATACTACCGATACTAAGAATCGAGGCGTCAAAAAACTAAATACGCGCGTCGACAGATGCTGATAATGTTGATCGTCCGGGACGGTGCCCTGCGAAAACGGCGACGGCAGGATTAAATGCCCAGGCAAAGAGTGTACGCATGTAAAGACGCTTACTGGAAAAAGGTCCATTGGCCTACACTGAACAATTCTAAAGACTATTGTCAACAAAGAAACCCAATATGTAACATAAAAATAATAAAAAAAAAAACGTTCAGCCTTTTCACTTTGGTGAAGAAGGAAGACCAAAGGAGCTGTACGATTCAAAGTAATGGCCGGCCGCAAGTCGGCAAGCCAGAATGGAAAGGCTGCCGCCATCTATAAGCGACGGCGGCAACCAGATACGTGGCTTGCCGCCGTCGCTCATTGATGGCGGTAGGTGTTTAGAGTTATGTGTCTTCATTTCTTTGCGGGGGACTCGATTCTGGGGAAGCTAGCCCTTAACAGCTCCGCAGTAAAAATGGAACTCAATAAAATGATTCCGCCTCTGTAGAGGCTCTGTGTTATGTTTCAATTTAAAAAAAAAAATATCGCAAAGACAAAAAGGCACATTGGGGTTACTTCGTGTCATAACAATTGTGTCACATCAATGTAAGACACTTGGGCTTATCGTCTTTAATGGCTGCACGTATTCGGCGATTTACGCAGAACGTAGTAGTTGCTGTGTGTGCGGAAATAATCAATAAGAATTAATAAAAGCATAAAACATTTTTTTTTCAAGCAAGCTGTATTTTACTAACAATCCTGACTTCAGTTAGAAAGACATTTACAAAATATTAGGCAATCAGTGTGTCACCTTATTCACGAAGCACCACTGCCACAGACTCTGGACATATTTGAGGCCAGGAGGCCAATCACTTCGCAGCATGCTCCACAAGTGGCACGGAACGCCTCCCTTGAAAGTCTAAAAAGGAATGGTAATTTTGCGGTAATGCATGTATAGGAAATATTTTCATTAAATCCCAAGCAAGGTATCGAGAACTGAGCTAATATCCCTACGTCCGTTTGTCCCTTTTCTTTTGGTTATTGTGCCGCACTGCTCATTTATGCCTTATGTCTGTCACCTGAGTGAAATATTGCATGCCACGACAAATTTTTAAATCTTTCACAACATGAAACTGGATACAATTATTGGCGACTGGACGGTCCAATAAGAAAGATCTCCCAAACACGCATTTTACGTCCACTGCTGCATACTAAAGTTTGTAACGTAAACTCACTATCTGGCAACAGTTAAAGAAGATAGTTATATGTTCTACTGTAGTACGACACACGATAGGGTTAAACAAATTCATTGACCATCACCGCATTTTCAATAAAAATTGGATGAAAACACCAGCACTAATCTTTAAAGCGCATTAAAGTGTATACCAATATACAAAGTGTCTTTTTAAGGAGGGAAATATTTAAAATGAAAGAACGCTAGAAATGCATTAATAATTTCTGCAGAATAACTTTACCGACCGCGGCGAACTTCAGGGCACCAGTATCAAGAAACAATTAGAGATTTCACTACATAAAATTTAGCACCAATTTTTTCGCTAAATTTTTTTTTTCTGTGAACTTGCATGTTTCAATTAGAGATCTACAGTTCGTCGTTAATTTAGTTTATATAAATTGCTAGATGCTAGGGAAAAACGTATTTCTAGTTATCACGTGGCGAATTTTGATAGCTTTGGCAGTGCGAAAGCACTGCCAAAGCTATCATATCGTTTACATAGGTGATGTTAATAGACTACTTCAAAAAATCCCTGCACGCAACACTTCCCGCGTTGCATTGTGGGACCTGGTTTCGGTTTCGAACGCCCGGTTCACAAAATAGTGCATCTCAAGTCTGCATGAAATTGAAGTCAGCGCTCGCTTGCATTGCACCCATTCATCTCCGTGAGATCCCCCGTTGAAACACGAACCTCCAACGGCCGTAAAGGCCTGCCTACGCTTAGCGAGGGGTAGCAGTAGGGCGCCCAGCGTGCCACACTTCTCTAGCGGTCTTTCTGCCACTCCAGAGTGCAGCATGACCCTCCAGGCTCACAGATTATTTAAGAAACCTAAGACAATGAGGAGCGGATGGGAAAGGATGACGGCCAAGTATACGCCTTCTTCCACGTGCCCCAATTTCCCTGTGCTTCCCTTCGGACAAACCCCAGCACGTAGGGAACCCGAAAAGCGTGCCCCAGCTTTCCATCCTTGTCAGTCGGCAACACTCCGTTCACTCCTAAGCTGAAAGTGCGGTGAAAGCCCCGTACTCGTTGGTCCCAATCACAGATCCTCTTTCGCCAGGTGATGACGCTCCCGCCTCATACCCACGCGCAAAAAGCGAGGTGAGGTAACAATAATGAGGTGGTTGGTTGGTCCAACGAGCGAGTAGCCTCCACTCTACTGTCATCTTAGGGGTGGACGGTATGTACAGTATTATGCATTTAAGGAAAATGGTATATTCCAAAAAGCACAGTATTTGGTCGTGGCGTGTTTCGTGATGTGAGGTGGGCCATTCAAAACCGAAACTTAGCGGCCAACCACTGATCTCTGTTGTAGTAGGCTGGATCGCTGATTGAGGCTTGTCTTGCTAGGGTGGAGTGGGACCACCGACAGCCATCACTTGACACCAGCCAATGCATGGGACTCTATGAGAAAGGTGAGAAAAAGTGCCGTTTCTCCCGTTTCTAAGCTCTTTGGCTGCTGAAACTCTTTGGCTGCTTTTCAGGAAGCCTGTCAAATAGCTTGTGCACGAACATTGAACCTGAAAGTCGTTACAGGTCTCATAAATAAATGTTTTGTGGTCAAGAAATACTCCGCTGGGCGAAAACTGTAGTGCGGCTAAATGAGACAAGATTTAACTAGAGTTACCGCGGAGTCGGGGGCGGTTTCGATGAGTTGGGTGTAGCAGACGACAAGCTTTTAGACTTTTCTACGCAATATTCGCTCACTCTCGGAAAGCCGCTGTCAAGATGAAACTTCTTCGACATACATCAAATTCTGGGATTCATCGAGTACGGTCTTATTGAAGGCAAGTTCCTTTGTTTACTCCACTGCGAGAGCAAGCGAGGCCCGCACAGCAGGTGGTGCTCCGGCACGTTTAATTTTTTTTAATTGGCATTCGAACGCTTGACAAATATCGATCCGCTTTCCAAACACCCGATATAATGATCGCAGCACATCATAAAATACTTGCCTTCGAGCACTGCGTCGAAGTATCACTATTTCTACTTTTGTGTGTTGAACCCATAGCCTTGCGTATATTGTCATGTGACAATGCAATGGCCGCCGGTGGTGCCACCGACAGGCTGCCGATCCGCGCGATCCGGGCTTTTAGACTGGATTGCGCAATGGAGATCACTGCGGTCAACCAGTACGCAAGATGCTTCGCCTGGCCTCTAGGCGCTAGGATCGCTTCGATTGTGGGGGAGGTCTATTATGGAGACATAAAAGGTTGGAAGACATTCGATAGGCCTTACACAGAATCACCCTGGCATAAAATGGTTTTCAGAATAGTAACATAATTTTGAATCAACCATTAGACTTATAAAATGCAGATTTAAAACATTTCACAGTTTGTAAATGCCAGTTTGCCTTTTTTTTTTCTTGTTTTAAATAATTAATTTTCTTTTCAGGTGTACAGTGCTGTTAACACACCTCTTCTCTAATATTGTTTTCCTAGAGAGGGCTGGGTGGTACGAAGTGTACAATCAAAAAGGAGTCATAGAATTGTGTCCACTGAAAGCATTCCAGTCTTCGGCTGGTACTGAAACCCGAGCGTGAGAAAGAATCAGCCCTTGAAAAGGTTTTTTATGAACCTTTATCATTCATCTTGTTTCCGTTAATAAATTACTTGTAACGCATAACCATCCGATAAAAACGTACATCTAAAACACACTTACAACTTTAGTGTAACTTAGGTTTGCAGACTTTACAGGACCAGTGAAAAATGTCTTTGTAGTCATTGATGAGATGTAAGATGGTACCAGAATCATTTGAGGATCAAATTTAAGCTTCTTAATTTTTATTGCCTGGCACTTAGAACCTTGACTATATATTTTGTAAACACGGTCGTAAGCTGCAAGAAAAAAAAAAAGTTTCAATGTTGTGTCTATTGTATGACAATAATATTCGCAGTTGCTAGCAGAAAAAAAAAACAATGTGCTTTCTTTTACTTATTCTCTCGAAATACCAGAAATGTGAAAAAAAAAAAAATTAACATTTTATTACACTCGTTATTAATGTACAAAGCATGCAGGTTGTTGATCTCAAAATGTAATATCGCTAATAAAACGTGAATTAAACTACGCCGACCGTTTGCGTTCGAACCCGATGCGTTCAGTTGCGGCGGACAGCTGCAGAACGATGCGGAGAACGTTTGAGCATAGAGTGTACGTATAGTTGCGTTGAATTGCAGCCGACCGCTTTTAAGAGCCAATGACATTGAGATATTGTCGTTTGCGGCTCACCAATAGTGAGCTACATTCACGACATCATGGCGGCGCCCGGCGACAGCGACGACGTAGCCGGTCTTTTTTGGGTGACTCCGCTGGTTTCCACAACTTCTGTCCAGCTTGAACCATTTCAGCATCGGAATAATCATCTCCCGTGGTCCTCCCCCGCCTTAACGTTCCTAGAACGTTAAGGCGGGGGAGGACCACGGGAGATGATTATGAAGTAAAAGGGGAACCGTGTGCTCGTCGAAGACTGTCGGTGGGTGAGCACGTGACCCTCCTTTTATTTTCTCGCCTTCTGATTAGTCTCCGCAATACACGGTAAGTGCAGCCCTTCGGAAGTTGAGCACGGTTCTATTCTCTTGCGACGCGTTACGGCGGGCTGCACGACGGCGCCTGCTATACCACAAGAAACCGCCCCACGCCGTAAGGACTCCATTCTGCACTCGATCACGTTTAAACGCAAATGCTTCGTTAGGCCTCAATGCAACGTGTATGAGCTGGAAGCGAAACTTCTTCTTCAGCATTACTACCTTATCACCGACTATAGACCCTTTCATCTCAGTAGTTATCCGACCGGTGAATAGATGGCACCGACGTACTCGCCAAACTGATCACGCGGCGCGAGGAAACAGGCAGACAGCCTTCATACGATGTCCAACATGAACTTCGAGATCCGGCACGGGTTAACTTTTGAAACCAACAGAAGAATGCTATAAAGAACTGGTGGATGAAGATTCGCCCCACAGGTATCTAAGACCTATGCGGAACGCCAGTTCGTCTGCTTCCTCTGATCGGCTCTGATTAAAATGTAGCGGGTAGATCTCAAAATATGCTGCCTGGAGGTCTACCCACTATCTTTCAATCCGAACCAATCAGAGCGCTGCGTTTTGACGTAACCACAACCCCTGCAAAAGAAGCAGACGGACTTGCACTCCGCACAGTCCCATGCTTGGGCACGAACCCAGTTTGAGACCGCCCGTTTCAAAAACAAACTGAGACCGAATCGGTTCGGTCTCAGCGCGCTCGCGCATGTCATGGTGTGTTATGTTCTTTTCGCCTAATTTAATGATACAAATGTGCCCGTTGAAGCACACAACTAATAAAACAGTGGTTCTTATGAGCCACTCTATAAATTACGAAGTGGTTTCGAGTAAAGTTGCGGATGAGTTCGCAACACCCATAGACCATCCGGCCATATTCGTCCTTTATTTCAGTCAGGTTCGGCGGCGAAACGACTGAACTGATGCACAGAGGGAATTCGCATTGTTCACGGCCGTACCCGCTGACCGTAGTGTCCAGACAATAAAACAAATGGAGACAAATGTACCGATACATAGTGAAAAAGCAGGTCGACAGCCTGGGTGAAAAATCTGCTGAATCACGAAGAACAAATAAAGTTTGCAAGTTTACTGATCAATGTATTGTTTGACGGACACTAACTTTTTTATCATTTATGAAGCTCGAAAGGTTTTCCAAAATGACGTAGGTAATCTCGAAAAGAGATGATATTGTTTCGGCCTGATCTCTTCAAAGAAATTTGGTACTCAAGAAATACAGCAAATGGTCCATCCTAGGCCGTGTGGGAAATCAGCCCTGCATCGGCACTGATAAGTGCTACAATGCTAGCCAAGCAGAAAATAAACTATTTGTTATATTGACTTTTGCTTACCGGGAGCCGAAGGGGGTACCACGTGGGAAACCCGCGTGGGTTCCACGTCGCTTTTGCAACTTGGGCCCAAGTCGGCCCGACTTCGGCTGCCCACCGGGCTTCCCTCGTGGGACAAAAAGCGGGACTACTTGGGCAGCCCACCTCGGCTTCCCACGTGGGACCTAAAGGGGGCCTACCTGGGAAGCCCACATAGGTTGCCCTCACGGTACCCACGAGAGGCCAACTTGTGCAGACCAAAAGGGAACCCGCCCCTCTTGTGGGACCTGCAGGGGGCGTACTTTGGCAGCCGAAGGACGTTTCTATCGAGGGACCTTTAGTGTTATCAGTCGCAGGCCCGTCAAGTGAAAGCTGGCATGTTTCTTCATTAAAAATTGCCAAATTAAATTAAAGGGTGGAAGATAAGTTGCCCTAAGCAAATGCCAATAACGATTTCATGGACATGCGCAGACATAGCCTTATCTACTTGGACAGATGTACTTTGCACATCTCGGCGTCACCAGTCACTGAAAGTACGAAGGCGTATCATATTGATTTGATATACATTTCTTCTCTTCCAATGATATTGGGTCGTCCCTTTCGGAGGCGTACTGGGGGACGGCGGGTGTATCACTGTGGGCGTGTTAAACACCCCCCCCCCCCCCCCCCCCCACACACACACACCTTTTTTTCCCCCCGTTAACGCCGCTTCGTGGCGACAGTGTTCGGATGGATCCTTCAAAAATATTAACCCGCTCGGCATCCGCAGACTGTCGCCGCGTTGATGGGTGTAAACGGGGGAGGGGGGGGGGGGGGGCAGTTCGGCGGGGGAGTTAACATGCGTCACAGTGATCCACCCGCCGTCCCCCACTGCGCCTCCAGAAAGCGCGACCCATTGCGAGCGGCCGGACGCACACGCGTTGTTAGGAATGACGTAGTCGTGTAATCTTCACAATTCAAGCAATCCCAGCACTCGCGTCGTATGTAACGCGTCGACCTTCTACATTTTACAAATACCCGTCCCGGTCACGCCATACCAATCCACGACGAAACGTCCGAGTGGTAGTGTGACGTGTTAGAGAGACGGCCGAATACGATTGCAAGCCGGTTTGTCACTGTGTCATGTGCATTCATGCGAGGCCGAGATTGGCCGGCATCTGATCGGGTTCAGCTGTTATTTTGGCACGTCGTACTACCAGTCTGGCGTTTGGTGGTACATGGGTTTGGTGTGACCGGACCTCCAATGGTTATTCCCTGTACAGTGACGTGACAAAAACCTTACGAGTACGCCGTATCTCGCGGTCACCAATAAACTAGAAGCAGCTGTTTAGTCGTAGGTGTGAGCTATGGATAGGCTGCCACACCGGTGATACGAGGCATGCCACTAAAGGGGAAATATATCGAGAATATGGATATATGTACCGATCTCTAGACATTAAGTGAGCGGTATGTACCGAAAAACATGAAGTGTAAAATAAATAAAAAATGGTGCGTCCCACAAATCCCTATCCGGCGAAAACAACGCTGTGCTCGAGCGATATTCATGCAGACGGCTTGTCACAATTTTCGGGCTCCAAGCGCTGTCAAACTGCCTCTAACAATTGGCTGCATGCAATAACATTTGTTTCGGCAGCCCCTTCTTCGGGCGCCGTCCTAGTGCATTTCGTCCCAAAGACAACTTGTCGAGTAACTTGCGAGCATGTCAAAAATGTGGACGCTGGAATGTCTTGTTAACTTCTATTTTTGTGTTTCTTGCTTCAAGAGGTTGAGGATATAATTTGCACTGCTAAGTATAGGTCTTCAATATTTCTGTCCATCACAAACATTTTTAAAAACTTTTCGTAGCAAACACTTTTTTATTCTGTTGCATCTTAAATGTAACTTTCGAACCTAACGAAGTGAAGCTTTAGTGACTTTTGAAAGTTTAGACTCGCCAGATTCCTTGGTTATAAGCGACGTTTCGCCATGAATATCTCTCAGGTCGCCCGCCTTATTTTCGTTTTATTCAAGATACTTTCGTCGGGCGAAAGTAACTACTGAGGCTTAACTTCAGCGGCTTTAGTAATTTGGTTTTTGTTATACAAATGTTTGTTGCCTGCATTTTTAGACTTTCTGAGCATCATGCTTTCTACTATAAATACCTACTAGCTCACCGATCTTACCTTCTTTGTTTTTTTTTTTACATCGCCTTATGGTGAGGTTTTGCTTGGGAAACAGATGCGCGGATTGTGACGGCTTCGGAAAATCAGTAAATATTGCACATTTAACGGAAATCTAAGAAACTGAAAAGTATTTCAGATGTACTGCAAGACCTCATCACTATTTTCTCATTCGGAAGCCATTTGATCGATAAACTACAAAGTATCATACGAAAATTAAATATTGGTTGTAATAGTTTGACTACAGTGGCTTAAAGGGGGTAGTGTAACGAACGAAACCGGAGAAGCGGCACAGCGTTGGAAGACGGCCGCGGGTGGGGCTGGCGCTTGCAACACCGTCGTTCCGGCTATGGCTCCGGCTTGGCCGCTTGGTCAGCTTGGCTCCGGCCAGCTGCGGCCGATTCGCAGCTGTCGGCTGCACTGTCGTCTGCTAGTTTCACATCTTTATTCACCTTCAAACACAAATCAGGTCGTTGGAAGTTCACTGGAAACAAATAATTGTTTTTGATGTATTTATATTAGTTATAAAGCGTGTTAGGGCGCCTCTATCTGCCGGCCGATTGAGGCAACCAACCTAGCTCCGGATCGAAGCGCCACCTACACCGTCTTCCAAGGAGCGGCCGTTCCCGATGCATGGTGGAGGCTACGCGGTACCTACACTCCACCCTTTAAGTCACTGTAGTTTGACGAACTTTTATGTGTACGAATTGCCGTATTACAAAATGTCTTATGTGACGAATTGCCTGTTACTAATTGACCTGCAACGAATTGTCTTTCGACGAGTACCCACGATCACTTTAGACGGAACGGCTTGCCGTGCTGCTCTGCAACGGATGTTTTTGTTGTCTCGAAGCCGCCTTACGCCTTCCATACGCGGTCAAACACTCTTAAAGAAGATCTCCCCATGTTTTAGTAGCACGAGAAGTTTGCGCTAGTCGAGACGAATCAAGTGGTGTTTGAAGCTTAAAAATCTATTCAGAGAGCTTTTTACACAATAGGAGCTGGCTGTCGTCTGCTTCAAACCAACCAACTTCGGATGAACGTCCACCGCCACATCATTGCCGTCCGCTAGAGTAGCGAGCTCCACGGGAACAGTTCATGACACAACCATACCCTCAATTTACCCGCAAATCCGAGGCACGTGTTAATGCCAGGACGACGTTTTGAGCGGAAGTGATCGATTACAGGGCTGAGATCGTTCAAACATCATTGAAGCATCGTTCAAAACCCGCGTTGTCATCGGTAAAGGTTTGATCATAATTAAGTATCGTTGAAAAGTGACATGTCCTCGTCTTTCTTTTATGTCGTGTAGCGTAGTGCCGATAGAGATGCAATCGCGCGATATCAGTTGCCGTTATAATGAGAAGATACCTAGAACTACTTTTTGTCGCGGACGGCGCTGTTGCTGCGGCGGTAACGAGGCCCCCGTGGCCTCGACCATGGTGAGCTGTCACGTACTTTGCTTCAACGCCCTTATTGGCTCGCGGGGGCCGCAACTTCCACAGTTGGCCAAGTTATCGAAAAACGGAGTATAAATGAGGTCAGCGCAGAACACAGCCGTCTATGCCGCGGCAGACACGGATTGTAACAATACGTATGCAGGAAACGACGAACTCTAAACAGCTTAACAGTGAAAACGTCGCTGAGCGCGCGGACAATCTAATTCTCATGGTATCTCGGTATCTTTTTTTCAGTTGCTTAAGGATAAAAAAAAGTGCCCAACGTTGGTGCACTATGGATCAGTGACGCACGGGCAGAGAGAGAATTGTTTTACATAAAAAATCTGAATTCAATCATTTTATCTCTTTCGGCAACATATAATTGATTACTTGCAATTGAATACAGAAAAATAGTACTTGAATTACAGCGAACGTTACCGCAGAAAAAAAAGTTATTGAAACAAGAAAAGATTACAACAAATTGTAATGAATTACAAGTAATCAGGTACTTGTAACTCCTTACGTACAAGTCCGGTTTATACCGCCGTCTGTATTCTTCGTGTCGACTGCAATTATTGTAACTGGCTCTCTGTCCTTCGACAACCAAGGTGTGTAATCAAGTCTGAAGAGGCGATTGTACACATCAATCCATCCCTGAAAAAAAAAAGTGCGGGACTGTAATATTCTTCCAAATAAGTGTATTAAGACGGTCCTCCAATTGTCTGGAATATTCTCGCCACACTATGGGAGTTTTGCTAGAGACAAATGGAAGCGGTAGAGGCGCGCTGCTGAAATCAGGAGGCACCTAATGAGATCGCTCGGAGATCCTAATAGAGGGACGTTGGTTCGGAGACTACATTATTGAGAAAGTCATTGCATGCGTCGATTCTTAAAAAAAAAAAAAAACTGCGCAGATTTGTTGAAAAAATGGGTGATGGTTACACCATCGCGACTTGGGACGGAGGGTTCATGTCGTTTTGGATTAATCGAAACAGGAAGTGAGCAGTGCTGCATCTATCTTAAGGTATATGCTGTTTTATTCTTTATTTTTTACTTTTAATTTATTTTCACTGTTTGTACTCCTACTTGCGGCAGCGCCACTCTTAGTTCCAAAATTTACTAGACGGGAGAAGCCGTCATTTTCTGACCAAGAATTGTTTTATCAATACACGGTAAAGTACGTTATTCCTAGATAAGAGTATACTTACAGCCAAATATGAATATTATCTAAAAACTAGTGAGTGTGATCTAATTGTTTACTTCTGAGACCAAACCTAATATTTGTTTTGAAAGAATTCGCGAACAACCTAATTAAGCTCGTTTCTAAAATTTCAGTACTTTAAAAAATATTTTACTTCAATTGACAGCACGTACTGACGACGAACTCATACCTCTAGGCCGTTTTTAACGTTCAAAAAAACCTGCAGATGTACATGTTGATTACTAGGCCAACATGATTACTGTGTTTTAGGCTTATTTCAGTTTTAAACTCAGACGCAAGTGGCATAATAATTAAATAATTAAACTAAGATGTAATATGCGGGCCTCGCTAATTGTCTCTGGTCCAAACATATGCTAAGGGCATGTAACGATGGTCCCGTGTTTCGTCAGTGACACTCCCTCGTCGGCATGTCGCTAGTATATATGAATTACTACTATATCCTTCTCGACGCCAAGAGAGAGGGAGAGAAACAACTTTATTGGAACACCAAAACAGGAAGCCGCAGGATAAGCGTTCACCTACAGCGGCTTCCTAAAAAATTGTCTTTCTAAAAAAGAGGGAATGCATGCGAGGCAGATTTTTTCAGTTCTGGAAGGAATACACGTGCACGGATGTTCACGCGGGGTCTAACGTCAGACGTTCGTTCGCTTTTTGTAGGGTCTTCGCGGTTTCCGTCGCGATCTTATCCGCTCGGGAGACCACTTTGGCTTGGATGTGTGGGTCCGAGCTTCGGAGAAGCACGGTCCAAGGGAGATCCGGCGAGTCCTTTTCTCCTTTATCGAAGGTGGGCGACGAAGATTCGTAAAGTAGGTGAGGGAGGTTCGAAGGGACATTCCCAAAACAAGTGTGCGACGGTGGCCTTGGTCGGGCTAGTCGCCTAGTCCGCGGGGTCCGATGGCGGGCAGCGGGCGCACCTCCCGTCGAAGACGGTGGGATAGATATGCCGCAGGAAGGCCGGGCAGGGGAGGGTATTCGTCTGCAGCTGTCTCCACCTCAGGGCCTGGAAATTAGTGAGACTTTTGTCTGGTGGTGGATACACTCTGCGCTCTAAGCGGTAGCTTAGAGACCAGCTTGTACACTTGTCTTGTGATAGAATCGAGCTTTGCCTTGTCGGTGGTCGTGAGTCGTATGTAGGATACACTGTCGAGGACGCGGCTGACAACGAACGCGTGCACTATGCGGCAAACGTCGCCCTCCTTGACCCCGCCTCGCTTGTTGGCGATGCGTCAAATGAGACGCACCGTGCTCTTGGCCGTCTTGCCAATTCAAAGAGTGGCGTCTACGTTTGACAGATCCTCTCTGTAGTGGATGCCGAGAACTCTGACCAAGTCGCTTTCAGAGATGCGATTGCCTTTGTCCAGGACTTGGATTTAGTCCCGGAAAATGCGCTCATGGTAGCGCCTTTTCACAAGGAGTTCCTACTTAGCATGGGAGCACTCGAAACCGACGGATCTGGCATGAACCACTACAATATCAGCGGCCGTCTGGAGCGCGCTTTGCACTTGTAATACGTGACCCTCAGTCCAAAGAGTAACGTCATCTGCGTTGAGCGAATGATGTAGACCGGGGATAACGGTCAGCTTTCTGGCAGGACCATTATTGCGAAGTTGAAGAGGAGGGGCGAGATCACTGCCCCTTAGGGCGTACCTCGTCCCACGCAGGCTCGAAAGGTCGGCGAGACATCCTCTCCCAGCCGACTTTCTGCCGTGGGTCCCGTGAGAAAGGACTTCACGTACGCAAAGGTACGAAGCCCGATGTGCAGGCCAGAAATCCGGCTGAGAATGGTTTGTGCTTCACGTTGTCAAACGCTTTCTGGAGGTCGAGGGCCAGCAAGGCTTGGATCCCCCTCTACACGTCCTGAGTAGAGAGGTACGCTCGGAAACTGTACGTACTGTGCGGTAGAAGGTCGCGGCCATCCACTTAGGCTTGAAGTCTGTTGAGTATGACGTGTGCGAGCAACTTGCCCAGGCAAGATGTAAGGAAACTCGGCCTGAGATTGGAGACCGAAAGTTCTTTTTGGGGTTTCGGAATGAAAGCGACGACGGCGTGCTTCTACGAAGGGGGCACTGATCCCGATCGCCACACCTCGTTGAAAAGGACCATTAGGGCTGTCACCGAACGGTCGTCCAAGTTTCGGAGCACCTTGTTCGTAATCCTGTCGGAGCCCGGCGTTGGTTTCGTGCGCAGTTGTTCCATCACGCTCCAAACCTCGGCCTCGATCATGCCATCGTTGAGCTCGGGGCTTGGCAACCCAGTGTATAAGAGGAAGGCCTCTTCGTGCTCTGTGGAAACGGGAAAGTAGGTGTTACGGAGTTCCCCCATGAGGTCCGCCGTACTGATCTCGTATGAGTGAAGGACCTTGGAGAGGTCGATCCGCTGCGCGGTCTTGGTGGTCGTGGGATACAAAAAGTGTCTGAGCAGGGACCAGGTGTCCTTGCGATTGAGTTTGCCATTGAGTCCGTCGCACACCTGTTCACACTGCTGCTGATCTAGCTGGTCCGCATAAATCTCGATGTCTCTTTCAAACTGAGCTATGCGTCTGCGGAAAGTCCGTTTTTTCTCGCCTGTGCTTGTCAGCTGGCCTGAAGACTACGGTGAGCTTGCCAGATGTGCCAGAGTTTAGGGTCGCTGACCCCCGAGGTCGAAGTGGCGTCGCTCTCGACGGTAACCAACTCCGCGCTGGATAGTAAACTGTTGGTCCAACCGCGGAGGTCTTGGATGGTTGTCGGAGCCGACTTATTCCTGTTGTGGCAAAAAGCGTCCCAATCCGTGACCAGGACTTCGCGTTTCGAGGGGGCCGCTATTCCCTTGACTGGCACGAGCATCTCGAGCACGTGGTGGTCGCTGTCGAGGGAGATCCCGGCGTTTGTCCACGACACTTCACTTATTTTCCTCGTCATCGAGAGGCCCGGTGCCGTATTTCTGGAGACGCTGTTTCCAATGCGGGTGGAATAGCGGAAATCGTTCAAGATGGTGTAGTCGTGCTCGTCTATACACTCCTAGATAGACACGGCCTGAGGTAGAGTATGTAGGTGCACCCATTCGGTGAAGTTGACACCGAAGTCGCCCACGACGAGTAGGGGGGAGTCTTTGACGACGCGGAGGACTTCTGCGAGGATCTTTGCTGCAGCCTTCTACTGATCCCTCGGGGGGCTGTAAACCTTGAGTAGAAAGACGCGGCGCTGTTTCTTGCGTCTGGGCAGGAGTTCGAGCAGGATGTGAGGTATGTTATCAACTACAGGGTTCGCGTTGGATCGTGGGTATGACTCTTTGGACGAAAGTGTGAAGAGGTTTCGATGCGCGCGGCCCTCTCGCTGCCGCCTCGGAGGGGACCTCGGAGCGAACGTAACCCGACAAATTGGCGCCATCGTGCGATTCTTGGAAGGCGAGAACACGAGGCATGTACTCGGCATTGCGAATGTGGAGCTGTAGGTTTCTTCTCTTGCGACCGAGAACCCTGCAGGTCCACTGCCACACTCGCAGGTGTTGCTGCTGCCGCTGCCGGCGTCTAGCCATATTGGAGTCGGAGTTGCGTAGCTGTTCCTGGATAAGCGGGAGTGCTTGCCGGATCTGTGGTATGTATACTGTTGCATTTGGAGCATCTGTTGCTGTATCTGCTGCTGGGTGGGCCGGATTTTCTCAATCGCCTGTTCGAGGGCGGTATACCGGGATTCCATGCGTTGTGTGAATGCGCTTCCTGACGAGTTTCCGGTCGCTGTTTGAGGGCCAGGACAGTCGCTGAGCTGACCACGCTACAGGTGTCATCGCCTATTTTGAAGTCTTTCTCTGTTAGGGGAGGTGGCGCTGCCTTGGTAGCGTGGCGCTTGCGAGTTTTCTTTTCCGGTCCCGGCACTGGTTCCGAAAGCGGCTCCGGTACTACGTGGACAGGTGACGTTACGGATAAAAGCGGCGTATCCTGGAGGTTGGTCGCGGGTGCCTCTAGGGGCGGAGGCCGCAGAAGCGTGTTCTGCGATGAAGTGGTCGGTTTGGAGACGCACTCTCCCACTAGCTGTCGTTGAAGGTCGGAGATCTGCCGCCTGAGTTCCATAACCAGCGCGGACTCAGCACCGGCCGCAACCGCAGTCGCCCACGCCGTCCTGTCTTCCTTCGGCTTGCGATTTTTCGAGACACTTCGATTCTTCGAAGCGCTTCGGCCTCTGCCCTCCAGGGGAGGGAAAGAGACCGAGCGGCTGCGTGCTCCGGAACCTCGCAATCCAACATAGCTGTCTCGCGAGCGGGACCTGCGGGACCGCAGTCGTTGCTTCTCAGGTTCCGCCGGGGCCGGTCCGCGACCTTCAGGGCGGCGAACATAGCGATGTGAACATTCTTTGGAGGCCGTGATGTGCCTGCCGCAGATGGCGAACAGAGGCTGGCACTCGCAGTGCGAGCCATCTTCGTTTTGCGACGGGTGGTCGGCTCCGCAGCGGTGTCACCTGCTCTGGGGTGGCATGGGACACACGTCGGCATTGTGACCCGTTCGTCTAGTTGACGCACGCCTTGATTCTATCTCTGTACAGGAAACAGGAGAGAGTGAACCCACAGAAGTAGGAACATGTTGGGATCCTCTTGCTTTGTAGGGTAACCAGTAGCGCTCGTGACTTGACCATGCGTCAAGCTGCGAGTGTCTACTCGCTTGTAATTGTCCCCTGTGTCGCGCAAAGAACCTCTATACTGCATCATGAACCAACTAGGCCAACAACAAGTTTTAATTGAGTACCTACCATTGTAGGTTCTGCTCTATGCAGCTCAGCATGACGTCTTCCGCATCTTCGGTTTCATCGAACGAGAGGGCCTTTGGTACGACTATTCGCGTCGAGTCGCTTGGAGTGGTCATGAGAGCCGGGACCTCGTGCGTCTTATCACTGATCACCAGAGACCGAATTTGCAGATAGGCTTACTACCTCTCGTCGTCCGGCGTGCTGACCGTAATCATGTTACTGCGCGGGCTGATGCGAAACTTGTCGAGGGAGCCGACTTCGCGCGGCGACAGACTGAGCTGCGAGCCGACCGCTGACAAGACGTCGGCTGCCGAAACTTGAGCAAAGTCAAGTCCTCGGGGTCAGAACGTGAGCAAAGTCGAGACCCCGGGGTCAGAACGGGAAAAACAACATCTCTTTCACAGATAGCGTCACCGACGCCGTCGGTGACGCTATTTGTGAAAGGTATGTTGTTTCTGACTTCGGCAATGAAAAAAAAAAGGGGGGGGGGTGGGGGGAGGAGGGTGAAGAAGGCGGCACGTGTATGACCGGTGCCCTATGTGATGTGGCAGAAAGGTTTGAGCATGGGTAGATTGCTGCCTTACGTGTTTACTTTTTTATGTTTTCGGTAATAGAATCTTCAGTTGCGAGTCAGCGCTGTCCCGTCCTGTTTATTCCTTCCTTGTAGTATTTATCGTTCTGCGCTGTTTCACCTACATTATGCTTAGCCTACACCAACTAGCCCAGCTTTCAACTTCGGTACAGAAAAAAGGAGCTCAACTAATCGAAGAAAAGTTCAAAAAGGGGTCTAACAGCAGGAGCTCGACGCGACGCGTCCACTCCGATCGGCCGCTCGTGGCGCCCCCTCTCGACGCCAAGCCCAGCCACCAAAAGCAGAGACAGAATTTCTATTGTGTCTGTTCAAATTTCTCTTATCTGCGCGTCTTACTTGAGTGACGTCGTGCTGATGAAATGCTTGACAAGATTACGCCCTTCAATATTGATAGTTTGATGACAGTCCAGCATTTGTTTCAGCGTGCTTTGCTGAGCAGTAGCTCTGGAGTATTTTCTTACCATTTCCGAAAGTCTTCCTTGTCACTTTGTTAGCAACCATGTTTCTAAAATCATGGAAGCACTTTTTTCGGGCACGCCTGTAACGTCGAATTTACATGCTGCACTTCATTGAGTGAATTCGCTTGGAACATGCGATGAATTTCTCCCGGCGGTGTTCAGCTTGTGCATGACGTCAGAGCACTAGCTATTGCGCCACAAAATGCGAAATTGCATCCCAGTGAAGTTCATCGGTTCTTCACTTCACGTTCGCTTTAAGACGTGTAGCTCCTAATGTCTACTTAATTTTCTTGCTGAACCTAGATATCCAAATATGGCGTTAGAAAGCATTTATTGTAAGCCGGGCTCGTGTATTAGGTGAGAGGGACTAAACAAGACATGAAAGAATTATAATCATATCAAAATCTAAAAAAAAAAAAATTGAAAACGATAGTAAGCATAAAACACGATGAGCAAGCACTAAACCTGCGATGCATCCAGCCATCTGATATTTATAAAATCATACCCGATCTCAACAAACGTTTTTGAAGGCTTTGATTTTAGGTCATCACTTGCACTGACCATCCTATTCGTCCCGCCGCCCACAATGCGACTTAAAGATATATTAATACGACTAATAACTCAATGACATGGGCATCTCAAATGGTACTCAGAATTCGGTAAAATTTTCTTCCGTCAAGCTGTGAATCAGCGAGCGGTCCCGACTCTTCGCATGTAATATGGCACGTGGCTGTTTGCGAATTCTAAATGCATTTTGAAATGCCCTTGTGAGAGAGGTTTTAAAGATTGTGCCAATATTAAGATGATTTTAAAAATGATCTAATGTGTACTACTCACTTTAATAACACTGGAAGATTTCGTCTTAGAATTCCAGACGCGCGCCGAGTAGTGAAATATTTTTATGTTCGAATATTTGGGTTGCGAAAGCCCTCTTCTAAAGTAGCCCCCAGGGCAGTAAACTCCATCTGGAATCTGTAAATTATAAAATAAAAGAAAGCTATCTAAGCCTGAAAAAATTAGCATTAACAAAGAGTCCCTCAATGTATTAAGTAGTTTATAATATTCCAATGTGTTTCATATATGGTCGACTTAATACATAAACAGCTACGCGCACGTCGTTACTTGTGAACACCTATCATTGTAAAATCCCAGAACAAATTATCTGAACCCAGAACAGAAAACAAGTATGAAACAAACTCAGGTAAGCTATGACCGCATATACAAAGCAGCATAAGGAGATTGAAATACATGGAAATGTACCGCACTGTTTCCAGATATTTAGTAAACCATTGCACGATCTTGATTTTTCAGTTTTCTGACTTAAATTTTTTTAGGGATGCAGAAAATATTTCAGATATTACGGTATACGAAACTAACAAACGTGATATTGGGGGTGAAACTTTAAAAACAAAGTGTACATTTTCTTTAGCTTTTTGACGGGTTGAGATGATGCTCAGTGTATCATGGTATGATGCGAATCGTGAAGTAAACCCTGTAAAACTCCATACGTCGGCGAATATTCTGGTTTGCGTTTATGGTCCTTTGGTGCGGCGGTCGAAATCACCAAACGTTTCAAACATTCAGTGCAAAGCACGTGCTATAGCATAGAGTTCATATAATAATCTAGAGGGAAACACTCTTGCATTGCGGCCACTTCGGAACGGCTGGGCAGTGAAGCGGACAACGATGGTCCCATCGGTGGTTCCGATAGGCCGAGATCACTAGCGGCGCTTTAATATATGAGAAAGAAGCAGGAAGACATCACTTATATTGTTTCAACTAACTGTTTTCCTAGATTTAGTTTGTACTTAGTGAAATACACTGGCGTCGCGCATTCTATAGAAAGAAATTTAGTTGACAAGCACTTGAATTAATGCAACTCGTCACGGCAAAAACGAACACGCCTAGCTCAACTTATCGTCTGGTATCATTTTACGCTCTTCAATCGCTCTTTCTCTCGGAACCGCCGATGTTAGGGCTTACCAGTTGTCGCGTTCTGCTTCCCTCTTTACCCCCTGTGTGAAGAGGGGAGCCAGCAGAGGAACCGTCTGTAGTGGACATTGGCTGAGCGAGCCGACAAAAACACGCCTGAGAGCTGTCAGGTGTTCTTTCGCCAGCTTTTTACTAGAAGCAGTCAAAACATGGGGCTGCGTATGAAGCAGTCTACTTTGAGTAGTATGCGCTACTGCAAAAATGTAGCTTAGAGAAATCAGTAAGGTAGTCATCAACAGGAATTATATACATATGCCGCTATAGTTCGAATGAGTTCAGTACGTTTCAGTCAAATCCAATCAAATATCTTGCCATGTCCCCCTTTCTGCGTCGTGGCGCAGAACACCAGGGGGCGAAACCGGACGGGAAGGCAGTAGGGGAGGGCACGTGGCAGCCAATCACGAATGACAGCCTTTTCGTGACCTGCATTTTCTAATACGCGTGCTACAGAGTTCTAGATCACTTTACACGCGCATTCGAAAAATCAGTCCTCCGAGAATCCGTCACTCGTGATTGGCTGTCGCGTGACCTCCCTTGCTGCCTTTCCGTCCGCTGGCGTCCCCTGGTGCTCTGCGCCAAGACGCAGAACGAGGGGCGCGGCACAATCTTCGATTGTGTTTTTAATAGGGGGAATCAGCCGCTCTTGAATGTGATTTCCGATTTATTAAGATGCTTAGAACCCGCAGATTTAGTAATGCCAATAAATATACTATATGAAAATCCACTTGAGTGCCCGTTTAAGTGTACATAAATGCAGCTTTGTTTAACATTTCAGGAGTATATGTTGGGTTACGTGTTATGTCCCAAGTGCTCTGGATTAAACGCTTTGTGTTTCTTCATGTGTCGATTCTAATCATTGCCTCCTTTATACTGACAAAGCCTGGCAGATCGCCACGAGAAGCGGCCGCCGACTGTGAAAAGGTAGAGCGGCAGACAAGAGTCGTGTAACGGGCGCCTCGCTGCGGCGAGACGCCGAAACACATTTGTCCCGAGCGATGGAATGTCCGGTCGTGCTTCTCGCGTTCCTCGAGCTACCGCTTCTTTTCTCGCCAGGTTTGAGAACCATGTTTCGGGTCTTCGCCGCTGCAAAAGCTGTGCGCTGAATACCAGACTCCCTCAGAGCAATGTATTGGGAGAGTTTGGCCAATAGGCGGAGAAAAGGCCGCCGCCAGTGCCGAATATTCCCCCCACGCTTAGAGCGTAAACTACATTTGTGACACAGCGTCGACCAATCAGGAGACCGCAACGTCACAATATTGCAAACGGCATTTAAAACGTGCAATAGAAGCGTTCAATCTCGGCCTCCCTACTCCATCTCACAAATGTCCGCAGTGAAGACAAAGGCACGGGCGGGTGAGCCTAGCTCAGCAAAACGCTTTTGTTTGTACGAGAACTCGTGCATATGCGGCACTTCCCAAAGCCACGTGCTCGTGCCCATGCCTTTGTCTGCACTGCTAGAACAGCGTACGGAGACTGGCTGAAAGGAAACAGTGCGAAGGGCGGGACGCGCGAGCGTCTTGAGACGCGGAGTCCCGCTCGGCTCGTGCACTGGCTTTGGCAGTGCTTTCTTACCCCGTCTCAGCTGAGACGCTGTTTCTAGCAAGTCGGCCCTGAATTGGAGCCCACTTTCGTTTATTTTACACTTGAATATTGGCGTGTCTAAAACCTCACATGCACAAAGGTTTCAGTCACCGAGAGCTAAACCTTTTCACTCTAGCGACGCTGAAACGGCTCAAATCAGTCGTGTCACATATTTAGAGCACACGACCACCGCTAGGGGCTGTTTCGCTGCCTGTGGTTGGCCCCGAGATGCTCGCCTATTCAAACCAATGTATGGCCAAACTCTCTCAATAAACGGCTCTGGACTCCCCGAGAAATGCTCTGTGCTACCACATTTTCGCGCTCCAAATCTGCGGCCGGGCACTCTATGGCTCCGTCATCGAACTGCCAGGCTTTGTGAGTATAAAGGAGGCTATGTTCTAACCAAATATCACCACAAACAATACGTTTAAAATATTTTTGTTTAGCTGACCAGTTTTATCGCTATAACATTAAAACCAGTTGTTCGAGTTTATCTGGAATGTACAAATTTTGTTTAAAAATTGTTTTGTCTAAATTACAGTAATTTTTACATAATTTAATTCACTCAGCCGTTGATGCTTAGTTGGTTGAATATTATTTTTATACCTGTGAAATTCATTCGTCTTGTCGACTTCTAGCATTTTACGTCTGTTGACAGCATACCCATAATACCTACAGGGTGTTTTTTTAGCGCTGACAATAATTTAAAAAAAGCCTTGGTGTAGAAAACAATTTCTTTCGTGATAACGCAGACCCTTGTGAAGCGCACTACGGTACAACGTAACATTTAGAGTTTTCTTAAATGTGTTCGAAAGTTGGAAATAATATTCGTTTAAATGGAGTATCTGATTACTTCTTCATTATTATTTATTATCATTCTTCAAATTAACTTTTGCGAGTTTTTCACAAATTTGCGCTCCGTTTAACTTCCTGAACTAGGTCGTTTATGCTATTTCGACATAAAAAATTAACGCCTACTCTTGGTCAGCACAAAGCTACATTTAGGGGCGGGACCACTTACCTCTAGAAGGCTGTTTACAGACGGCTGACGGATGTAGTTGATGTTAAATATCCTCGTGGTAATTTCTTCTGTCTTATACTGTGAAAAGTCATTTATGTAGTACACCATCCAAGGAACTGCAAGTGTTCTATTTCTGGGTATTTTCATGGCCGATCGTAAATCTGGAGAAGACGTGGGCCTCTCTCAAATACACTACGAAAAATACTGTATTTCAAATACTTTTACTAGCAATTTGATAGCATAAAACTGCATTTGATATTCGAGTCTATCTTAAATACATTTCTCAGTATCTTGTGCCTAGTATCTCAAATACCCCCATTTTTGAATATTTAAAATTATTCATCCTAATATCGTAGGGGGATAGAGATCGGCACACTCCAGCAAAAAGCTGAACCGATGATAAATGAGAAAAACTGAACGGGTAACGGTCTAGGGTCAAAGATTCAGACACACGAGCTATGTGCAGAGTAAAAATTTACACAAAAAAAATAAGCAAAAAAAAAAAAAAGAAATTGAGAGAAGTCGCCAGAAGGAAGGTTTTCTATGCTTGACCTTGCTACGGCAACAATGTCAGTTTCTTTTGCCAGTATGGTACTTTTAGGGCACTGTCTGTGGGGGAACGGTGAAATCCAGACCCTAACTTTTATCAAAACAAATCGTAACAATAAGGTAGAAAAAAAAAAAAAAACTACGAGCAGGATCAGTTCTCAAAATGCAAACAGAGACACCGCCCAAAGCCCTTCTAGCGCTCTTAGCTTAGTGCAAGTGAAAATTAAGCAATCAACAGCCCTTGAAAGACAGTCGTGTTTCCCCGTCTACCCGGGTGAACTTTGTTTTGAAGTTGATTTATCTCTAAATGAACAGCTTGGTCAGCCTGCTTGAGGAAGGCGCGTCAGCACTCCTGGGGTCACGCTTTTGCCTTGCATATTTCAACATTGTTTCACATGAATTCCGGATACAGTGTAAACTTTTCTGTGATTTTACGGACGATTTTTGCCATAATCGTGAGTCGCAATCCACTCGGAAACAGGGTGGTGTATTGCTCCGATCTACATGTCTGTGCGGAGAGGCACGCGAACTTAGGGGGAGCGTGTGCATGTCTCCCCGTGCTGATACGCACGTCAAACCAATATTCCACTTGGTTTCTTAATGCTTAGAGATTGGACCTGGCAGCTAATAGTTTTAACTTTAGTCAGTCGTTATCGAAATTAGATATGCTGCATGCACAGCCAAACAGATGTTCGGGTATCTGTGTTCCTTTGTCGTAGTCGACCGATTCTCAGATATTCATTATGCAATGTGTGCAGGCAGTTTGAATTCGGGAAAGTTGTCCTGCATTCATAATAACTTTTTCGCAGTGATGAAGCCCTTTTTAGGCACCGCCGTGTTGAACTGACTAATCTGATCTAATTCTGTGTCTGTCAGTGGATCAAACCATGTAGATCACTTTTTTTGTGTGCTCTAAGCATACATCTTCTGTAGTGTGTTGTTAATTCCGGATCATATTTTAATGTAGTTTGTTTATGTCAATTGAGATCGTGTTCATTGCATAAACGTCAGTAAAGGAAAAGTACAAGGTTCCCAAAACAATTACAAGGTTCTTTCACCGACAAATAAACTACGTATCCCATGCTGATTATTAATCCAAATGTAGCGCTAGCGGTCCCCACCAGATGCCAAGGTTTCAGAATGAAACGTCATCTAATCACAAAGTTACAAGTGATTTTCTGCCATTTTAAATGGGAAAATTGTGGTCGACGGAGCTCTCGAATACCTGACGCTAAATGGTACCAATTGCTAATAATGAACACATTTTCCCATTGAGATTTAAAAAAAAATCACTTATAACTTTTATTTGACTGAACGGTTAGTTCTGAAATTTGTTCGAACCGCTAGCGCTACATTTGGACGGAGAATGAGCGTTCGGCGATGCAGAGTGCATTTTTGCCTTGAAAAAAGAAAAACACGGTCACTAATTTCTGATGGGACACGCTGCGGTAGCCAAATATAATGTGTCTAATGTCACCGAATACGCAGGAGTTCTCCTAGCGCCCTCATGTGTTCGAAAACTCATAGTAATAGTCATTTACCTATTTGGACTTCTTCTTTTCCTGATCAGTTGACGGCAAGTTGGTTTTGCATGTTATAACGAATAATTTTATTGCACATTTATTTTATTTTTATTTTCCGTACTACTTCCTATTTCTACCTATCTTCAAGTACATTCGAAACAGGACTAACGAGATCCTCCGTCAATGAATAACAGATATTAACACATGCATAGACGCCAACGGAACAGCGACGATCTGCAAGGCCCGTGGAGCAGGTGACAAAGCTGGCTTTAAATCTCTCTGCCACCAAGATATGTAACGCTTGCTTCAAATAAACTTACTATTACGAGAACATAAATTCATTCGATTTGTGTTTTGGTGGCTTAGTTGGTCTCAAGCATAATGACGCCGGCTCTCGACGCCGTATGCTCGTTCGTTGGCGGCTGTTGGCATCGCGACCGCTTGCGCCGTCTCTTGTCTCCCGTGCGAAACGGCGCCGTGTTGTTTGAAGACCGTGTCTTCGCTGCGTTTGCTAAGCCTTTTTCTTTCTTTACTTTCATATGTGCAGCACTGCCCGCAGATGGTGCATTTTTTTTTTTTTTTTTTTTTGTTAATTTTCAAAGAGCAAACTTACCTGAGGAAGAAGTAAAAAAAAAGAAAAAGGCTAAACTCCTATGAAAATGCAGCGAAGCCACCGGTCTTCAAACAATAGGGAGCCCCATTGTTTAACGACAGTTGGCTTCGCTGCGTTTCTACAGGAGTTAAGCATTTTTCTTTCGTTACATTTTTCTCGGGTAAGGTCGTTCTTTGCAAAGTTTACAAAAAATAAATTCACCAAACTAAAAAAGTGGACATTTAGTGTTTATACAGCATAAGTTCAGTCTGCTAGGATGGGGCGATACTGGTTTACACTTTAGATGAGCAATTTTGCCAGTGCAGTACGACTGCTAACCTGGGGTCTTTAACGTGCTCACGCAGTAGTGATACACGACCGCACGCCGGTACGATGCTCATCCAGATCGAAACGGGCAGTGTTGGGGATTGAACCCAGGATCCCTGGGTTCTGCAGCGCGAGCTTGCTAGTGTGCGCTAGTCCACTCATCCACGGATCCCCCCCCCCCCCCTTTCCCCCATCGAAAAAAAAAAAAGCACCATCTGTGGGCGACGCTGCACAAATTCGTAGCGCGATAGGTTAAGAAACCGAATTTTGCAGTCGATTTAAAGAGCCTGGCCACTATTTGGGACACCTGGTAAAACAATGCTTCGAGCAAATTTACAGTAGGTTACATGTAGAAACAAAGCACTATGCGGTAAGACTCTCACCTGTAATCTCGGGTGGAGGTCTCGATTCTGTGTCTTGCGGAGGTGAAGGAGTCGTTGTTTTTGGGACTTTTATATTACCCGAGTCGTCGAAATTTAACGTTTCATTCACTTTTGATAGATAAAAAAATTGATTAATTTCTTACACAGTGCAATATAGAGGGTGTTTCAGTTTACTTCGGACAAATTTATTTCAATATAAACCGTGAAAGGTACACTAATGCAGTTTGTTCGGGTAAGTTATCGGCCACCCTGGGGGGGGAAGGTAATATTGTTAAGGATGAAAACAAAAAGACGACGTATAATGAGATTAATTAAAACGTTTATGGGGTGAACTTGCGCCCAAAATGAACGAACAACTAAATGAGTGGATGAAAATAACTACACAGCGTCCCAGGTGTCGGAGTCTGGGAAAACCTCTGAGTCGAGCGTTGGCGGAAGAGTACGTCGTCGTCGAGAGAGTCTCAGTGAGTGTGGCGAACTATAGGGCGATACTTACTCTGCAAGGTCATTCTGGCTTCCTTTTACACTCGGGGTAAGGGTAAACGCGAATCTTCTAGAAGAACGGAGAAGCGTTCCCTCTCGGTCATGCACGTGGCAATATGGTGGGCTAATTGTCGCGACAACAAATATAATTAACTAATGTTTGATATATCACTTTTTAATTAGTGAAATTACAATATAGTTTCAATTATAAACTTGCTGACCGTGATCTATTGGCGACGAGCGCTATCGAAAGCGTCGCGGTGGTCGGCCTTCCACGATTGGCCGAATGCTGACTATGACGTCAGCAAAGGAGTTCTCATGGACGGAATTAAGAGGGACGTGAGGACTTCAATTCTGACGGTGTTGACAGTGTTGGTTCAAGAACGCTATGATTTCAAACTTCCGCCATTCTAATTTCAAACACCGTCGAACTTATTGTTCGGAAGATAATGACGTCATGAAAGGTAACCATACGAGGGCGCCACCATAACATCTCGCCGCAAATATTAAATCAATCAATTTTAGTAAAGTCTGTAGCATGTGAGAAGAACTGGGATGTGCTAGAGTTACCACTCGTGCTGCAGGCGCATGGCTGGCGGAGCGGAATCGCCGATTATAATCCTATCATCCAAGTTTTCGCGCGACATCGAAAAACAGTTTTATTGGGGTGAAAAACTCACTCGAGATAAGTTCTTCACAAAATCCTTGAGACGTCGGAGCAATTTCAGCAGGAGCTGGGATCAAGCCTTGACAAAGTTCTGCCCTATTGCGCTCTTTTTATTAAATGCCTTCCAGCATTAAAGTGAAGAACTCATGAAAATGTAAAGAGACCTCTACAGTTCTGGTTTATTTTAGATTTTGTTTTTGTGAAGTAACTGATCCCGTGCACAACCCTCATTTCTTTATTCGGACAAGCAGCAAAAATTATCGCCGTGTAAACGCTCGAAAATTCCACGAGCAACTTTTTGAAGAAAACGAGATATACGGTAAAGTTATTAGCTGACGACCAGTACTAAAGACAGAAAGATAACTAACAAAATTAAAAAACAAATCTGAAAAAAAAAAGTTTTTTTTTTATTTTTTTAGTTACAGGTTGCACTGCTTGATTACTTGAAACTAATTGGACAGTTTAGTTATTTCAGATTAGCATGACTGCCCAGCTCAGTACTCCGCCTTCATGTTTTTCAAAGTTTGATCGGAGTACGGGCCACGTGCACTCTCGCTCTTGACGGATACTTGTAAAATAAAACACGATATGAGTCTGGTATTTATGAACATAGCCCGCTTATGTCGTCGAACGAGACGACAGCTTCCGAAATCTCAGGCCAGATATAGTGTGGCCAGACTAGATAAATTTATGCATCTCAATAAACAAACCAGAGTGACAGAAATTGCATAAACTTGAAGCGTTTTCTGCACTGATTGCTTTCTGTGTATTGTAAACGATCTGTTTTCTTTATTTTTTTATATTTTTTTTATTAAAGTGAGGTGTTATGACCTTCCTACAAATAATACACAGATTCGGCATAAAGTGAGCTTTACCCCGGGGTTGCCAATAATGAATCGAACTCCTTTATGTGAGATTTCAGATTTTTTTTTATCTTCTAAAATGTATGTGTAAGTTTCTACTCGTACTACATACGAATAGAACATGAAAGTCTAAGGATTCCTAAAACTAGGTATAATTGACTCTTCCCCCCTAGAAATGAAACTGGATTTAAATCCCATTATGTAATTAGTTATAACATTAGCATAATACACTACAAATTTTCTCTCATATAATACCTCGAAATGTTTGTTTTTCGGAAATTACGTCTTCCGCTAAAATTATTTACTTTTTTTCATTATGTTATTTTATGTTTTTTTTTTTTTTGCTTTTTGAATAAACATTATCCACACATTACAGGGTGATCAAGGAGACGCCAGGCTCTTTAAATCAACCGAAAAATTCGGTTTCTTAACCTATCGCACTACGACTTTGTGCAGCGTTGCCCACAGATGGTGCATTTTTTTTCGTAAAATTTGCAAAGAGCGAACTTAACTGAGGAAAATATAAAGAAAGAAAAAAACTTAGCTCCTATGGAAACGCAGCGGCGCCACCGGTCTTCAAACAACACGGCACCGTTTCGCACGGGAGACAGGAGATGGTGCAAGCGGTCGTGACGCCAACTGCCGCCAACGAACGAGCATACGACGCCGAGAGCCGGCGTCTTTAGCAGACAAGGAACTGCAGTTCCTTGTTGTTACCGCGCCTGTTTTTGTATCTGCGACTGTCGCCGCCTGCGGGACGCGCGCCGCTTTTGAGTCGAAAATATTGTCTGCTAAAGACGCCGGCTCTCGGCGCCGTATGCTCGTTCGTTGGCGGCGTTTGTTGCGCCATCTCTTGTCTCCCGTGCGAAACGGCGCCGTGTTGTTTCCGGTGGCGTTTCTGCGTTTCCATAGGAGCTAAGTTTTTTTTTCTTTACTTTTTCCTCGCGTAAATTCGCTCTTTGCAAATTTTACAAAACAAATTGCACCATCTGTGGGCAACGCTGCACAAAGTCGTAGCGCGATAGGTTAAGAAACCGAATTTTGCGGTCGAGTTAAGGAGCCTGACGTCTCCTTGAATCACCCTGTATAAACTACATAATGTACAGTTTCCATAGAGCAACAGTGATCATTCGCGAGTAGCATTGAACGAAATTACGGAGAAATTCTAGTTCTGTAAAAAAACTGGATTTTTCATTTTATCTATTTCAAACGTCGTTCCCCACACCACGTGCAGTTCGCCAATCTTAGAACAAAGGAGAACGGGTTTTTTGTGCATTTCGAGGTGCTGTCTGAGCCATGAGGACAGTGACGTGTTGTGAAATAGATTTTTGGCGGTTTTATTACTTGCTTTGATGCATTCTTCCAATAAAAAATGCAGTTGTCGGCTGCAAGTAAAGAAAAAATCAAATGAGTCTGGTTTAATATTTAATGCGAAACCGTTGACTGTCCCATGGAGTGCAGCCGGCATTAGTTGTGACCGCAGGAGACGGCTCCTAAATAAACGGTAGTTAAAATGGCCGCGACGCGTCATATCAGATGCTTCGCCACGGAACTCGGCGGGGCGCTCAAAGTCAAAGCGGACGCGCCTCAGAAATAAAACACACACAAGAAAAGCACAGCACCGCAGATGCATCGTCACGGAAGACGTGGAGACGGCGGGGTTCACCGCGTCTGCGCAGTGGAGGAGCGAGATGTCACCGCAGAAGCGCCGTGAGCAATAGGAAGACGTGGCACGGTTGTTGTAAGAATGCGTTCCGTGTAGGAACGCTATTGCATTCCTTTATGTAAACAATCATAAGTGTCCTCCTGTATTTTTTTTTCTGACGCCCAAAGCTTTTTGGCACACATGCCAGCAGCACGAGAGTGTAGGTATCCTCCTGAATCGAAGACATATAAACAATTTAAAAAATAGACTTTTTCACCAAAAACGGCAAAGGGCGTGTCAATCAGTCATGGCGGCTGTTTCGGCTATTCATTTTATGTCTTTACTTTTTAAGACGGCCGTGGAAGAAGAAGTTAATATATTACTTTAAAACAAATTACTCTATTCTCCGTGAAACTGATGATGTTGGAAAAAAGTAACAAAGAAGGTGAACATTTAATTACAATGTTTTCAATCGCAAAGTTTTCACTCCATATTTTTGTCATCGTAATTGATTTTCTCGCTTCCCACATAAATCTTAAGCGGACAATTTTTATTATACAATACTTCAAGGACTTGAGAAAAAAAACAGCTGCATATTTTATCGATCTTAGTACGCAGGTAAAGGCACTGGTAAGGCCACTTTATATTTCCATGAATAGGTTATGGTGTGCATATGTCAGTTTATATTTGTGCTTTTCGCGGCAGGAGTCTGCAAGCCTCTGAAACAACGTTATTCGCTGATAGGGAAGATTAAAATTACAACACAAAACGTAGAAATGCCGGGTCCCCAGGCCACGGCCGTTCGAATATGGTTCCCTGCCACGCCCACGCACTCAAGCACTTTAATCTCATTAACAGGACATTGTGTAGGTTTACTTTCTTTGTGTGGTTTATGCATCGCAACTTTACGTTTCTATCTAAACTTCCGACAAGCGTTTAAGGCCTCATCGCCGTCCCGCACTTTTTTTGACAGTATTTTAGATTCAATGTGAAATGAACGTAGTTTTTCTACTTACAAGTCCAGTACACGACGGGTCTTATATATCGTTGGATAGGATCAGTGATATTCATCTCAAACACTCTGCAGTACATGTCCCGCACAAGTTCCATCTTCCTGCTCTTAACTCTCACTTTTCGTAGCGTGAGGATATCACGTAAGAATGTGTACTTTCTTTTATGAGGTCCACGAAGTACCCTAACTGGGTACTTTTCATCTTGCCAGTCCTTTTTTTTAGCACGTGTGCATGTCGTGAAACCGCCTGCAAAGAGGTGCTTTTTACTCAACAAGAAATAATTGCCCCTTGGCGGGCATCAACATTATTCGTGAATAGCCCATGTGACCCAGCATCCGTTAATAACTGTTGTGCATGTTAGTGCACCATTTAAAAAGAAAAATATTTTAAAGGCCAAAAATGTCGCTAAATAATAATCATATGCAGGTTCCTGGAACTTTCTACAGGTTTAATTCGCGTATAATTTATCTTCAATATTTTCAGATACTTACAGCATTTTAAACTTATACAATGCAGTTGAGAGTGAAACAATAAAATCTCCATTCTGGCAACCCCAGCTGTGTTAAGCTGTTAAATGAGAGGTACGAATATACTACCACGTTCCCTATTGTCACATTGTAATAGTAGTTTTGTTTGGCCAAAATTTTTAGGTACCTTAGTGCAACATTTTACTTTATTTGGCTATCGCTCGGCCGTCTCAGCTTATATTGCCGAAGACTCTACAGCAAGAAATATTTTAGAGGAAAAAAAATTCGGAATGCGTGCCAGTTTTTAACACTTGCGTCACAGACGAACAGCAATAGACCCATAATTGCTAAGTTCTATATAGTTGCAACAAAATAAAACCTACTAAAACACGTAAACCTTTCAAGGGTAACAAGATAAAAATTTGGAAAGATCATTCATGGGTCACCTCCAAAAGCAAAAAAAAAGAAAACTGTCGAAAACTAGCTAGTACAAGCGTGATAGCAACACCAATGCCTCAAAATAAAATAAACTCCCGATGTTGCACAAGATGTGGAGCCCATGTGGGGCCCACGTGTGCAGTGGGGGCTCGGGGCAGCCTCTACGAAATCCACGTTGTTCCTACGTCGGCGCAGGGTGGGCTTGCCGTATATGGGCTGCCCACGCAGTGCCGCGGTTGGTCCCACCTCAGATATGCGAGAGCAAAGTTGGACACAGCGTGGGCATGCCCAACTCGGGTTGTCCATGTAAACCCCCGTGGGTCGTTCCTCGGCTTTGCGGGGCCACGTGACCAAAGGTGTGGGCTCTACGGCGGCGAAACGTGGGCATCTCCAACTTGGGCTGGCCATATAAAAACCCCGTGGGACCCCCCTCAGCTCTACGGAGGCTAAAAGCAATTATGTGGGCTCCATGGCGGCTGTGTGGTCGTGCCCCAGTTGGGCTGCCCATCTAAAACCCCTGTAGGTTCTGTGGGGTCAATGCTTACGAAGACAGGGGCTCCATGGCGAAAAAGCGTGCGCATGCCCGGCTTGGGCTGCCCATGTACAACCTCCCTGGGTCCCACCTCGGCTCTGCGGCGACCAAGTTACAAACTGTGTGGGCACCACGATGGCAAATCGTGGGTAGGCCCGACTTGGGCTGCCCATGTACAAACACCCTGCGTCCTACCTTGGCTCTGTGAAGGCAAAGACGCCAACGGCGTGGGCTCCACGGTGGCAAAGCGCGGTCATGCTCAACTTGGGCTGCCTAAGAAAAAACCCGTGGGTACCCTTCGGGTGTGCAAGCGCCAAGTTAGCGATGGTGTCGGCTCTACAATGGTGAAGCGTGGGAAGGCCCGACTTTGGGCTGCCTAACTAAACCCCCGTGGGTCCCTCATCGGCTCTACATGGGCCATGTTAGCAATGGTGCGAGCTCTATGGTCGCAAAGCGTGGGCAGGCTTTATTTGTGTTGCCCATGTGAAACCCCTGTTGGTTCCACCTCGGCACTGTGGGTACCAAGTTTACGATAACGGGGTTCCACGGCGGCAAAGCGTGGGCATGCTCAACTTGGGCTCCCTTTCTAAAACCCCCGTGAGTCCATCCTCGGCATCACTGGGGCCGAGTGAGCAAAGCTAAAGGCTCCACGGTTGCCAAGCATGACCCGTCTTGGGCAGCCTAACTAAAGCTCCCGTGGGTCCTACCTGGGCTGTGCGTGGGCCGTGTTAGCAGTGGTGCAAGCTCCACAGCGGCAGAGCGTGGCCATGCCCGACTTGGGCTGCCCATGTAAAACCCCCGAGGGTATCACCTTGACTTCGCAGAGACCAAGTTAACAAAGGGGACCAAGTGTGTTCGTGTCCAACTTGGGCTACATGTGGAACTCCCAAAAAGGTACTTTCCACTAATATTGAGAATATTTACTGCACGTTCTGGTAATTCAAGATAGGAGATCGGCTTAATTTGATACCTAATAAGTGAGGATTGTAATTTTAAGTGTAAGTAAGAAATTGTAGGCTCGCTAAATTTTATTACTAACCTAGCACTCAGCGTGTATCTTTAGAAGTCCGTTTTACGTCCGATAGAAATTCTTACGCAAAGTATTGAATTTGAGGGTAAATTCGAAACACGCTGGTCAGAATGTCATGTTTGTTTTAAAATTCGGCGTTCGTAGACGGCTCAAGCAGGCTATGTATCCAGATTACCTGTGCAAAAAGATATCATATGGAAATGTGAAAATCTCCTTTTTTTTCGTTTCGTACATTTGAAATGCCTAATTTTTTATGAGCCAGCGCAAGGCGTTTTATTGATTTATCAAAATGGTAATATTTACAGTAGGCACATGAGGGAATGTGAGGCACGCTCACCGCTGGGAGATTATTAAATGAGCTTGAAAGAAATTAAGCTCCTGGGGTGACCTCATGAGCTGTGGGCTGCCGATCTAGGCCCCCTGCGGGCCCCACGAGGAGAGCCCTTGTCGGCTCCCTAAGTAGGCCCACTGTGGGACCCACGAGGGGAGCCCATGTGGGCTGCCCAAGAAGGCCCCTTGTGGGTCCCTGGGGGTAGCCCTAGAGTGCTGCCTAAGCGGGCCCCACTTGGGCCTGACTTACAAAACTGACGTGAGACCTACGTGGGCTGCCCAAGTGGGACCATACGTCACCTTCCTTTCAGAGCCCACTTTGTGCTAGGTCCCTCGACAGAAGCCCGGGTGGGCTGCCCAAGTAGTCCCCCTGCAGGTCCCAAAGGTGAGGCTTATGTGGGCTGCCCAAGTAAGCCCCCCGTGGGTACCGTGAGGGCAGCCGACGAGGACTGCCCAAGTAGGCTTCCTGGAGGTCCAACAGGAGAAGCTGAGGTGGTCTAGAGACGGCCGCATTTTTGCCCGCCGCCAAGACGGCATTTTTTTTTAAAGAATAGACCAATCTCACCAGCCAGTTTGACTACGCCACCGCTGCGCGTCTTTCTGTACGTCTTTCTGCGCGTGCGGCAACCTCGCTGGAACTCTGCGCGTGCAGGGCACGAACAGTCTCGTGTACTGCCGAATGCCTCCTGTGAACTAAAGTTATGGCTGCCTCGCGCAAGCGCCAAACGCTTTGTGAGGTCGGTCTAATCGTTTAACGTCCCAATACTAGCTAAACCTATAGTTTCTCCACTACGGGTTGTGATGTGCCTCTCCTACGGCGGGTCAATGCCGGAGGGTCTTCCCTTTCACCAGAGGCAGGGGGCCTCCGGGCACACAAATCTACCCGGGCACTCGGGGTATCGGAGTGCTGCTACCAACTGCTGGCGCGCCTTTTCGTATACTGGGTCGCGTCTCGAGCTGGAACGACTTTGTTGAAAACCTCGGGTCATGTTCAAGTGGTCTGTGATGTTGGCTGGAGAGGCAGCGGGCGCAACTGGAGTATACGCGCGGCGTAGACCCAGCATCGTTGGATTCTTCACGAAACGGCTTTCCGGGCACCCAAATGTGCCTGGCGCGCGTTTTGTTTACGTTTGGGCTCCTGCCCGCGCTGCGGGGTGAGCGGACGTTTGCTGGTGAGGCATATTTCGACGATTTTCGCCGAAACCGATCTTAATCCACCCCTCGGCAACAGCAATTGGTTGAGAGTGCTTCGGGGCCTGTACCCAATGGGATTTTAACTGAACCCAATTGGATGGGACAGGTTTCGGCGCACCGTCATAACCCCCGACCGGACGGAAAATCACCGAGCGAGACTGGCCGCACGGCCATCGCCTGGCGCACCCTACGAGGCACGCCACGCAGGAGCAGCTCACAGAAACCACCCGGAGCGTCTGCTCCGCGAACCTACGGGCGATCCTCATGGCGGTCACGGAAACGCGAATTTACACGGATTATCAAGAGGCGCTCCGAGAATTACGCCGGACTCACACATGCAACCCCACTGTTGCGGAGATCCGAGCACTGGTGCGCCAGGCGACGATACATCAAGCCGTCAGTGTTACGTGGCTCCCAGGCCTAGATGGCACTCCGGGCAACGAGCGGGCGAATGGGGCCGCGAGGGCATCGCTACAAACAATATCGCTCTCACAAGGCCCGGTTCTTTCGTCATTTCAAAAAGAAGTGCCCCAGGACAACTTCGATCTCACCGAGGTGAAGCCCGCAGAGGAAACAGCACGCAAGGCACGCCTAACCGCGCTTCTACACTGTTAGCAAAAATAACACGCCCAGACGTGTAAACCGTTGTCCCACAGCGGACACGTCGAAACGTGTTCGTTTTACACGAGGCCATCTGTGTTTTTCGTCTACACATGAGGTGCTGTGTAAACTTAACACGCTACACCGTGTCTGCCTTCCGCAAAACCGTTTCGAGCGTGTTCCTTATGAAACATGGCGGCCAGCGGCCGAGAACAGGCGAGAGACGAGCCCAGCGAGCCGCGCGCCTTTCAGCCGAATTGAAAGCACACAGGGCGCGTTAGTTCTCGTTCGATGTCTTTTATACACAGTAAAGTCTCCAAGCGGCGGACGTAGCTACTTGCAAAGGTACGTACGTGCGTTGTCGGCGGTCGGCGGCGTCGGTAGCTTCAACAAACCGCTAAACAAAAAAAAAAAAAAAAAAAAAACGAATGCCGAACTCACATGGATAAATAACTTGAGCAAACTATTTAGAATCGGGCGGTAACTTGCGACACCTATCAAGATTTCTAGCAGCCTGTTTTTAAAAAAAAGACGAGTCTGTTAACACTGCGAACGACCACGACTGCACAGCAACCCTACATACAACGCAGGCAACACAGCACACAGCTACACAGCACCGACATGTACACAAACACAACAACCGACACTACGCCCGACACTTCCTACTCGATTTCCATTTCTCCCCGTGGCGCATATAAGCTTGACATGTGCGGGTGAGCTCTTTGGTCGCTGACCATTACAGGTTTATAGAAGAATACACAAAACACGGCGCAATGGACAGCCGTGTGTTAGAACCAGTGTTGGAGGTAACGCGTTACTAGTAACGACGTTACTGGTAACGCGTTACATTTTTCGCTAACGCAGTAACGTACTCGTTAGTATTCTGAATGACTAACGAGTAAAGTATTTCCGTTACTTTTTTCCGGTATCGGCTGGCAAATTTCGTTACTCGTTACTCGTTACTTTTGACCAAAACTGGTGAAATCCTGCACGAGCTTATCTCAAAATCCTGCACCAGCTTATCGCTGCACAGAACCAGCATCCCTCACAGTAAAGTTAAAAAAAAAAAACAACTCACTTCTCGAGGGCGAGAAAAACCTGCGGCTACCAGCTAATTCCATTCATCCTTTTTTTTTTTTTTCATAGTGTCACCACCCACAAGGCGTTACAGTCTCCTCCCCTCCCTCCTCTCCCCCCCCCCTCTTGCTTTGTGCAGCAGAAGTGGACAGCGGGGGGGGGGGGGGGGGGGGGGAAGCCGTGGAAAGACATCCGTTTACAACAGTGGACAACTCGTGGCGAAGCGATTTGCTCATTTCTCCAGTTAAAAAAAAAAAAAAAAAAAAAAAACATTTCTTGTGGAATATTTTTACCCTCGCTCTCCCCCTCGCTGCCTGAAAGTTCCTGACCCACTTTTGTACACAGAAGAATCTTTCGCTTGATTAGTCTTTAATTCCCTAAGGTCATGATAAAAAAATTAAAAAAAAAGTTTTAAACCTGGAAAGAAAATTTACAAACACGAAACCTATTTTTTTATTTTTTTTTTCGCAGAAAAATTAAGAGGTACTGCTGGTAAGAGGCAGCAAGTGATTATAGCCAGTGTGCTGGTAACCGGAGTCCTGTTCTAGATAGTGAAGTAAATCAGTCTCTGGTAATAGTATGAACCGGACTGTTACTAAAACCGGCGTACAGATGAGGGGTGTTTGTTGGCTGGTTGTGTTCCAGCAGTCCTCGTTCGCATGCTGTAGTTTATAAAAGCCGATTGACTAACATTTCCGACTCATTCTGCGCTTGAGATGGGCATGAATAACGAAAGTCCGTCGCCATGGCCAGCAGGTCTGAATAAAATGTATCAACTAAAGGAGACAGAATCAGGTAATTTACAGTTTCAATGCCTAATCTGCATGCTGAAAATTAAGCTGCTTCGCGCATCAAAACACTATGAAACCGCTGTGTAAATTTTTATCTTTTTCCAAGCTTGTTAAGGAGGCTTATCATACATCTCTGCCAAACATATGTACTCGAACAGAAAAGTAACGTTAAAGTAACGTAAAAGTAACGTTCGTTATTTTTGGAAAGTAACGGTAACGGTATATCGTTACGTTTGTAAAAGAGTAACGTAGCTCGATAACGCGTTACTTTTTACCAAACTAACGAGTAACGCTATTTCGTTACTTTTTTACGGTAACGGGCACAACACTGGTTAGAACTGTTTGCATTTAAAAAGTATGAAGGCAAAATCTATAATGTTAGTCCGTTGCAATAAATAACGATATGTTAACAATAAATCTTAAACCAGTCATGAAAAAGTTCAAATTTTTGTTATTTTCTTGCTTGACCAGTGTTATGAGCAGTCCGACTAGCTTGAATCAGATAGGAAAACAAATTATTGGGATTTTGTCATTACGTATACAATAATAAATGAAAATGATCCTTGCGCAAAGCATTTTTTATTTACTTTTGTGAAAGACATCCGGACATCCGCCCAACACTTCACTTCCGCTAGCTGCAGCAGTTGCAGTACGGGAGCAGACGCCTTCACTTTTGGGGCATTTTGATGCAGTCAATGCAGTTTGTTGTCGTATGTCGTGTCGGTGTCGAGATGAGCGGTGGGGCTTGGGAGTTTGTGACCGGTGTTATTCGTGAACACTGGTGTGGGGCGCTGATGCGTCTTTTTTTTTTATACTGCCACCACCCCGAACTTTGAAGATACACGGGCCCGTAGCAGTGCATTATGCTGAATCGCGAGCTCCTTCTCTGTTGACGTCGCTTTCCTGGTACCACTTGTGGATACTGCAAGCGTTTAAACAGTGTGCCGTCTCGCCTACACCCCCGGTGACGTACTCGACCTGTTGAAACTTATTGCTTCCGTCATTTTAGAGTACGCAAGGCAGTTATCTCGTTGGTCTGGTTTCGGTTATAAAAGCAAGGCAAAACGCTCGTAGTTCCCGCCCTCAGTACACGTTGGACATCTTCCATACTTTGACACCGCATAACCGAATGAACGAGGATTTACATTCACTTCCGAGGTTACTCTCGCCGCTTCCTCACCGTTGAGCAGCAGGATGAGCTTTCGACAAGCCGCGGATGAAAGGCTTGAGCATCAACAGCCCAAGCGCACTCGGTGCCGATGCGGGCGACGCGGGTTTCTGTTAACCGGGAGGCCAGCACAAACCGTGACCATTCCAGCTCTTCGTCATGACACGGTGTTGCAGAGAGCAGGGTAAAATACAGCTACGCGGATCACCGAAGCAAACGACTGCTATCTTAAATCTTGGCTTGTGATTGCGCCTTTGTAGTAGATCATCTCATTCGTTTTGCTGGAGAGAGGCAAACGACGGGCATAACAAAATCGCTTGCATATTCCGCATATCTCACAAAAGCATTTACCCTGTCACCTTGCGAAAAGCGCGAAACACGAAGTCCGCACCGTCCTAAGCTTCCCGTTTTTTACCTGCTTTAGAGCAGCTTGTACCTGCTCGTAGATTTGCCTACTGAAACTGAAACAGGGCAGTGCCAGAGAGAAAGAGACAAAGTTGGGAAAGCTTGCTCGCTCTCCAATTTCTCAACTCTCAAGTGATTGCACCATAATACATGCACCAACGCGTCTTCCAAAATAAAGAAAGAGCACTACGTTCACAACATAAAAAAAATGGTCTCAGTACATGCACCTGTGGGCAGGTAGGAAACCTTGCCCTAATTTATTCACGCCGCATGATTGGCGCAACAAACTCGTTGCAGGACCGAATCATCTACTCGAGCGGTGTGCGTCGCTATGCAAACGCAGTCCAACACGAAGCATAAAAAACGGCAGATTTAAGACAACAATCGGGAGTCCATTATTCAATTAAAACAACGTAATTTTGTTGAAAACGCCCGCTGCTTTTTACTCACGGTATGTGTCGGGATACTTCCACAGTTTGAAACGGAACGAAGGAAGATTTACTTTTAAAAACGCTCGCTGCGTCCTCCCGGACCAGCTGGACCGGATCAGCTGACGACGACGGGACTGTACCCGTTGAACCTCCACCACGCAACAAACAATTTGCGCTCCGTGTTAAAAGCGTGGTTCAAACAGACCCGGAATACAAAGCACCGCACCACACACGACGAATGTTTCAGCTCTTTTTCGCATCGCCGGGTTGCACCAAACAGAACGAGATCGCCGAAGTCAACGCCGCGGTGTCGTGAACCTTGGCTTGTGGTTGCGAACTCGTGGACCCTGTGACTCCCTTCGCTTTCAAAGCACACACGACGATTACGAATGCTACTTTCCGTCTTCCAGGAACATCACAGGGGCACTTCTCCGGTCACGTCTTCACTATGTGCTCGCAAACTCCGAAGCTCTATGCGAAGCTTCTCGCGTCCCGTCAAACCAAAACAGTAGCGGCGCCATGCGTACTTGCCAGATTTTCTCCGGTCAAACAAAAACAACGAAAGCCGACCGGCGCTTGCTTCCAGCGTACATCGGCGTTGCGCTTGCGCCGTGGCCAGATCGCTTGCAGTTGAAGGTTGAAGCAAAAACGAAACCAACTGCAATGTCACGTGTTCACGTCATATAAAACACGTGTTCACGTGTTTTATATCCATTTTAACTGTTTGGAACGAATAATTAGACCCATGACTTTATTTGTGGTGTCTAAAAAACTGTTATCAGGACCCCTAAACTAAATACAAACATGGGCGACATGAGGGAAGCCGCATTGCTATCGACCAGAAGATGGCGGCGAGCACGGTAAGCGGCGGGTTTCGCCAACGTCCTGCGACATGGCGCAATTGCTTTTGGTGCATATCGGTCTCCGAGACATGTTTCTTTCCGCGGCATTTGTCTTGACGGTCCTTTCTAAGTGTGTCCCCAAGCATTCCGGTGCTTCGATAGCCGGCAATGCCGCGGTCGTCGCCGGGGGCGATGCGTGTTATCGAGGTCGGCTACACGGTTATGCGTGTATGACCGAACCAAAACACGTTTTTTACAACCTCGCATGATTTCTGAACGAATTATCCGTTACTCATCATGTAAATTTATGGGTAATTTGTGTAAATAGCGTGTTTTTCACCCCAAATATTCGCCAAATACACGGTACTTGCTAACAGTGTACCGCCCAACCCTCATCCGATCCCGCGCGACTTTCCATGATGAGAGCGAGTGGCACTAAACCAGCTCCAAAGACTAATTATGAAGACGCCAGTATGGCTTTGAAGGTTACACCACCCAGCGGATCTACAAGACATTGGACCCGATCCAAACTGCCAACAGTGCGGCGTCCCGGCCACCTGATTCCATCTTGTGTGGGAGTGTCCTGGACACGCGCAAACGCGGGAGGCCGCGATCCACGACCTCCCAGACACCTTACGTCCTGGTTCCTTTTCAAAGTGGACTCCTTTGAACACTGCTGTGAACGCGGAATAGAAACTCATTTACGCATCCCTCATCGAATTCCTCCGATCCTCCGGAATCGGTAGGTTCATCCAATCATCATCACCCATCACTTCCCCCCCTCCCCCCCCCCCCCCCCCCCCCCCCCCCGCCCTTATCCCCTGCCTGCCTTCAGGCCTCCGAGCCAGAAGGCAGATATCCAATAAACGTATTGTCAATCAAGGAAATTGTCGAGTTTGAACGAGCCGGCGAGGCCAAGTAGTTCTCTCCCGTGTTTCGCCGTATTACGTCTGTCGTGTGCGACAAGCCCCTCTCTGCGGCTAAAGGGGTGTCCAAACAGGACACTACAAAACGCACGATTCCGACAAATCGTAAAAATGGAAGCGGACGCTTCTATAGGAGCGTCCGCTTCAATTTTCACGATTTGTCGGAGTCGTGCGTTTTGTAGTGTCCTGTTTGGACACCCCTTAAGCCGCCGTCCTCACCGCGCGCGGGAGGACACCTGACGCCGAGACGTCCGTTTTTGTAACTGCTCAACCACGTAAGCCGCGCGTGGCAGTTAGTTGCAGTGTGTAATTTCCTTTGTGTGACCGTTTTGTTGAAGTAAAGTTTATTATCAGTTGTACTCATTACAACTTCACCTCCAAGCCTATTGACTCTACTCCATCGGCAACAACAACAGAGCCAGAAGTCTTCTTCAACTCCAGCCAGCATCCGGACCACATCTTCCACGATCTCCCTTCCCGGTTCCCGACGTTAGCTCAAGGTGCACCATCGAGGTCCGGGAACAAAAACAACCTGATCTCTACTGGTGGGCTGCCCAAGTCGGCCCGCTTTGGGTTCCACGTGGGAAGTCCGGAGCAGCCCAAGTGGGGCTGACTTGGGCCCCTGCTGCAAAACCTACGTGGCGTCCCCTTTGGAGCCCACTTTACGCTACTTGGGACAGTAAATAATATTTTCGAGTGCGACGACACCAAAACCAAATCAGCAAAGAAAGAGCCAACCCATGTAGTTAGCGAAAAGTAATTTCGCCGCCTATGACAAAGCAATCTAATAAACTGCTCGGAGCATAGTGGATAAATGTCACGACTTGGAGATTATCTTATTTTCCCGAAACCCATTACCATATCGCTATTAAGGGGAGGCCATTGAACGATTGCATTGGTGACGTCAATGCTCTTCCATATTAAAACAGCATGATTATAAAATATAGATGATCAGTAGGCAGTGGCAATGCCATTATATTTAAATTAATTTGGGACCTTATCAGCTGAGAATTATTGTAGTGCAAGGTAACCATTCACAGAAATGCATTTACTCTAAGAGCTACGTATATGACCCCAAATAACCGACCAAAATGTTTGGATAATTTATATGATTAGTTTGCACTACATTTTAGTGACCAACCCGAGTGAAAAATCTTATATTAAAAGAAATTTCATTTTTTTCAATAAACGCATAAAAAACAGTATAGGATTATATACGAAGTTATACGAAACCTTTTATCGGTTTCTTATAACTTCGTATATAATCATATATTGTTATTATATGTTCTTACAAGGCTCTTGTATGTTCTTAAAATTACCCTATTTGATAATATGCGTTTATTGAACCAAGAAATTTCCTATACATATGAGATTATTTCCTAGGGAGGCTATGTTTATTTTGACGCGAAATTGTAATCTGCACCGCATCCATTAACCAAGCAGTCAAGTGGGAAGAGGTGAGATCACGTCATCTGAACTCCTCGTAGATATTTCTCTCCTGCAACTACTGCCTTGCCTCCCGCATGGGAGGGAAGGAAGAGCGACGCGAGCTGACAAACTAAAACATTGCACATACAGTTCGAATAATATCGCAATAAAAAGCTTTAATTGTTGGGTTACTTCCGTCACGCGAAGAATGCATGGCCACGCGCATTAGTTGTGCGCCTTTTTCACGGAGTAGGACAGCCGGCGAAAAGATGCGTTTGGATAGAGAACCAAACTTTAAAAACACGTCTGAGGTTTCTCTGGAACGCCGGAAAATGCTGAGCGTGCCTTACATTTCTCTACTATGAGGGGTTAATAGTTTTTTTATGGCGCCAAAAAATTTTTTTTAATGAAATCGTTAGGCTTAAATGTAGTATAAAAGCGATTCTAGAGTGTAATTAAAAACCTCATTATAATGAACGTTAAAAAGAAAGCGCTGTGGTTGTGTATTTCAGAAAAAAAACACTCACATTTTTTTTTTGCAATTGGCCTCCAGGATTACGAATATCAAAATTATATATCAGAATGATGCACCAAATAGTCGCAAACATTACTTTCAAACTAGCTCTGGTTTCCCTCGCGTTCGGTGGGAACAGAATACTGTAAAATTTTTATCTTCGTGGCCCCTATTTTTCGCGAATTGATCACAGGCGACATAATCGCCGCCATTAAATTTCGTTAATTTCAGGAGCCTGCATAAAACTCTTAAGAACCGAAAACTTCTTCCTGCCCTTAAATTTTGCACATTTTTGAATTCGCGACAATTAAGGGCTCCCGAACATTAAACGTTTTAAAGTATCGTGAGATATCAACGTTTCCGCGCCTTCTGCAAGCCTTACCCAAGGCCTGCAAAAGTTATGTAGCGCAAACGGTTGTTTACGCGACACAACAGTTCTCTCGGTGACTCTGTCGTAACCCTATTTCGGCTTGTTACCCAGGTTGCTCTGAACGAAACGTATATAGAACCGCGTGAACCAGATATTTTGTATTTTTCGACGTTCATCAGCAGCGTGGAAGGACAGTAGGCAGTCATTTCATCGCTTTCTTTAAAAAAATCAAGCCTCTGGAAGCTCGCTCACGCCAACACATCCCCGCAGGTTCGAAACATGGAGAATAAAATGCGGGGAAAACTATTTTGAGTCCAATGCTTGCTTGCTATTGCCCCACCTCGTGCGTTGATCCGGCACATGCCGCGGCACGACCTGTTTTAGAACGCCATATTTGCCCGATAGTGGCGCCTCCTATAGCTCCCTGGAGTCGCGAAGATAGCGCGTGTTCACGGAACGCCATATTTGAGGGCGTTGGTTAGAGCGCATGCCCACAACGAGCTCACATTGATAGGCTGCTTAGACAGGCGACCTTGATGGTGTGGAATTAGACCTGTTCATATCACAACTACTATACTCAAAATTATTTTCGGCCCTAAGGGGAAGGCGAAGGGAGCCGTCGCCTCCGCCCCCCCCCCCCCCCCCCTCCCTCACAAATTGCTTTTTTTTTACGAAAAAAATTAGGAACACTATAAGTGTTGTTTGCTGAACCAGTGAGCATTGGCAGCGATCAGAATTCTGTCCCCACGTAAACACTCATCATACTCATCATACTCATCAGGCTCGAAAGCCCTTAGCGACCGTTGTATACAGATCTATTTTCAATCAACTCAATGTGTGTGTATAAAAAATATGCACACACAGGCGCATGCGCAGACATTGTTTCAGAATTGGGGCAGTGGCTTCTTTAGCTCAACGAAGAATGAACAGATTTTTGACCATATACCACGCACGCTGCCTGAATTATTTCCAAGTTCTGGAATTCTCCTCTCAGGTAGCCTGTCAGCCGTCGCCTTAGGATTGTTCAACGTTTGCGGAAGTAAGAGTGTTGTATTGCTGGAATGAGAGACGACTTGCCGTCTACCATAAAAGTAGGCTTTTCCTCTAACAAGAGAGCAGGAGATCCCTTCTTTTTGAACACTTAATAAGACAGCGTCAAGTGGCACCACGGCTTAGGATGACTCTTTCTTATTATCTGCCGGCTAGCACGCGAACGCCAGACAGAGTAACCTTATATTTCGATAGACAAGCCTGTCAAAATAGTTTATGGAATGACATCTTCCTTAAAACCCCTGAGGGAAAGACAGAAAGCTCAGGCGTCTTCACATCGAAAGTGAGCGGGGTATTGACAGGTGCAATTTAATGCCGTCGTGATGGCTATCTTCCTAAGTTCCGGCGACAAGTATGCCACCTCGGATTTCCAGAGATGTATATTAGTCGTCGGGGGCCTTTTGGACACACAGAAGAAATCGTTATTTGAGAGTTCGATTTCACAGGCACGTCACGGCACTCGCTAGAAGGTTAAATGGATACGTTTTCGTTAAGTACCATGGAGTCGTCTCCAAACACAGGGAAGGAGTTCCCGGAGTGCATCGAACGGATCGCCTCGAAATTCACGAGAACAGTAATTTCCGGAGATAAGCCGGACCCTTTGGGAAGGCGTTTGGGGGGGAGGGGGGGGGGGGGGGGATCAGGGGTGGAAGGGGGGGTTATAGAGGGGAAACGAAGTTAATGCCCTCACTGAGCTGACATGGACTGTCGATGTTCTTGGCTGCCTGATCATTGAGCTATACGCCCTCAAAATTGCTCCTTTTTGTTTGTTTTTACTCCTTCGGGCAAGAGTAACAGGCAGTGGCAGCAACGTTTCCTCTCAGCGGTGTCCACGTGATTGGTGCAACACGCCTGCGCAGGGCGCTTCTTGGTGGCCTTTCATCCGTCCCGCCTTTACCGCCGTCGTCTTCTCACCGTTTGTGATTATTGGCTCTTGAAGTTTCGTTCACACTATGTGCGCAGACTGATCCTGCAGTTGTGCAGACGCCGTCGGATATTGTGGACACCAAGACCTGGTGAAGACTGTGGTGCAGACGACACTTGCGAGTGGCACACACCCGCCCCAACGGTGGCCCGCCCCGATCCCGGCCATCGTTGCATAAAGGATCACGTAACATCTCGTACCGCGTGGTAGCCATGTTTTTGGCGGCCCGAGGCCCATGTTGCCCGACGGAGACGAAGTTTTAGTTTCGATTTCTGCTCATGTCTACAGTAAGATTTAACAAAGTATGCCCCATTTTTCGCGAAGCTGAAGACGTGGTGCATTTTATTAGTGTTTTTTAATGTGAAATAACTGATTATCCCAAATTTTTCGGCGCTCAGAATAGTCGAATCTGTGTGCAGCCACGACGGTGGACTAATCCGAAGAAAATAAAAAAAGCACAAAATAAGTGTTTTTTAGAGCGCAGCTCTTAAGCCCGGTTCAAACAGACTCGGAATACGGAACCCGGGAGCCGGAACCCGTACTGACGTAATCACTTCCGGCTCCCGTTTACAGGAGCTGACGTCACGGTTTGATTTGAACGGCGCGCGGCGCGGGTACCCGTCGTCCCCGTATACGGGAGTGACGTCACGGCGGCTCCCCAGGCAACCAATCAGCGGCTGTCGTCAAGCCGGGTCGTCGCCCGGGCAGCCCGGGCGCGCGGCGCGCTCCGTCTAGAGCGGCACTCGCTTTGTTTCGTGATGGCGTCGTCTCGGCAGGATCCCGGCTACGAAGCTCGAATTGCCTCACTTATAAACATTTGTGTAGTGAGGTGCGCCACAAATGCAAGGACTATCAACTGGCGTCAGCTGACTACTTTCGCGGCTGCGTGTGAGCAGTACCTACGGAGCGTGAAGAAAAAAAATTACACCATCTTCCCGAGGGGAACCATGGGGTGATGCGGAGCATCGCGGATCGTTATTAACGGTGTTATTAACGGTGTTAGTAACGCTGTTAACTTGAGTGTTATTACGTTAGTTTGTGGGGTGGTGCTGACGCTTGCTTGCGCCAACCCACTAACTGACGGGACTGTTGCTTCCATCCCACTTCATCGGAAGAACGGAGTGAAGTGGAGTCACACTCTCAAGAAAAAAGGGTGTCAAAAAGTGTATTCTTACACCCCTTGTCCCACATAATACACCCCAGAATTTCAATTCGACGTACAGTGCCCTAGAGTCGAACAGACGGGCCGAAATTTTATGAGGGGCTTGATAGCGGTGTGGTACAACATCGCAAATAGCTAAAGTGCGTGTCAAAGACCACATAAAGAAAACACCGAGTTTTTACAGTAGGGCCAAAAAAAAAACGGATTATTTTTTTCGTGTTCAGTAAAACGTACATCAGATATTTTAATAAGTTGTACCACACGGCTATCAAGCCGCTCGTAAAATTTCGGGCCGTCTGTTCGACTGTAGGGTCCTGTATGTCGAATTGAAGTTTGGCGGTGTATTATATGGGACAAAGGGTGTAGGAATACACCTTCTGACACCCTTTTTTTCTTGAGAGTGCAACAGCGGTGAACTGAACGCGCGCAGTCAGTCAGTCAGTCTTGAGAGCAAGGAAATCAAAGGAGGAACGCGCGCAGCGCGCTACCGCTGCTTATATTCACACTTGAAGGAGAGGAGACTAGAGGAGGAGAGTTGCGCATGCGCGCGCGGTGTGAGTAGAAGCGAACGCACGCGAAATGCACGCAGCTGGTAGAGAGAGAGAGCGGAGAGAGTAACGCGCAGCTGTTGGAGAGAGGGAAGGAGGAGAGTTGCGCATGCGTAGTGTGAGTGCGGACTACGGCGCCGCGGGACATATACCCGAGCAAGAGATGCTCCGCATCTAAAAGAAGAAGCGAAAGGCCGTCCGCGAGCTCCTGAAGCCTCGAAAAATGCTCTGCAAGCATGCCACCATCGTGAGACAGAGGTTCGAAGACTCCGCCCGTCGGGAATTCTTCGAGTGCTTCCGAATGTCACGAGCCAGGTAGTGTGTGCTGCTTTTTATTTTGGATTATTTTCATGTTATATATCAAGTGGCGTTCCACATGGGCCCGCGCGTCGCTCGCAGGAATACTCAGCTGGAGTGTGCGCTCCCGCAGTGAAAGCACGTTTATGTCATTTTTAATGCGACAGGATCGCGAGAGCAGCTTTCGTAAGAGTCACACGCTTGTCAAATTTTACTGCGTCTGTGCTATAAAAAAAAAATTGCAATGGCATGCACATGTGCAGCTCGTACGACACACTCTTTCGGTCCACGAAATCTGGTCACGGTGTTGTGCTCCTTTGAGTGCATGTATGACGGAAGCCCGTTGTGCTTCCTTGTCCTCTGTGCTATCTAGGATGTGTGCTTACAAGCTGCTTATAAGTGAATTCTGCACAAAAGCTCGCGCTGCAGAATCCAGGGATCTTGGGTTCAATCCCCACCCCTGCCCGTTTCGATCTGGATGAGCATCGTACCAGAAGACGTTCGTGTCTCACTACTGCGTGACGGGTGTTAAAGACCCTAGGCTAGCGGTCGTACAGTACTGCCTAAAAACTGGTCTACAGCGCGTACCACTGTCGTTGACCTTTTTAACCTTTTAAGTGTCGGATGTAGCTCGCACGCACAATGGTTGCAGCTAGGCACGTAGCCAGGATTTTGTTTCGGGGGAGAGGAGATTTTGTCGGGCGCAGAGTGCCCGAGGCTGGTAAAACATTGTGTATAAAAGAAAAAAAAAGAACAAATGAGTTGCTTCATTACAGTTGTAGTGAACAAGCATGCCCTCAAAGCGGGAAGCTTAGCACATTTGCTTATTAATAACATCCCACTGCCTTTCCGGTCTCTTTGCAGCCAGCACGCCAACCACTGCCTGCCTCTACAAACGGCCTTTCTAAAGGCCACTCATATTTGCATTGAAGATGCCGTTTCATCGGGTTGCGAGCACCTCCCGTGCCTCCGAAACCGTGGCAATAAATTATTAAAAGCAGTGTCGAGTTCTTTCACTTGTCCCGGTCCTTGTGGTCGCTACAATACCTGTCGTAGATCCAGGGGTACCGCTGAACTAGTTGAACTAATCCATAGGCTTTCTCGGGTACGTCAAACGCAGCGGCACTCTTCTTTGCAGCTTGAGCTGCTTTCCTCGCGTCGGAGACGGGCGGGAACTTCGTCGCCGGAGCTTTTCTTGCAAGCAAGCACGGAGCGACTGAGGCATTCGCACGCGGAACCACGTGAACGCCGGTGGCAAGGAGGGCGGAGAAGGGAAGCGCGCCGCGCTGATTGGCCGCGTAGAAAATACGGAAACCTACGTCACGACCCGGGAAGGAGAAAGTTGAAAATTTTTTAACTCTTCAATCCGGAGGCCGGAAGCCGTAATTACGTCACCACCCGTACGGAGGGAGCGCTGACGTCACTACGGGTTCCGGCTCTCGTCTCTGCATTCCGGGTCTGTTTGAACCGGGCTCTAGGCACCCGTTTCCGGTTTGATCGGCGACGCCGTCGCCGTCGGCGTAACCGCGCATTTCATTATGGGACGTTTCTCATAATAACGTCGTCACACGTGACGCCACGTGTGACGTCACAAGGATTACGAGGGTTACCCTTATGAAGGTTGCCCTCACGAGGTTCACGGAGGTTATCCTCACGAAAGTTACGAGGGCTACTCTCACGAAAGTCACGAGGGCTACCCTCACGAGGGTCACGATGGTTACTCTCATGAAGATTGCCCTCACGAGGTTCACGGGGGCTATCCTCACGAAAGTTACGAAGGTTACCCTCACGAGGGTCACGAGGGTTACACTCACGAGGGTTACCCTCTCGAGGGTCACGAAGGTTACCCTTACGAGGGTCACTTGGGTTACCCCCACGAGGGTCACGAGGGTTAGCCTCACGCGGGTTACGAGGGTTACGCTCACAAGGGTCACGAGGATAATCCTCGTGACGTCACACGTGATTATGACGGAATTTCCCATTATGACGTCACGTGTTACGTCATGTTAAAAAAATGTGACGTGTGACGTCACGTGACGTCACATGCACCTAATATTCCCGCTAAATTTAGCGGGGAAGGAAGAGGGGCATACCCTCCCCTCTGTACCTTCCCCTCCTCCTCGAGAGCTGCACTCTAATTCGGCGTTACAGAAAAATGTAAACGTCTAATTCTTTTAACATTCCATTTTTTACTTAGGAATAAGGGCAAAACAATTATTCACGCTCCCTACCTTCCTTCAACGAGTGTCCTCATCCGTAGTTGGTTGTTTCGAGGACACATGAACAATGCCAAATTTAAACTTGTATGTCCATTGAAAGAGAAGAGGAGCGGTGTATCCTGCGCCACTTTTACCAGCTTCAGTATTAGACACTTCACATACGTGCAGTACACCAGTTTGAAGGGCAAATCTTAGATTAAATTTGAAGTTAATGAAAGCTTCAGGGTCGAGGTTTGGAACCAACAGCAAGGCGAGGAAATTATATCCGACATAGTCACTTCAATTCCAAGCGAGTGTCTGTTTAGGGCAGCAGCGACTATCCTCAACAAGCAAATGAGCTCGTTCCTGCCGGAGGATATCAACAAACTTATATGCTTTCACAAGTGGAAAAATAAGCTGTAAGTCTCTTTGGATTGTTCTGGATAAACATCAAATTTGTACCATAATGGAAAATATACATATTCCTCCGTTTATCGCATAGTTATAAAAAACATGTAATCGCGAAAATTTTAATTTGACCCTCTGAAATGTGTGGGAAGCCGAGGAGGACGACGGCGCGCGAGGGGGCAGGAGCGGTGGCCGGCGGCCCGGGGCGCGTGACAGAGTGCACGAGGATTCCGCCAGGCACGGTCAGGACAACGACAGCGACTGCCAGGCCCAGAACCAAGACGCCGAACAGTAAAACGATTTGAATCAATCCTTGCTCGTGTGACTTCTTGGGAGGGCGGACCAGGCAGGGACCGATTGGGCAGCAGTATAATAGAGCGACCCACATAACTGGCGCTTCCAACGTGGGGCCCGATTGGTCTGCTGCTTGTTCTGTTCGTCCCGGGGAGTCACACAGATCTATTGAGCGTTCAGCGTGGTGTAGAAGGGTAAACGCTAACGATGCCCCCCAAGACGAGGTCGACCCCCAATAGGGACGAGGACGGCTCGTCTGAGAGCGGAACTCAGGAACCGACTGACGCTGCGGGGGCCGGAGAAGGCTCTAGTACGCGAGCATCTCCAGATGCTGGGATTTTACCACCAGCTCCAGCTGGAGGCGCGGCAGACGTCGGCGAGTTTATGCGCGCCATGACGGCGATGATGGAGACGTTCTCGCGACAAATCGCGACGACTCCAGGAGTCGCGAGTGCCGCGCCTATGTCTCTGCCCCGACCACGGTTGTCCGTACCGACGCCGACCTACGCGGGATATTCCGACGGGAAATCGGTCCACGATTTCTTACAGGGCTTAGACGCGTATGTAGCCGCGTTGGGAGCATCAGACGAAACGGCCTTGGTGCAGATCGTGCCAATCGCGTTGACGGGCGACGCGTCGCGCTGGAGACGGTTGCAACGACCGTTTCTATCGATGGCGGACTTCCGGACGCGGTTTAGGGAGGAATTTTTTTCCCCCTGATTACGAGATGCGGATTAGGGACGAACTAGCTAATCGCACTCAGCACCCCGACGAGAGCCTCGTGGAGTACGTTCGCGCGCTCCAGGAGCTCTACTCGAGGGCCGAGCCATTCGCGTCCGACGCAGAGAAGGTAGCTAGAGCGATACGGCAATGTCACCCTAGATTCAAAGCCTATCTGCGCGGACGGGATTTCGCGGATCTGGAATCACTTGCCAGAGAGGCACGAACGGTCCAAGCGGGCTTGCTCGCTGAGCTGCAGTACCACCCCCCTCCGAGGGCCGAGGAGTCCCTAGAGCCAAGATGCGCGTGGGCAGGACGCGCCGCAGACACTCACATTGAGTCGCGGACAGCGTATACGGCCGTTGCGGAGCGCGGTCACGGGGTAACTATAACGCCCCGGGCTTTGGACCCCTTCGCTTACGAGCAAAGGCGCAGGGCAGCCAACGCAAACTCGGCCCGAGTGCAGAACCGTAGGGGTGGCGCAGTGGTCAACCACCGCAGAGGCGCGACTGGTCACGACAGTCGCGGGAATCATGACTCACCGCGGTTTGCCACAGATGAAGTGTCGCGTGAGAGTAACGATGGACAGGTTGCGCGTAACGACCGGCCACAAGTCAGGTGTTACAACTGTCACCGTCTTGGGCACATCAGGCGGCATTGCACGTGGGTAGCGTCTGGTTCTCAGGGTTCCCAGGGAAACGCCAGAGGCCGGCGCCACTAATCAGGTCCTCTGAGTCGAGGTTGCAGGCCGCTGCCGAGGCCCAGTATCAGTGTGCCGACAGGGCTGAAATTGTGGCCGGCGACCGCGTGGCGATGGCCCCGTCGGCGTGTCGGGCTCAGAGCACGACACCTGAGAAGGGCCCGTACGTGCGTGTAGAGATCGGTGGTAGAGAATAATCGGCACTAATTGACACCGGTTCTACCCTTTCTCTAATTGGCGATAATATGTACGAGGACTGCCGTAACAGGAACCTTTGCGCGCGGGAACTTGTAACTCCGCTGCGTTTAGCGACAGGATTGGCCGAAGCGCAAGGGGCGATGCGCCTTCACCTTGGCCTCGACGGCAGACGAAGGAGTCAACGTTTCGTATACTTGCCCGGTATGTCGATTCCTGTTATTTTGGGGCAGGACTTCGTCTGTCGTGAGGGCATAATCCTGGACTTAAGGAACAACGGGTATCGTTATAGTGCGTTTTCTCCTCTTATTCCCTTTGTTGCCCCATCATCTCTGGTGCAGGGAATGGAACGTTCGCTCGCTGCGTCACACCAGGAGCAGGTATTAGCTGCGCGAGTCGTGCCCGGGAACGTCGAAATGATAATTGCGTCTTTCGATGGGCCCGCCGACCAACGGCGGATGCTAGCGAACGCCTTGTCCCAACACGCAGCTATGTTTACCGAGAGACCGGGGCTTACGACTGTTTTACAACATAAGATAGATACAGGAGAGGCCAGGCCGTGGGGGTGTAATCCTAGACCACTAAGCGTACATAAACGGGCCCTCCTAGACGCGGCTCTCGACGAGATGCTGGACACAGGGGCGGTGCGGCCATCGCAGAGTCCCTGGGCGTTTCCAGTAGTTTTGGCGCCAAAGAAAGACGGCACCGCGCGCCTTTGCGTTGATTACCGAAGACTTAATGAGGTCACTAGAAGGGACGCGTATCCTTTTCCCTCTATTGAGTCTATAATGTATTCGCTTGGAGGCGCGAGGGTTTTCACCACGCTGGATTGTAGCAGGGGCTTTCTCCAGATCCAGGTGGCGCCAGACGATGTCCAAAAGACGGCGTTCACCTGTTACAGGGGGTTATTTAAGTTTACGCGTCTTCCGTTTGGGTTGTCGAACTCGCCGTCGAGTTTCCAACGGCTCATGGACATCGTGCTGGGCGATGCGAAATTTAACTTCGCCATGGCCTACATGGATGACGTTGTGGTATTCTCCAAGTCGTTCAAAGAGCACCTAACTCATCTCGAGATCGTCTTAAGGCGAATGAGTGAGGCCGGTCTAACAATTAATCCAAAAAAGGTGCAACTGGCCGCCTCAAATGTAAATCTTTTAGGCTTTGTCGTAGACAATGGTACCTTGAAGCCGAACGATGAGAAATTGAGGGCCATTCTCGATTATCCACCACCGCACGATGTAAAGAGCCTTCAAAGGTTTCTGGGGATGGTTGGCTTTTACCGACAGTTCATCCCGATGTGCGCGGAGCTAGCGCGGCCTTTGGATCTGCTGCTCCGGAAAGGCTCAAGGTGGGTCTGGGGTTCAGAGCAGGGTGCTGCCTTCTCGTCTCTCGCGAGGGCAATAGCAAGCACCGCTAGCCTTCGGTTACCAGATCTTAATCGGCATTTTGTTGTGCACACAGATGCGAGCGACTACGGTGTCGGAGCAGTATTGCTACAGGAGCACGATGGACAGTTGCGCCCTGTGGCATTCGCTAGTCGAACGCTCACACCGTCGGAACGCAACTACAGCGTGACGGAAAAGGAGGGGTTGGCCGTCATGTTTGCTCTGAAGAAGTTTGACCTCTATTTAGACGGTACGACTTTCGTTATTCAGACTGATCACGCAGCACTTACCTAGATTCAGAGGCTAAAAGAGCCCGCGGGAAGGCTGGCCCGCTGGGTACTAACCTTGCAGCGCTACTCGTACACGGTTGAGTACCGAAAGGGATCGACCAACAAGGTCGCGGATGCGCTCTCTCGGGCGCCCCAGGATGATGGTTGGGAGGAGGTGACGCAACCAGAGTCTAACGAGAAGCGCGGGAAGAACAGGAGGATGTCTCCGGATGCAGGGGTGAGGTCCCTCACGGACGGTTGGGAGGAGGCGAAGTAACCGGTACTCGTAGCAGCCTTAGCGCGCGGCACGAAGGAGCAAAGGATCGTCGCTTGGGGTGAAGTGGTCAGCAAGGAAGAGCTTGTCGAGGCCCAGAAAGCAGATGGTTTTTGCCAGCGGGTGCTGGGTAAACTGGCTGAAATTGCGCTTGACACCGGGAAGGCTGGCGGTCGAGTTAATGATCAATTTGATTCATATCTGCTGGGCGAAGACGGCTTATTGCTTCGCTACATCCCAACGATCGATGAAGGGGAGGGTAATGAGTCTCCCTTCAGGGTGGTGATTCCCAGGAAGCTACGGAAGAGGTTTATCGGGTACTTTCACGACTCGGCTCTGGCAGGTCATGGCAGTGGCAGCAAGACTTTTCATAAGTTATGCCGCGCCGCGACCTGGCCGGGGATGAGGCAAGACGCACTCCGATACGCCCGCAGCTGTCCAGCCTGCCACAAAGCGAAGCCCAGAGGGGGCAAGCCTCCGGGCTTGATGCAGTCGGTGGAGAGTCACTACCCGTGGGAGATCGTCGCTTGCGACATCATCGGCCCACTGCCGAGAAGTCCGCGGGGAAACCAGTACCTCTTGGCTATTACCGATCATTTCTCAAAGTGGGCAGAGCTGTACCCACCGAAGAAACTGGTTTCAGAGCGGATCTGGGAAACGTTACTGGATACTTTCCTACGCTTCGGCACACCCAGGTGTCTCATTAGTGATAACGCTAGTTATTTTACTAGTAAAGTGTTCGTGGACTCCTGCTTGGCGCTGAACATAAACCACAAGAGGACAACACCGTACCATCCCCAAGTCAATATCACTGAGCGTGTGAATCGGAATATCAAAAGCATGCTGATCGCACTAACGGAGAGACACCGAGACTGGGATGAGCACATCGCTGAGATGGGTTTTGCCATCCGGAATACTGTGAACAGATCGACTGGTTTCACGCCAGCGTTTCTGAACCTGGGTAAAGAGATCCCGTCTCCGCTGGAGAAAGAGTTACGGAGCAACCAAGGAACACCAGGACGCCCGCTCTCTAGGTACGCGGAACAGCTAACGAACCGCTTGTCTGGGGCGCTGCACGATGCCAGAGAGAATCTTGATGCCGCAAGGATCGAGCAAGCGGCGCAGTATGACAGGAGCCATAGGCACTTGGAATTCAAGGTTGGTGACTTGGTCCTGAGAAGAACCCACCCTCTGAGTAACGCAGCTAGCGGTTTCGCCGCATCGCTTGCTCATAGATGGGAAGGGCCCTATGGGGTAAAGACGCGAATGTCACGGCTTACTTATAAACTCACTCGGTGTGATACAAATGAGGAGTCGGGTCCAGTTCACATCGCGGACTTGAAGGGGTATTACCGTCGCGATGGGGAACATAGTGAATGAAAACTAGCGCCGCCGCCACATTCGGCCACAGAAAGTGATGATTTTCCGGTGTCTGACAGTGTCCTTTCTACACAGGATGCCTCCTTGGAGAAACCGCCCCAGGGGGCCTTACCCAGGAGGCCCACCGGACGGGCCAGGCCCCGGGGCGGCTGGACCCCAGTGGTCCGGTCGACCAAACCCTCGGGGCGGCCGCCCGGGGAGGCGTCAACACCGGGGATGGCCGAACGGCGGAGCGGGCCAGCGCCGCCCGGGCTCCGCAGGTACCGCGAGCCCGGCAGCCGGCAGGCCTACGCGGCACGGGGCAGGGCCGTCCGCAGCAACATCGCGGCACCAGGCAGGGCCGTCCGTGACGGAGCCCCCGCACCACGGAGCGGGTCCGTTTACGACCGGGGGACCTGCCTGGAGTCGGCCCCCCTGCCACACCGTGGCCACGTGGACGGCGTGGGAGGAAGGAGGGGCGGTCCACTTCGTTTCCCGCCGGCGTTGGAAGCATCAACCCAGACCAACGCATGGCCAGCCCGACCACCAAGTCCCACTCCCGTTCCGTGGCCACACGCAGCCGGCGGCGCCACGGGTCTTGGGAGCGCCTGACACCTGCTGGCTGTGCGGGGTCCCGATAATACATCTGGAGACCCACGAAGCAGGTCGACTCCATTCTGACCTGCTGGAGGCACAGCCCCTCCCGGACAACGTGGCGGCAGCGGTCCAGACCCTGAGGGCAAGCCGCCCGGACCTCCTGGCTCCCGCTGCCTTGGCCTCCGTCCAGCCAGCCCGGCCCCCCAAAAACCGTGCCGCCGCACCGGCTGCCGCAGCCGCTGTTATCGGACCCGCCACCACGACGGCCCCCACAACATCGGCCGCCACCACATCTTGCGGCCCAAGCCAAGAGTGTCGTACACCAGCCCCCTCCGTCCCCCTCGACTTCCGACGACGCCACCATGGCCGAGGTGGAACAACTCCTCGGCCAAAACCAGTGAGCACCCGGGGCCCCCCGAAGACCGGGCCTTGAGGGGGGGGTTGAATTGTGGGAAGCCGAGGAGGACGACGGCGCGCGAGGGGGCAGGAGCGGTGGCCGGCGGCCCGGGGCGCGTGACAGAGTGCACGAGGATCCCGCCAGGCACGGTCAGGACAACGACAGCGACTGCCAGGCCCAGAACCAAGACGCCGAACAGTAAAACGATTTGAATCAATCCTTGCTCGTGTGACTTCTTGGGAGGGCGGACCAGGCAGGGACCGACTCGGCAGCAGTATAATAGAGCGACCCACAAATGTAATGCAAGAAAATCAGCGAAACCGATTAATCGACTTATTCATTGATTAAAGGGTGCCGATTAATCGGGTTACAATTTTTAATCGACGCCCAGCTTTAGTTGTATTACAATTCTCCGAAAATTTGCTCTATATGAAATTTTGAAATTTGCAATGCCAACGGGTGCGTCTCTGTGGAATATCAGCAAAAGTAGCTTCACTATGCGACAAGGCATGCTAACAACAAAGTAGAAATATCCGTACACTCGAACCCAGTTAAAACTAAAATATTACTTTTTATATTTTAATTTACGCAAACGTTTGGTAGTAAAATTCCACTCACCAGACGTATGGATCACAAATTTATGTCCTGTATTGAAATCTTCGAAGAACACGATAACCTCCTTATCCAAGGTAATGCGAAGGGCGCCCTTGCGTTCAACCGCATCGTATGCCTCCTCAAAGATGTTGGTTTCTTTCAATTTAATTTCCACTTTTGCTTCCGAGAAATCTGCTTCAGAATAGTCTTCTTCCGAAGAATCTTCTTCCGAAGAAACTACTTCTTCAGTAGCTACTTCGAATTTACTTCGAAATATTTCCCCGGATGCATAGAAGGACCCGTAGTACCTCGGTAGATCTGTAATAAAAATAAATAACCCTTACTGATGTTCGATTTCGTGTCGTATTTACGCGACAGACTAATTTCGCTTGAATCCACGTAAGTGACTTTATGGAGTCTCATTATTATTTTTTAAGATATTAGTTTCGATAGTACGGTGCATAGGCCAAAAACACGACAGCTTTTCTTGAAAAGAGTAGTCAAGCGGTATGTAACACCCTAACAATTTACGAAGCGAAAAACGACAAATTACGAGTTTTATTTCTTCATTTACTCTTGTTTTCGTTGTTTTAGTGTAAAAACAAGAAAATTCGAAAGTATATTTTCCATACCTTTATAAATAATGTTATCTTAAAGGGCCTATTTTCACAAGTAAAAGACAATTAGGTGTAGTCTTTAAATTGTGTCTGTATGTGCCACAACTGCAACATAAAGCACGCGCCTTGCTAACTTGGATGGTAATAGACGTCATTATTTAAAATACGACTTGATTGAGGGTACATTATTTAGGCTTAGTTTTCCTGGGACAGCCTATATATCTTCAGCAGTCTAACGTTCGCCTGCAGTACACGAAACCGTGTGTTGCCTAAACGTGCCTAAAGTAAACGTATTTAGGTATATGAAAAGGTGATGTTCAAAGAAATTTGAGTGTTTAAGAGGTTTTTATTTATTTTTTAGTCGTCCCTTTTTTTTATAAACATGTGCTACAATTTTGTTTATAGCACGAACATGCGTTTGTGTGGACAAAGTTACGTGTTTTCACCTGAAACTATTATGAATAAATTCTCTCAGTAGCCTTTCTCGTAGATAAATTTTGACAATTAATAGTTTACGTTTAACTTTTTTTCGCGACGCGCGCGAAACTTTTATTGAACGCGTTTCTGATGTTATACGAGGTGCGATCCCAAAATTCGGCGACTAGTTTTGTAGCCTAAAAAAAGGCAGCACTGTGATGCGCACGCAGCTGACGAACGCAGGGACGTTTATGACTCGTTACACCAAAGAGCATCGTCCAGTGAGTATTTGGAGCTGCTCTACAGATAACTTTTTGAACACGTGCTCGAGAACAATATATTCTTTTCGCGCCATAAGCTTGCTACATACTTTCGAAGGTCTTTACTTGAAATTTGCCGAGTTTAAAGCAAAACTGATGTTTGTCTCCGCTTTGGTTTGCACTCCATACTAAAATATGTATATATATTTTAGTATGGACTGCCAACCAAAGTGAGAGCAAACATCAGTTTTGTTTCAAATTGGGCAAATTTCAAGTAAAGACCTTTAAAATTATTTAGCAAGCTTATGGCAAAGGAACAGTGAGGAGTGCGAGTGGATTTGAGTGGCACCTGCGATTCGAGAATGGAAAAACATCACTGTGAGGCGAAGCTATGTAGGGCGACTTTCCCGTGCCTCTCTTTGTCTTCCAGTGACTTTATGTAATTCTTAAAGCCCGCGTGCCACTCAAAACACCTAGCACGCCTCACAGCTTCTTAGACCTAAGCATGCCAAGTCATTTCAAAGGTCCTTGTTTACAGGGGAAAGAGACAGCGCAAACAAGACACAGGACAGAGAAGATACAGACAAACAGCGCTCCGTCTGTGTGCATCTTCTCTGTCTTGTGTCTTGTTCGCGCTTTTTTTCTCGTAAACATGCATCACCAACTAGCCCAAATTTTATCAAAGGTTTTTGTTTGAGATTTGCGACTTTGACACAGAGCTGATGGTCGCTGCCGCTCCGGTTTGCAGTTAATGCTGAAATCGCTATTGCTTGTGCACGTGGTTAGAAAAACTCGGGTTTTGTGTTGTTCACGATTGCTTTGGCATAACGAGATATGAAGGTCCCTCCCTGCCTTCGACAGCCGTGCCCGCATCACCTCTGTCCTCTTCTTTTGCGTTACAAACCTAGTCTCATATATTCTTGGATCGCACCTCATATAATTTTGGCAGAGCCTTAATATTATCTTGATAATTCTATACATGACTGAATATCTATTTTCTGCAATTTGTTTACGTTAATAAATACACATAAAAAGAAGAACTCACCTTGTCCAGCAATTTGGGCGGACAGTTCAAGGAGTATTGTTATTAGTGCCACCGAAACGGTGCTCTGAGATTTCCACAGCCACATATTTATTGACTTTTTTTTTTTAAATCAGCGCAACCCAACGTAATTGTCAGGCAATTCAAGCAGACAACGCTATATTTCTATTCAATGTTCTGAAATAAAAATGAGCGTGCTCTAAGGGCTAAAGTATAATAAAAGTACTGTTAGTAAGAAATGTGATGCGTGAACCATTGAAGAAAGAGTAAGTAAACAGACGAGCTGGTTGATGTTCACACATATCTGTGTAACAACTGTGTGTTATTATTTCACGCCGGTGCCGTGTTCGCCTGTGTCCTGCGATCAAGAGCTCCGTTCGTGCCGCCTATCGCTGTGAGCAGACGGCTGTTCACTTTCGAGTTTAAAGTTCTTTTAAGGAACGCTCACCGACCTCAAGTGTTTTTTTTTTTTTTTTTGTTTTTTTGTTTTAAAGCGCTGTGAGGTTTTAGATTGAAAAGAACGCGCAGTGAACGGCTGCCCGGCGGAGTCACAACTAAAACTACGGTACACAGACACCAAACCCAGTTGTTTTGACCGTTTGACAATTTCCTTTTCGAAGTCTGAGAGGTCGTTCGGCACCTAAAAAGAGAACTTCGTCCAATTTACCGACTCACCGATCATCCTCAGTGCTACATGCGTCGAGCGCCACTACGTTTTGCCAGAAGGATAGAAAGCCAGGAGGCGACATCACTCCGGACAAGAATTTTCAATACTTAAAAAAAAAAAAAAAAAAAAAAACGGCCCGCAGTGCGTTTGCATTTGTGTTAAAAAAAAAAAAATCTTGTTTTATGAATGTCGTTAATAAATACTATAGAAATATTGATTACAAAGATTCTAAAATTCATAATCGATTATATCACAATTAAAAAAAAAGCGAAGAGGTAAGACATAAAAGAGAGGAGCGCCAAAAATTAAAAAAAAAAGACGTACATGCGCTTGGGAAAATGTTTTGTGTTTTGGTATTTTCTTTTAATTTGTCTATGACTACAACTTGGATCGTTCTTGACAACACAAACAAACACGACCTTTGAGGTGTCAGTGCCCCTTTATGGTGTATTCGCAAGACGGAGTTTTTTCCCGCGGAGCAGCCTTCGAAGAGGGCATATGTCATCGAGTTTGGAGGTCACGTGACTCGCGTCCCTCTTTTCCCCCACCCCGCGGATAAGCGCGGGCGGCCGCGGAGGACCTGTCGGCGGTTCGCAGAATACCCGTCGCCTCTCGCGTCTCCTCGTCCGGACAAGAATGGCGAAGAACGAGCCAGCGCTGTCAGAAGATGCCTTTTTTCAGCTGTTTCTGCTTGTAGAAGAAAATGAATGCCTGTGGCGGTTTGAACACGAGGGATACAAAAACGTCCACAAGAAGGGCCTCAATTCGCAAAGCATCTGCGAACGCCTGAAGGAAACACTCCCGGAGTTGGACGGCTTGAAAGCAGGTATGAAAGTACTTGTGCGTGCCCGGTGCAATCTTGTATTTATGACAATATGTAATTATGCGTATTAAAAGTTGTGTGTCAGGCGTGTATATATCTAATGCACATTTCGTCCGTCCCGCATAAGCACTCAAGATCGCGGCGTACGTGTGAACAAACTGTGATTGTTCTTCAGCTGAGCAATTGCTCGAGCAAAGTGGGGGGGCGATTATGCTCTTGGTGAGGGCGAAAGTGAGCACAGAATTAGAGCGTGGGCTTGTCACTTTGTTTGCTGCAAAATGTCATTTACAAAAAAAAAAAAAAATTACAAAAGCAAACATCTTTGCGTCGTGCTGACTGATGTGAATAATCTGCTATGAACTGCGGCGTGTAGGCGACGTGATCAAACAAGCTAATTGTGGACGTCGGGTATTTTAAGTAGAAAGCATTCGAAGCCCCGCGCTTCGTTTGTAGCTACGTACTTATGATTTCGGTTTGCTGCCGTACACGAACTGTGAAGAAAAAAGGCCTTCAACGTCACATACAATGTTTACTTATTATTCCTTTCGCAGAGGAGATCAGGAAGATTTTTAATGATAAAAGACGCCAGTATATGGGCGAGAAAAAACGAAAGACCTTTGTTAAAAGCGGACAAGAAGCCCCAAATTATGTGGGCAAGTGTAAATATTTTGGGGCTCTCTCCTTCCTGGAACAGAAGTGGCCACCTCCACCCAAAGGACATGTGCTTGGCATACCAGAGGTAATTCACTTCTCATGAGTTCTGTTTTACACACCTTCTTTTTTTTTTTTTAGACACCAACATATTGTTTTTATGCACAATACAGTGTGAATTCCACAGCAGAAGCCGTTTAATACACGCATGCTCATACGCTTCTCTTTGAGAAATGGGCTCCTGCGCTTGCACAGTGCCCACAGCTTCTGTGAGCAAAGCCTAAACAATGAGTTGGTATATACAGGGTGTCACAAAAGAAAATTTACATGGTCTTTTGTACCGCAAAAATAAACTAGGCATCGCCGAACGCTCATTCTCCGCCCAAAGGTAGAGCTAGAGGTCACAACCAGATGCCAAATTTTCAGCCCGATCCGATAACTTAATCAAAAGTTATAAGTGATTTTCTGAAAATTTCAATGGGAAAATGGAGCCCATTTTTGCCCGTTTTCGGTTCCTGGTGCCATAGAGCCCCATGTGTTTGAAAACTCCGTCCGCCGCCATTTTCCCATTGAAATTTTCAGAAAATCACTTATACCTTTTGATTAAGTTATCGGATCGGGCTGAAAATTTGGCATCTGGTTGTGACCTATAGCTCTACCTTTGGGCGAAGAATTTGCGTTCGGCGATGCCTAGTTTATTTTTGCGGTAAAAAAGACCGTGTAAATTTTCTTTTGTGACACCCTGTAGATGGTACATACTATTACAAACTGACAGATTTCAATATTCTATTCCCAGCATGCTCATTATTTTTCTCTCTCTGCCACTCTACTTTATACTCTTTCTCAACTTGCCTGTGGAACCTCGCATAGGCAGGACAGTGACAGTCGGAACAGCGAGGGTGGGTCCCCTCTACCAATTGTTTTGCAACCTAATCTCACTCTCTCTCTGTTTGTCCCGAGCGGTACCCGCTTACTATTCCCTTGTGACATTTTATTTCTTTTACTTAGGAGTTTCCCGACGAGGACGCGGAGCTTTCTGTGGCCGACGAGGCTCTGGCCGACGGCTCCGAACCCCTTTTAGAGCCAGACCAGGAGCAGCAGTAGGAGCTGCCACAGCTACCAAAGAAGAGACAAAAAAAGGCAGCCAAGACAAGCTGTGACGACAGGATAGTCGCCCTCAATACCATCGCGGCTGCCTTGGCAGCGCCTACCGAAGATGACGAGTGCACCATTTTCGGGAGGCTGATAGCAAGCCGCCTTCGGCGCCAATCACTCGAGAGGCGCAACTGGTTTGAAACGCGCCTGCTCGAATATACAACTACCTTAGAGGGGACAAAGATGAACTAAAAGGGGGTTGTTGCATTTAACAAATTTAATTATGTTTTATTTTTCCCAGGTTGTCAGCCCTTATCTAGATTTCGAGATTTCAAATGCTGCGACGTGTAGTTTGTTGGTTGCGATGGTATGTATGAAATGTGTAGTTGATTTTTTTTACATTGCTTTCTGTGCGCATGCCGGTTTTGGACATATAAATAATGAGCATATATAATATCTCTTTTTATTTCAATGAAGGGTTTTGCTTTAGGGAATTTCGCATCAAGTTATCCATTTTTTGTTTGCGGATATTGCCAGCTTACTTTTTAGAACCAATGCATGGTGAGGGAAAAACACCACCAGAAACATTTGTTGAAACAAAGACACACAGACATGAAAACAAAAACAAACAGCTATAGTCATTGGCCACAAAGCAAAGTTCGTCGATTGCACCAGGGCCCTAGCCAGGAACTTTTTTTCGTGGGATGGGGCACTTGCTAATGCCACGACTTCCAAGCATTGGAAGAAAGAGGTCCGAGGGGGGGGGGGGGGGGGGGATTTAGGAATAAAAGGGCATTTGTCGAGCCGCCGGGGCCCAGAGGTCTTTCTGAGAAAAAGAAACGATGAGCCTATAATTTGCGGGCTCGTCACCATTCGAAGGGCTTTTATAATCGTCCTCCCGACGCGGTCACGAAGATTTACCAGCGTCGTCGTGGAGGCAAAGTCGGAAGCGCATCAGCGACAATACCGTCGTTGCGTGTCTGTCGGGTGCCGACTGCCGACTTTTGGGTGCGGCTTCCTCTACTTCTTTGTGAGGCTCCCGGAGCCGGTCGTTTAGGCAGCGACCTATTTGGCCGATGTATTCAGCGCCGCAGGACATGGGCATGAAAAGATCTGCTCGGTGTCGCATGTGGTGAAAACTGCATCTGTGTCAAATCTGGAGGCTATGGACTGAAACCGGTGGTCCATCGTGCGCGTGGACATACCTCGAACCAACGTGTTAGCAAAACTGCGTGAGTACAGGGGGCGGGCAATTTTGCTCTTCGCCGCGCCTCCACGGAGAACAGAGCCGATTCCGTCGTGCGAATGCTAGCCCGGTTATCTCCGAGTGTCGTCCTCTCCGACGCGGCTTTTCCTCCTCGCAGGTTTGTGACGTAGCCGGTTTTTCAAGTTTTCGCCGCGAAGATATATCTCTCGTGCGAATACACTATTACGGGGTATCCGCACGAAGGAGAAATCCGCCACTTTCCTCCGCGGATCGCGCATCACGTGAGACATACGTCATCCCTTTTTGACTCCTCCCGGCGGCGTCTTCCCCCGTGGCTGAGGCAAGGAGGCTTCTTTCTGTCAGCATGAAAGCTCCGCGGACGGGCGGCAGAGTAGTTCGCATTTAGCTGCTTTTAGCGATACTCTTTTGCCTCGTCTGGCCACGGGGGCCACCGCGTCCTTTTCGCACTTTCGGAATCGCCTGGGCCATTACTGTTGTAGTAGCGCGATGGTAGAATGGCAAAGATTAATGACGACACTGATAGGCACACGCGGGCCAGTAGTTCGACGAAGATGTCAAAGGGCACCCGAAGGGGTTTTCGATTCTCCACGGAGTCGCTGTCTACCAGCTCTTCGTTCGACTGGTTCGGTACACCAAGCTCTTTCTTCTCCATCCAACCTTTCACCCAGAACCTTCTTTTAGTAGGTAGAAGGTCGTCGTCGTCCGTTTCTAGCAACGCTTCTGCCATAACGGCATACCGCCGCTTCATATGCGCCTCCCTTTACTACTCTCGACTACGGCGCCCCGCTCTTTTCAGCGTCCTCTAAACGTTGTTGCCGAGATTGCGACCGCTAGATTCGGCTGGTAACATTGATATACCTCACGGTTCTCCGCCGTCTGCGTGGATGCTAGTAGGGGCGTCGCGAACCGGTCGAGGTTCCAGTTCGACCAGGTTCGACTTTTTCGACCTCCTTGTGAAAAGTTCGAGAGAGATTCGACTCAGGTTCGACCGCTATGCGCATGCGTGACAGGCTGGCCAGTTGGCTTCGGACTGGATGGTGATGGCTAAGGGATGAATTAAGGGCACCACGGATTGGTTATTTCAGTTAATACAGTACAAAGAAATTAAGGTATTAGCTTCTTCAGTGATTAAAATAAGTTTCGTTTAATGCAGCAGTTCAAAAAATATAACATAACCTTTTGCATAAAAAACTTCTCCAAACTTAGACATGCTTGAATCAAGGTCTGGCCACACTGCCCACAAAGTCGAACCGGTCGAATCTGGTTAAAAGTAGGGGTGTCGCGAACTTTTGTCGAACCAGATTTTTTGGTCGAACTTTCGGGGTTCGACTGGGTCGAACCGGTTCGACGAACCTTCGAACTTTTCGCCAGATTCGACCGGTTCGACTTTGTGGACAGTGTGGCCAGCCCTTGATACAAGCATGTCTAGGTTTTGAGAATTTTGTTTTATGCAAAGGGTTATTTCATTTTGTGAACAGCTGCAATTAAAAGAAACTAAATCTAATCACTGAAGAAGTTAATAACTTCTTCAGTACTGTATTAACTGAAATAGCCAATCAGCGCTGCACTTAATTCATCTCTTAGCCATTACCATCCAATCCGAAGCCAACGAGCAAGCCTGACGCGCATGCGCAAACAAGTCGAACCTCGATACAAGGTTCGTCGAACTTTCCACTAAAAGTTAGAAAAAGTCGAACCTGGTCGAACTCGCACCGCGGCCGGTTCGCGACACCCCTAGTTAAAAGGTCGAAGGTTCGTCGAACCGGCATAACCAAGTCGAACCCGGAAAGTCTGACCTAAAAGTTCGGTTCGACAAAAGTTCGCGACACCCCTAGATGCTAGAGCCGAGGGCGGAGTTTCTCGGATTGCCGACGTCACATCCGTCCGCAGAGTTAGCGGAGTTCTCCTTCATGCGGTGCCTCTATTTATTCGTCCGTTTCAGACACCAGATGGCGCGCGGCTCCTGACGTGGTTGAATGCGCGACTTCTAGATGGCGCCAGTGTCGAAGTGTGAAAAGGCCCGCGTTATCCGCAGCGTGAAATAGATCCCCGAAACGTGTCGTGTGACGCTCTTCTCCAGCGGAGGGAGTTTCTCCCTCGCTCGCGCGCGTTTGGTATGTCACTGGTCAGTCAGCTCAGTGTGCATTGCATCGGACGTCAGTGATAAATATAACGCGCGGTGGCCAAGTCCGGCTAGCTCTGCGCTGTGTGATGACGTGGGTGGCGCTCGTTTCTGTTTGGAGGTAGGAACAAAAATGTCGGTCCCCTTTTTATGACGGTCGTTTCTATAGATTGGGTTATCTCAAGTGATGTACAGTACCGCGTTTTCGAAGTCGTACTTTGCGGCGACCGATTGAGAGTCAGGTTAGCACTTTATTTTGGCCAATACTGCACGCTTTAAATGACGACCTGGGCGGCGATGTAAAAATGTGTTGCTCCCCAAAGTGTGTCCAAGGTGCGGAATGACAATTGGAAATGGTATTTGTTCAGAGCTTGTGTGCTCTGGGCGCGACGCGCCAGCCGCGCAGACGAAGCAGACGAGGGTAGACGAAGCAGACCCACAACATTTATTACCCTAGCATCAAGTGGCGAAAAGTACCCCCGCGTCTCGCGGCGCACGCGCTTATCTAGATCACGATGCGCTCCTGGCGCCATCTCTTGGTCTCCCCTACATCTCCCCCCGGAGCTCGTTACTGCACTCTAGTTACACAGTTCGAAAGAAAGCGATGTTTACAAGTCCAACCGTCTTGGTGGCTTGATGGCACGTCCATAGCGTGATCTTGTAACACCTTGCGGGGAAGATGCACGATCCAGAGAGGGTGAAGAGCAGCCCGCAGTGGGCAACTCTTTAGGCTGACCTTCTTCAGATGGTTGTCCTGGAGGCTCTTCGGCAGCAGGAAGCTCGACAGACTCCCTCGCAGTAACGGTCGGCGAGAAGGGCACCAGGTGCCGGCGGTTTCGCTGTAGGATTCCCTTGGGAGTCTCTACGACGTACGACCGTGGTCGTTGGGCAGGGCTCAGGACGCGTGCTTGACAGCTGGCATCCGTGACCCAGACGCTGTCACCTGGCTTGAGAGGATTAAGAGAGCGAGCGTTGTGCCGGCGATTGAAGTCTCTCGCCTGCCTGAACTTATTCCTGGAGTCTTGAGCCCGGAACCTCTCGTGGCTTGGTTGAACTGGTGCGAGTCGCTGCGGCAGAGCAGGAAGACGCGTCTGTAACCGCCGACCCATCAGCAACATGGCAGGAGAGACTCCCGCGACGCCCGGAGTGTCCCGGTAGGTGAGAAGCGCTAGGTATGGGTCTTCGGACTTGTACAAAAGATCCTTCACCGTGCGCACCATGCGCTCTACTGCGCCATTACTCTGCGGGTACCGAGGGCTACTGGTCTCATGCTCGAAACCGTATGACAGAGCAAAGTTTGCGAATTCCTGTGAAGCAAACTGCGGACCATTGTCTGTCCGTACAACGTCCGGTATCCCATGTCGGGAAAAACAGCTCTTGATAGCCGCGATAACCGCTGAGGCTGACGTAGAGCTCAAGGAGACGACTTCCGGAAACCGAGAGTAATAGTCCACCATGAGAACATAATCACGGCCTTTCAGCTGAAACAAGTCAATGGCTAGGCGTTGCCATGGCCGATCTGGTGTAGGCGTTGACATCAAGGGCTCCGAGTGTACAACCCTTGTTTCCGCACACTTGTCACAGCTGGTGACCAAATGTTCGATGTGGCTGTTGCAGTTAGGCCACCAGACGCTTTCTCTGGCTCTCTCCTTACAGCGGCGAAGTCCTTGATGGCCGTCGTGCAGAAGGGCCAGGACGTTGCTACGCAGAGCAGCAGGAATAACGAGGCGGCAGTCCAGCAGAAGAAGGTCCTCCGAGACTGTCAACCTTCCTCTCTCTTTCCAATACGGCACCAAGTTGGGAGGCAGCTTCCTCTTGTCTGGCCATCCCTCTTGGCAGTAGCGGACGACGAGAGAACATTCTCCATCTTCAGCTTGTCGACGACGAACCTCTTCCAGTCTGTTAGCGAGGGGAGGTGGAAGACCTTTAAATATCTCGCTAGCGAAAATTTCGACGGAGAATACTGTAGAAGAAGACCGGACATCGCAAGGGGCACGTGACAGCGTGTCCGCCGTGGCAAGAAGTCTACCTGGTACGTGCCGAACGTCGAATTGGTAGCGCATCAGCTTTATGCGCATTCGCTGAATTCGCGGTGGCAGCAACTCCAGCTCCTTTTTTCCCAGCAGGGCGACGAGAGGCAGGTGATCTGATTCCACGGTAAAACTAAGCCCACGCAGATACTGGTCGAACCGAAGAACAGCCCAGGTCACGGCGAGAGCTTCCTTTTCTGTCTGACTGTAGCGTGCTTCAGTCGGAGTCAAGGACCTTGAAGCGAAGGCCACAGCACGACGAGCTCCGGACGGCTGATCTTGCAGCAGTACCGCTCCCAGGCCAAATGAGCTTGCATCTGCGGACAGTATCGTAGGATAGCGTGGATGGTACTTTGCCATGCAGGTTTCCGAGCTCAGCATAGCCTTCAACCGCTTGAACGCGTCATTTTGGCTTGCTCCCCAGGACCATGCGCTTGACTTGTTGAGAAGTGAACGGATGGGGGCAGTTACGTCCGAAAGGTGCGGCAGGAAGCGTCCAATGTGGTTCACCATCCCCAGTAGACGACGAACGCCTGCAACGTCCGTTGGCGGAGGTAGCTCCCGAATGGCTCGAAGCTTGTCGGGATCCGGCGAGATACCATCTCCATCGACGACGACTCCGAGGAACTTGACCGAGGGAACCCGGAATTCACACTTCTGGTCGTTGAGCTTGACCCCGGCTTGCTCAAGTCGTCGGAGTACCTCAGCAAGGCGTTGATCGTGCTGTTCAAGGTCTCTACCGTAAACAAGGACATCGTCGATTATATTCACGACGCCAGGCAACCCCTCCAGGACCCGTGACATTTGACGTTGAAAATATTCGGGTGCAGACGCCAGACCAAATGGCAGACGACGGTAGCAGTAGCGACCAAACGGCGTGATGAACGTCGTTAATTCTTCGCTTGCGTCGCTGAGCTTGATTTGGTGGAAACTGGAGGTCGCGTCGAGTTTTGAAAACACTTTGGCGTCGCCTAGCTGCCCCAGGATCTGGTCAACCGTCGGCAGGACGTATCGCTCCCGCTCGATGACTTGGTTTAACTTGGTCAGGTCGACGCACAGCCTGTACCCACCCGACGACTTGGGGACGACGACAAGTCCGGAGCACCATGCTGTCGGCTTGTCAACTCTTCTGATGACACCTTGAGCTTCCATGGCATCAAGTTCTCTCTTGACGACGTCAAAGAGCGGCAGCGGTATTCGTTTTGGAACGCTCAACGAGTACGGCTGAGTCCCTGACTTCAGACGAATGGTGTACTTTTCTTGGAGTTCGCCCAGTCCTTTAAAGATATGGGCGTCAGAAGATGGAACACAGCTGACACGAGCGTCGGAAGACGGGACACGTCCATCCGTTTTTCCGGACTCGGCGGAGGTTGTGTTCACAAACTTGACCACGCCGAGAGCTTCTATCGCAGGTAACCCTAGAAGCGGTGTAGTTTGAGCCCGCATGACGTAAAGCTGTTGAACGGTGCGCTTGTCCTTCCACGCCAGAGTAGCTTGGAAAGTGCCCAAAACAGGCAGTGGCTGGTTCCCCGGGCCGATAAGCTCTCCCTCTACTGCGTCGAGCTTGCGAGGAACGCCTGGAAGCGACGGCGGAACGACGGTGACGTCTGCTCCCGAGTCCACCTTGAACCTTGTCACGTGGCCGTTGACGCTTACTTCGACGTATCTTGCCCGTTGCGTACGAACAGAGCAGAGTTCGACGGAGCCCAACTTCTCCTTGCGCTTCTTCGCGCGACAAACTTCTGCAAAATGACCTTGCCTTTTACAGAAATTGCAAGTTGCCTTCCGTGCTGGACAATCCTTGCGGTCATGCGCAGAACGCCCACAATTGCCACAAACTGCGTTGTCCAAACGCTGCTGCCGGTTACGTGCGCGCGACGACGGAGCGGATGACGCAGTCTTTTTCTTCGTCGCGTCGACGTTCAAGGCCGCTGCAGCTTGCGCCGAACGAGAAGCGCGCTCCCTCTCAGCATCTTCGTGCTGGCGTGCTTGTAAAAGTGCTTCGTCAGCGGTGAGTCGTGTGGAACGGCACAGCTGGTCCGATAGCTTCTCGTCCAATAAGCCGACTACGAACTTGTCACGCACTAGGCGGTCTTCTATCTCGGGGCTGTTGTAGTTGCAGCGTCTGATTAGGGTTCGAAGCTCCGTGAAAAACGCGTCGACTGTTTCCCCAGGCTGCTGAGTCCTGCGGTGAAATCTTCGGCTTTCGTAAATTTCGTTCGCCGGATGAACGAAGTGTTGAGTCAGCCTCTCCTTGACGGCGGCAAACGGTTGCGTCTCCGGGGTTGGCACGCCAAGCGAAGCTAGTACGGTACGAGCTTGCGGACCCATGCAATAAAGCAACGTTCTTACTTGCGTTTCGTCGCTTGCAGAACGTAGACCGGTGGCGAAGGCGTAGTCCTCGTAGGTTTGAATCCACGTTGTCCATTCGCCTGGGCTCGTGAAGACGAACGGCGACGGCGGTTGAAGCCCCGTGGCCCCGAGGTGGACGCTCTTTTCTTCGTCCGGCATGGCGGTAGCGCTGACTACGAGCAGGTGTATCCCACTTCTGACACCATGTTCAGAGCTTGTGTGCTCTGGGCGCGACGCGCCAGCCGGGCAGACGAAGCAGACGAGGGTAGACGAAGCAGACCCACAACGTTTATTACCCTAGCATCAAGTGGCGAAAAGTACCCCCGCGTCTCGCGGCGCACGCGCTTATCTAGATCACGATGCGCTCCTGGCGCCATCTCTTGGTCTCCCCTACAGTATTGAAGGCGTGCGACCGTCGGTTGGTAAAATACATGCGTTAGATTTACTTATTCAGTCTAATTATTTTTACCAGCGTCATCGGGCACCGTTAACGTCGCCTTCTCATTCGCTTCTCATGCTCTTTCTGCCATTGAGTAAGAAGTGCAGCGGATATCGCCTAGTCAGCAGCTTGCCAGACTGACTAACAACCGAAGGGTCGTTTTTTTTAAAATTTATTTAAAGAATACTGCGGCTCGCATCTGTGAGCCATAGGAGCGACGGTTACATTATGCCTTGGTGGAATATGCTTACGAGCACTTTCTCGTAGCAGAAGCGACTGCCGCAACAAAAATATCAAGTGACGGAAGGGTCACCATTTCGTTAGACAAAGAAATCGATTCGTTTATTGCCCGAGAGAAAAAGTAATATTTGAAAACATCGTGCTTAATTCTATATTGTTTAATAGTTCGAGTATGAGGTAGTCTAGCAAACGTTTTGTTCAAAATGCGATATGTCTCTATCACTATTGACATTAAAGATTTCATTATTAAAAGAATATAGATTTCTCAATCTGTTTATTTTCGTCCTAACCTCCAATGCTTGGATATTGGCTTGTTCCAGTATACTTGACGCAAACGCAGTATTTGTTGAAGTTATTATATTTAAATCTTCCGGCCAGTTTTTGCGCGTGTTCAAGTTTAATAATTTCATTTGCTGTGTGCGAGTCCCAAACTGTGTGAGCGTATTCCAGTAAAGGTCGTACAAGTGATCGGTAAGCAGTCTTTCTTTTCGCTATCCACGAAATTTAATGTGCGTCTAAGTGTATAAAATTTTCCCGCCCTTATTACCTATGTCCTCCATATGCTGGTTCCAAAGTAGTTTGCTAGTCATTGTCACTCCAGAGTATTTGTAGTGGTCAACAAATATTATGGGGTTCGCATTTAATGAATAGCTCTATTTCAAAAAGATTTTTTTCCCAGTTTTGACATCGAAACGGTTTTATCATAGTTTAGTTTCATTTGCCATTTGTCTGACCATTACTCAATTTTCGTTAATGCCTCATTGAGTATACCTGATCTTGGGGTGATTTTATTTGAGAGTAAATAGCACAGTCATCAGGGAATGATTTATCCGGTACATGAATGTCCTTAACAATATCATTGATATAAATTAAGAATAAAAGAGGCCCCAACATTGAACTCTGTGGTACACCCGATATTACTGGAAGTAGTGAGAAAATATTGTCAACAAAATATACATCTTGCATTCTATTAGACAGATAAGAGGCCACCGAAGTAAGTAATTGATTATTTTTAAAGATAGCAGAAAGCTTCAGGAGAAGTTCAGGATGCGATAGGCGATCGAACGCCTCTGAGAAGTCAAGAAAATTTAGGCCTGTCTGACTCCTATTATTTATTGAATTTAAAAGCTCATGAACTAGTTCGATCAACTCAGTGCTCGTAGATGACGATCTTCTAAAACCGTACTGGAATGGAGTAAGAACATTATGATCATCAAGATATTCAATCATATGTAAAATTGTGTTCGACAAGCTTCCAACAAGCACTAGTTAAAGATGCAGGCCTATAGTTTGATGGGTTGTTTCTATCTCCTGATTTGTGAATAGGAATAATATTTCCGATTTTTCATTGATTTGGTAGTACCCCGTAACGCAGAGACACCTTAACTATTATGAATATATACTTCGAAATCCACACTGCATAACGTTTCAAAAACTCATGATGAATGGAATCAGCACCAGGACATTTCTTTAGATCAACGTTATTTAATAAGTGAAAAATTCCCTCTTCCGAAACCACTACGTCGTCGATGCCGGACCGATATTTTACGATTGCAACTCGATACTGACGCAACACTCGGCAAAGGAAGGTTGGACCGGCATTGCACGTATACCTCTCACGAACTGTTACAGCTCGACAGCGACGTGCACTCTGTCAGAATAAAAATGGCATTCTAATGACAAAGTGTACATACCGTGTTACGAAGGTAATCTATTCGGCGATTATTTGAGCTCTATATCACACAAAACAAGAAGATAGAATCGACGAGAGTCCCTTTTCGACGACAGTGTTCGTCAACACTGCCTCGGAAAACAAGGGGAAAAGATTGACCTCACACCTTAATCTGAAATTGAGGTCAGCGATCAAAATACGGGAAGGGTCTACAAGGGTCGCGCGGGCATATTCCATTCAGCACGCCAGCCGATTGTGGGCAGACGGCCTTGGCCAAGTACCGTCGAAGCAACGCTGCGCCGGAGTGAGAGTGCCTGCTTCGGAGTGCCTGCTAGGCCTATCTGCCGAGCTCGCTTGGTCACGGGTCGGCGAATACGTGGCCGTTCTGGCTTTTCTCGGGTGTTTGTGGATCCAGCGTTCTTGTTCGCCGTAGTCTGTTTCAAGTACTTTTTTTTTTTTTTTTTTTGGCTGATTGGAGTCGGGACGCGCGAGAAGAACACGCAGAAAAATAAACCTTCCTTGAACGTCGCGGCGAAGTAATTGAGCCCAACGCTGTCGGCCCGTCGGCTCTACCGCCCCTGTTTTTTTTTTTTTGTTTTTTTTTACCACACGATAGATGGCGCTTGGCTCTCAGAATTATCAAATTTGGCAATTTTCGTCACATCTCTAATTATGCTACAAAATGTAGATCTGAGTATTATTTACCAAAACTTTTAGGAAACATTCGCCGCCTATTTATTGTTCACGATCACGGTGCTGGTGAGGTAGGCTCTTACCCAAGAGGCGACGTGGATTCGGCTGACGTGCAGCGATTCCGCGGATGCATCGCAGTGAAAAGGCAGAGAGCTTTCGAAGGAGGCGCAAAAGAGTCCAATTTTATTTTAAAAGTTCTATGGCGAATAATTTTTTTGGCTCCCTATTTTCGTGCTTTGTGTTTCTTTTCACACCTTTTACGACGTGCGGTGGATGAAATAAAGGAACCATGAAAAATCATTTCATGGCTCCTTTAAAATTCTTGGATCTCCGACTGGTGGAGCTACCCCATTACGTCTGCTGTGAACCGAAAGGAAAAAAAAAAAACACTCCTCACCTTCAACTCTGCGCGCTCAAAACTAGTCAAGAGGCGTAATGCGCTCATGTTTTAAGAGCTTAATCATAAAATTATGTTCACGTTCAATACAAAGGAAATTCGATGTGAAAATTGCAAGGACGAAGTCCGCAGGGTACCCTATGTTCTTATTGGTGTCTGTGGTTGAAAATCGCCTTACATAAGTAAAGCAAGGAGGCGGTGTCAAGCTAGCACACAGCGACGGGGCAAGAAGACCAGTCATCATTCCGTATAATCACAATTTTTCTCGCGGCCTTATGAAAACAGTAAAAAGGGATGTTGATGTAGGGAAATGGGAAACTGCATAAGCCAAGCATAAATGCAACTTGGAAGCAACTCCAAAAAGTTTTTGAGACTATAAACGAACCCATCGATTCGCGAGAAACGGGAAGGAAAAAAAGGGGGGGATTAGGGGGACAGTATGCAGTTAGGGTCCGTCGCCGCGGTTTAGAGGTCACCAAGATGTGTTTCGCCAAAATATTTCTTCTATCGCTGTTGTTTTTTTTTTTTTGTTGTTTTTTTTGGAAGGGTACGCGTGGTTTCGGTGCTACTGTTTAGGATAGTTCGGCACTTTTCTTTCAAGGTCACTGCGATGCCCTGCAGTGTCCTTGTTTTGTGTGTGCTGTCGTCAATTTTATCACGGTCACTGCCATGTCCCGAGGTGTCCTACAGATAAGGGCTTATTTTGTCTGTGTGTGCCCTTGATCTCTTTGTGTGTCATGTATGTCCTATCCATTTGGAACTGCTTTCAACAAAGGAGATATCTGCGTAGAATATGATTGGGAAGGGCTTCGTGGGTATCTATAGTATGATCGAGAAATAAACCAGTTAGCTGAGTTTGAGACGTCCCTTTCTGTATCTGTTATTCTACTAAAAAGTTTCCAATTTCTTCCACCTAGGATGCCTTCATGTGCGCTTCGCATAGAGTGATGCCAACTGCCTGTTTCCCTTTCCCACACCCTCTTCCACCGCCATTTGTTCTTCTCATTGTTTCCCCTTGCGCCGGAAAGTGGCCTTTGTATCCATCAGTCCTCCCATCCGAGTGGAAAAATGCTAATCCTCCCTCCGCGGGTTCCACAACGCTGCTCCGAACTTTTGAGATAAGGTGCTTGTTTTCGGGAGGGTTATAAGCCCCACGGATTATTGCCGAGAACCAAAATGGCTGCTGTTTTGTCGGGGAGCAGTGTTGCCAGATGGTCCCACCAAAAAACCGCCAAACAGCTGGGAGGTGTAGCCCAAATATAGCCTAAACCGTAAAAAAAGATATAGCCCAAAATAGCCAAGGTTAAAAACAATGATTTTAAGCCTTTTATTGACAATTTTTCATACACGTACAAAACACGTCACATCCTCTTTTCCAAGCGTCAGATGCGCCACTTTTTGTATACATTACGTCACTTGTACAACTTGTAATTTGTACAACAATGAAAATTTGTACAACAATGATCCCCTTCGGAGGTCTTCAGAAGTGCGAAACACATGAAGACAGCTGTATTGTAAAGCCCGGGAGATATGATCATACGGTAACAGTACAGAATACAGAAGCAGAACAGTGACAACACTGGGAGTTTCAAACCAGAACCCCCAATAGCTAAGGTTTTCACCAATAACCGACCCGTCTAATTTTATTTGTATAGATAGAATATGAGTGTTGCCCCGTTCCGGTTCACGATATTTTTTATTGTCTTGTCTTTTCATGGGGTGGCCGATGCCTAAGAATTTTCACAATGGGCCCCAAAGCTGCGTTAGGAGAGTTCAGTCTACGTCCGGGTAGAAGACGCGCTACCGGGCCTGTAAAAACAGTGCAATTTGTTTGTTTGATTTGTTCCACTGCATTGTGGGGAGACCGCTTGAACTCTGCAAGCATTGCTTCTCTGCGCATTGTGAAAACCCCGAAGTTTGTAGAAGTTTGAAGAATTTCTCCTTCCTCGCTCTCTCCTCTCGATTAGTGAAACAATTGTTTTCGAAACTGATTAGAAGTTCGAAAATTAACTAGTCAAACTTCGAAGTCCGACGTCGAACCTGAGGTTCGACAAGAGTTCGCCGCACCCTTTGGAATAGCCCAAAAATAGCCACATAGCCGATTACGAAATTTTGACGCCAACTAGAAAAAAATGTAGTGCAATTTGGCTATATATAGCCCATTCTGGCAACACTGTCGGCGAGTGGTATTACAAAGGGTGACATCACCCTAGCAAAGCGCACATGAAGGCTCCCTATTTCCACCACAGTCTCACGTGTTATATGACACGATACTGGTAACGTTATTTATTGGTCAGATTATCATAGACAAAATCCGTACCTTAAAAACGACGAGTATAAAAGGCGGAACCGCAGTGTATGGTGTCAGTGATAGTGTAATTTGCGTTCTTGTTAATCTTCGTATGTGTTGTGTTCGTGCATGCTATCAACTGTACTGTACCCAATGTAGTGGCGCGCGAACTGTACGTTTGTCAAATGAGTGTGCATAATAAAATTGCCTAAATCTCAGTACTATACTCCGCGACAACTTTTCTTGACAATGCAGTGGAAGGTACGTCCCGCGTCCCCTCTCCCATCAAAATGGGAGAGAGAACGCGGGACGTACCTTCAACTGCATTGCCAAGAAAAGTTGTCGCGGAGTATAGAACAAAAAAGTTCTTTTTGTGGCCGTTGGATTGAACGGTACCTAGCGCCGCCTAGCCTAGACATTCGCAATTACTCTACAAGTGCCTGCCAAATGGTGGCTAGCGACGTAACTTCATTTCACGCTTGGCGATATTTTCTGAACCGTGCAATGAGCGAAGTAGTCTGCGTTGAATTGCTTCTTTCATGAACGATATTTGGTTCCGCGAAAGGTTTGCCGCTCCTTTTTGATGTGCGGTGCTAACGAAGAAAATGTGTCGCGTGGAACTGCAAAGACGTGACGTGCGCGTTGTAGCCGTGTTTCTTTTGTCTCCACTTAACATCGCAGTGTTGAAAACGTGAAGACGGAGTGACTGCGTTCGAAACGCATTTTCGTACCTGCGCAGGAAGTCGTCTTCGACAATAAATATTCGTGAAGCTCGTCTTTTGTTATTTTTATTTACTACAACTTTCGCTCCGAAAACAGACTTTGAATGCGTGCAAAGTTGTTGACTGCGTCTCTTGCGATAACTGCCTGGCAAGCCTGAGAGGCCGCGAGTGTTGCTCGAGGTATTTGCCTTTCCAAAAACTTTGCCAGCTCTTTTCAATGGAATCGCGGCAGCGTTCCGTGTAAAGACCGACAATAGGGAGTTTTAGGGACCCGCCTTTGCACATCCAATACGATACGATGGGCTTTCCGGTATGAAGTGCGCATATGCGAGTCTTCGGCGGTAGCGCATGCGCAGTTCGTACCGAAGGGCCAACCGTACCGTACCGGATGTTCAAAAACGGTTCCCTAAAACTCGCTACTATCCATAGCGTCCCAGCGTTCTCGTTTAGCCTTACTGAGCGCAATCCACTCGATTCGGAAGCATCATACTGTGATGCGGACGAGCGAAGAACTTTGCGCCCCCTTCTGCAGAGGCAAACATTTTCCCGTTTCTAAAGGACCATATGGGGCACGATGATTCCTCCCTTAATGAAGGAATCAATAGGCGCCCTTTTCTTTTGAGAGTGCATGGCTCTGCCTTGCCGTGCCTCCCCCCCCCCCCCCCCCCCCCCCCCCCATGTTTCTGCACATTTGAAACATCTCGTTCCCTCATTTTCATTTGTCTCGCTGAATAACAGCTATTTCTAGGAAGAATAACAATGGTTTACGGAAAGGCACACTTCATTTCGCCTGCATGAGAAACTTTTGACAACTCTTGCCAACACTGCCAATGACGAAATGGATAGCCGAAGACGCCACCGGCTGCGCGTTTTCAACACACTGTGCCGCCAGCAGAAATTGAGAGGTTTTTGTCTGATTGAATTCAAATATTATGCGCTAATATTTCATGGCTAGTTCTTGTTCTCTGAGTAGCCCGAACCACTAATGAGTTAATAACATAAAAAAACCAAAATCTCTATTATTATTGGAGGGCCCTCTTTAAAGCTGGGAAGGATGCATCTCCAACTTACATTGTTGTTCTTTTTTTATGTATAGCTTACTGGATTCCTTAATCAAACTCTCTACTCAAAAGTTATTCTTCCGGTACTCAGGAATTGGCGTTAAGGAAAATCAGAACAGTGACATCTTTATAAAGTATTTTCAGCAATTTTCATGAGATGAATAAAGGTGCTTACCTAACGTGTGATGTATTTCGAATTTCTCCGAACAAGCGTAGACGCACTCTCACGAGCCACGGTTCTTCCAGGATAGTTTAACCATTGACGATCTGAACTTTCTTTCACAACAAGCTGCCTCCTACCAGTCGCTTCAACTGTTTTATTTCTGCATCGTGTCTCGCATTAAAAAAAAAAGCATCTGCTGATCTTTAAAATATAGAGTTTCCTTCGTAACTATTGGCTCTTCCCTTTTTTTCAGATCGCCGACCGAGGCAGGCCGCCTTAATTAACCTTTTTGTTTTTTCCTCCTGCCCTTATCTTCTTCTTCTTGGCTTTGTGTGATTTCTATTAGTCTTAAGCTTAATCATCGTTTGTTTTTACAGTTGTTGCTGTCCGTTTTTCTTTTTTTTTCTTTTTGTCTGGATCGCTCGTTTTTAAATGGAGGTCGGCGAACCCTATCAGGTCCATAAGGTCTCTTAGTGTGCCCGAAGCCCTCGTATGTCACTCGAGTGAAGCATTAAAACTTTTTTTATTATTAATTCTGGTCATTTCGCAAAGCTGAATAGACGAAAGCATGTGTGTTAAGTGACCAGGGCTCAAAATATCCTGTTTCAGAGCTTCAAATCTGACATATCATTGTAATCGTTCAATACCCACTGTATGTGGTATACCATCACTTCTGCCGATCCAGAAATGGTCCCTTAATGTTAGTGGTTGAGAACAACTGGACTAGATAACGATTTCCTGTTGAAACATTTGTAAAAAAAATTGCTACAGGTCTTAGCTGAGCTAGTTGGAACTACACAATGGTCAGTCAACTGTTTTGTCCTGCTCCGTCCTTTCTTTATTGTCTGTAACCAAAGCTTACAGGAAATGAGGCAGGGCCCCAACCGAATGGCGCTCTATCATTCAAAGCCTTTATGGTACAAAAAGACACAATACAGTGTTTCTCTTAACAGTGGAAAAGCTGGGTACTCATAAATGCGCTGGGACTCCTTCCGCATTGCGGAGTACCGGAATTCTAATCGGCATACTCTGCTGCAGTAAACTCGTCTCGAGCTGAATGTCTGAGCTCATATTTCGTCGTTTATGAAAGAGGTGTTTTTATTAGTCCGTCCACAAAGCCTTGCCCACGCGTCGGTTGTATCCATAGCAACCAAAACCACTTGAAAAACCGGGGCACCAAAACAACCATGGCTCATGGTCACTTCACGAAGCTTCTTCTTGCATAGCTTGCCATGTTGTTTACAAGAAACACTTGTTCCGGTGACCTATGCTTGCTGTCGTTTCGGTCGCTCTTTACTCGACCGGCGCAAATGTCTGAACCAGGCATTAGATCTGTAGGAGAGGCTTCCCCATACGAAAATGTGAGATCAAGGTCAGATACCAGATCAAGGTCAGATACGGTCTTTTCCAGTGTCAATCAGGTGGCTCCGACTTTAATCTGCCTTCAATCCGATGCACCCAACTTCAAATTAGGTCGGATACAGTCAAAGACTTCGATGGTTATGGTCTCTCCAAGAAGAAGCCAGAGATTCCAGCGTATTTCTTTTCAAAAGACATTATTAGTATTAATATTTTCTTTTTGTTTCCGTTATAAACAATCAGAGGACAAAAATCTATATTCAAGCGAGATGATTTGACATTCCACCAGGTTTCAGTTCTAATCAATTTTATCGCCCAATATGGGACAACTAGGAATTTTTCGACGATGTATTTGCTCTGCTCTGCTCGTCCGATGGCCTGCTGCAGGCTCCTCGTCAGCGGCTTCCGTGCGGCTCCTAACGCTCTCGCGGCACTCGTATCAGTAGTGTTACAAGTTCAGTGACGTATGCATTGCCTGAAACGGGATATTTATTAATGCAAAAGCATTAACTGTTCCATAGAATGAACCGGAGTTTTTCAGATTTTGAAGCCGCACTCCATACGGCATCTAAATTCCCCTGTCCCAATGGAGCCAAGCCTGTAGACAGCTGCAGTGATTTGAAGGATAGGCTCCCATTGGCTTGCGCGCGACATAGTTTTAAGGAATGAGGCTCACAACGGCGTCATAGTTTCAAGGAACGCCACCCCATGGTGCTGCGGGCTAAGCGCCGGTAAAAGAAACACGGTGGCGCCCACTCGGCCGCTTCTGCTCTGCTCCTCTTGACGCTGACGGAAATGGCGACGCCGCAATTATCTACATCGACGGCAGCCGCAACGTTTTCAGTAGCGAAACCTGCCCGTTTACGCAAGTACACCGCAGACGAACTAATGGAGCGGAATAACGCAGCACAACGAGCAAGGAGGCAGGCACCGAAATCCAACATCGTTGTCAAGTCTCCGAATACACGGCCGGCGGAAGGAGCAGAAACGCAACGCGCTAGGAGACAGAACAAAGCATTTCGAAAGCGTGAGGCGAAAGTGGATCGCAATTTAAAGCGTCTCGTGCGGCAAGAGGACGAGGCCCTTCGAAAACGCGAGGCGGAAGCATTACGTCGCAGGCGGCATGCTTTCGCATTCACAACTCATAAGAAGTGCTTTTATTCATGTTGCCTTGGCCTCCGCGTAACACTTGTTCGTCACAGTTGAGCTTTACACTTTTCTTTTACATCTAGCTCGTTCATATATTCTATGTCAAAAGAGTGAAGTAAGGACTTGTACCCCTTTTAGACGGGCTAATTTAGTGCACTTCAACCAAGTGTACTTCGATAGTAGTGTCATTTCTGCAGTGTGCCACATGGCTTCTTCCTGAGGAACACACTTGGCTTCGAGTGAGTTTGTCGAACTCATTTCACTCGATCGAGTGCGTGGCATCCTAGGAGTGTTTCAACAGTAAAACATAACAACACAAAAACCAAAAATGTGGAGTAAAATTTATTTTATAAAGAATAAGAAATTCTTGAAAGAGAGATGTAAAAGAGTGCTATGGCGAAACAAATAGTGGGCTGGACGTTGAGTTTGGGCTGATCCGAACCAAGATTAGCGCTACGGTGAATTGATAAAAGACGACGACAAAATCAGTCATTCCAAGGCCATTTCGGTTAGCAGAGGAGGATAGAGCCTAGTTTTGTTTCAGCATGTAACTATTCGAGACAACACTGTAATTATGATTTAAATAGGCAGTGTCAGGGCCTCCTCGAAGTCTTCTGTGGGACGAAGCGGAACGCCAAAGTTGGATATGCTTCTTTCTTTATCTTGGCTTGCATTGATCGATCAGAATCATTTGATTGGCGTAAAAATCATTCATTAATGGAACATTGTTTTAGAGCGCAGCTCCTAGGCACCCGTTTCCGGGTTGAGCGGCGTCGGCGTCGACGTAACCGCGTGTCGCATTATGGGATGTTTCCCAAAATGACGTCACACGTGACGTCATGAGAGTAAAATTTTCCCGCTAAATTTGGCGGTTAAATTTTTCGCTAAATTTGGCGGAAAATCGTTTCGCTAAATTTAGCGGGAAAATTTTACCCGCGTGACGTCACACTTAAAATTTCACGTGACGGGTCATGTGACATCACACGTCAATTGAGCGGGAAAATTTCCCCGCTAAATTTAGCGGGAAATTTAGCGAAAATTTTTCGTTAAGTGCAATGGGAGGAAAAGGGGAGGGTACGGAGGGGGAGCAGCTGGCGTACCCTCCCCGTCGTACCCTCCACTCTTCCTCCTCAAGGGCTGCGCTCCAATTCGGCATTACAGAGAATTGTAAACGTGTAATTGTTTTAACGTGTCTTTATTAAGGGGTATCGGTGGCTGAGTGGGCTAGCGCTCACCTGATCGGAATACGCGGAGAGAAAGCTCGCGCTGCAGAGCCCAGTGATCCTGAGCTCAATCCCCAGCCCTGCCCGAAGAACACACTTCCGATGAAGTGAGTTCGGGGAGCACACTACGCTCGCTCCGGTAGACCGAGTGTGTAATCTTGATAGCAGTGTTCAAGGAGTAAAAACAATAGAAGAAGCTAACGCTGCATAAAATTAGTATTATTTTGATAGGAGTAATTTTTGTTGCGCACTTGTTTTCTGTTGGCAAGAAAGTAGTGCATTGTAGAAAAACAAGCGGCTAATCTAGTTTTCTGCCTTGGCCCCTCCGCGACGGCCAACGACGGCCAGCGACGGCCAGGAGTCTGAAGGTGGCAGGAGAGACGCGAAAGGCTTGCTTGAAATGGAACTCGCTTAAACGGAGCAAGGTGGTTTCGAACCACCGTTCGTTCCTCTGGAAACTCCAGCGTTATCGACTGATCACGTGTAGGCTGTCAGTCATGAAAGCGGCTATGGTGAAGGCGTTGCTCTGCAGCTGCTGATTGATATCACTCGAAATTCTTGCCTGTGCGTCGTCATCCAGGTCCAGCTGCCTCTCATCGGAAAGGAGTTTTCTCACGGAGAAAAGTGCCCCACCACGCGCTTCCAATGTCCAAGATCACAGATATCGCTCTCCAGCTCGCCCTCCACACACTCCAAGATGTTTCCAGTATTTGATATTTCGTTGTGGTAGAACACTGTAGTTGTGGCTAGTGGCGAGTGGGCTCGCGGCGCCTCGCGCACATCAGCTCGGAGCACGCGGAGCGCACGCAGGCTCTGCAGAACCCACGGATCCTAGGTTCAATCCCCACCCTGCCCGTTTCGATCTGGATGAGCCTCGTACCGGCGTGCGGTCGTGTATCAATGGCTTGTAATGGCTGATCATAATTATCAAATTGGATTTAAATTTGGATTAAAGCTTGTGAATTAGCGTTACAATGCGTGGTAACGTGTTTTAATAAAACGACGAAGTTATTTATGAAAATATGCGTATGCACTTTAATAGTTTGCGTGCCCATTACTTTGCCCATCGTCATTGCCATGATTTTTGAAGTGACACTAAGTTTTCCCGTGTAGCACCAACACACTTGGAGTGTGTTTCGACGGGATGAAGTGCACTCGCTTGTAATGACTCTAAACTAGCCCGTCTGACAGGAGTATAAAAGGGACGATGAAATAAATGTTCCGCTATAAAAAAATTGGGATTTTAGTAATCGCATATCGCTTAGTGCGCCAAAATAAAACTAGTGCACAAGCGTAGAAGTCCTGCTTTTCGGTACGAAAATTGAAAAATATGGCGTACTATTTAGGTACCTCCTTTCCTTCGAAAGTTTTCTGCCTTTTCACTGTGATACATCCGCAGCGCCCAAGCACGTCAGCTGAACCCAGCTCACGCAATGGACAGGAGAACTGCATAAGCCGAACGTGTGCCCTCGTCAACAATCCATTCGTTGACGAATATTAAAATTGGCATTCGTGGCCAAATGGAAGTATTTACTGGCGGCCATAGCTGTGTGCGCGACTGCTGAGCGCGCGCTGATGGCGAGCTTCCACAGTTCTTTTGTAACGTGCATTCGGCACCCTCAAGATTGCCGGTCGTAGCAGCCTATTAATGTGGGCTCGTTCTGAGCATGCGCTCTGGACAGCACCCACAAATATGGCGCCCAGTGAATACTCCTTATAAGTGCCGTGCCAGTACTTATCATCACTTGAGCATGGCAAGCTCCATGGTGTGCTTAAAAAGTGCGGTGGAAACTTGGAGTCACTGCCTCCGGTGCAAAGGCACGTCCTGACAACATGATTTTTCATTTCGCTGTTGTGTTGAAAAAGTTCCAAAATAATTTCATGGTCTTTTTAACGCAGATGGGTGATTTTTTTTTTAGTGCCTATTATATTCACGAGCCTTAAGGGTGATTCATACACTTGAATGAGTTCGACCAAGTGCGGCTGTAACGGCTTGCGACGTTAATCCTTTTACGGGTTGCTATTACAACGGGGTTTTAAGGCGTTTACAACCGCCATTGCTGCTGCGCGACGCTGTCGTAAAAGGTTTAAAAATCGATTATGTCGGACCCCGTCGTAGTCGACTGCAACAGTGAGAAAAGCATTTTTCTCACTGTTTTACACGAAAAGCATTTTTGTTTTTTGGCCGTCCGATGACTGGTTTATTCCCCGGAACACGGGGCTAAAATATCAACCTGCCATGTTTTATTACATTAAACCGACAGCTGTTAATGTTAACCCCCCCCCCCCCCCCCGGTAGTCATTCGCCGCAAAAACACCCGATGACGTCATCAGTTACGTCATTAGTCACGTGATCGCTCACAGACGCCCCATTTGGGACCAGTGTTACAACTGCTGCATATTTATCAATAGATATACCGATATTTTTTAAATGTTCAGTGATTCAGTGAAAATACTGAAAAATATACTAATTTCTGATTTTTTTTTTCATCTTCCTATAAACAAAATCTGTCACTATTGTGCCTGTGGATATTATTATTATACTATACTTACTACATTAATGTATTACTTCACAGGTGAGGCAGGCGCGCAGGTTGCGATCCAAATTTAGAAAAAAAAGCAGCGTAGTTGTGTCCCCTAGCTGAAATTTACTTGGGTATGTCCGAATGCACGAATTGACCAGAGTGGTAATAAAACATAAACAAATCTGAATGCGAGCAGGTTTTCGAACGACAGGTTACATAAATCTAGAAGTCACACGATAGCATTTTGAGCATGAATATGTCCAATCCAGGCAAGTTTGAGTGCACTTTTGAGCACTTTGTGCAAGTTCGTTTTCATCTCATTTTACGCTTGTTCTATTTGAAAAACACCACGCCTGAGTAAATCAGCAGATATCCTCGTTTTGTGAACCCTGCGATTTACAGTTTGCACATATGCTGCATCTTCCGAGGCAGACGGTCTGAAAACGATACCCAAAAGCATTTTGTTATAAATTGCGGGTAGTAATAATTCAATCGATGACTGAAACATCTTAATTTTGACGTCACTAGTCATTCAGGTTTCTGCCTGACGCTTTTCTATACCCAGTTACTAGTTATCTGTTCCTTAATATTTTCAGCATCTCTAGTCATCAACGTTTCTGCCTAGGCGCTTTTCTTTTTGCAGCCACCAGTTGTTTCCTTTGTAACTTGTATCCTTTTTGGTATATAGTAGAGAAGGCACGAGCGTTCTATTAAGGATATTAAGATATTTATTATTGAATAAAATACAATATTCAACACACTGTGCTCACTGTAGTGATGAGCAGTTGTCTCTTGTGGAGGCGGTTGAAACATTCCTTGTGCCTGTTTAATCTCCCCCCCCCCCCCTTTTTTTCTGCATGGATCTTCTTTTAACTATAATACCTACATAAAATTTAGAATCAATGAACGAGCTGTGCTAAATAGTTTGCACGGGCTGAATGGTTCCTACACTACCCTCACGACAGCTCACTGCTTGATGCCGCTATTTCGGCAGCCAATGTGAAACGCTATACCACTTTGCATTGCTAGGTGGCGCGAGTCACCACCCAAGTAGAACTGTTCAGCCGTATTTATCTATTGATCCATCCAGCTTCTGGCCGCCCGTGAAGGTTTATTACGCTTATTACATTCATAATAAATGTAATAGATATACAACAAACTAAATATTATGTAAGTACAAGGCTAGCAAAGATTAAGAAAAATCTGCTGATTTCTGCTGATTTTGGAAGCAGGCAATTACTGCTATTTCTTAGAAGGCTGTGGTAACACTGCCTGGGACTCGCTTCTTAGACTTAGGCTAGGTGGCAGAAGCTTCCGCCCGATACAAAGGTACAGCCATTAACATCCATTTATCCGCCCTCCGTCGCCCCCACTGCAAGCACCTTAGTCCAACATGAAATTTTAGCCTTACGTGAACAAGTCGTGGCACTAGGTGACACGATAGATGACTGAATATCGCATGCTAAGAAATAACTTAATCTTAAAAGGTCTTTTGGAAATATAAAATGAAACTTGGGACGTCACAGAAAGGACTGTAACTTACTTCGTGAAGGATCACCTCGCAATCGACTTGGGCACCATAGAAAGAGCACATTGTATGGGCCGAAAACGAATTGAAATAAATCGCCCACTTATCGTCAAGTTTCTTAGTTTTAAAAGCTAGACCGACGTTCTTCACAACGCCTTCAAACTGAAAAATGTGGTAGCACCAAAGGTTCAAATATCCGGAGACTTTTCACTTGAGGTTCGATTTGCAAGAAAAAAGCTGTGGGGATTTTGCTTCCCAATTCAGAGAATGCAACACCCGCTATAAGACCCGTTTTGATAAATTATATGTTAACGACTTGACCGATGTTTATAACCAGGCAAGTGGATCAGTGGTTTTTGTTCGTGGCCCCAAAGAAAACCGGACGCCACAAGAATGACATAAAAGGAAGCTTTTTTCTCGCCCAGCCACTTTCCCCAACTTTTCATTTCTTATCGCAAATTTTGGCAGCATCTTATCAAAGCAGGATGAATTTGAGAGTATTACTGACCTGATATAATTCGTGACACCAAAACTTGGCCAGCGTCTGATATAAGCAACTCTAAACATTTACTGAGTAAATGGTATGTTATTTATCGCAACGACCGGTAACACCGCAAGAGGTAACGGTATTCTCATTGGCGCAAAAAAAAAAAGACGACATTTCTTGCTCAGAAATGCAAAAAAGTTCTAACCTTGAACTTTTATGGAATCGGGTGCAGTTGGATTCCTGTTCAGGGATCATAGCTGTTCGTTATCGCCCTCCCTATACTGACAAAACCAATTTCAGTGACTTGCTGCATAATTGCCTTGGTTATTTAATGGTAAATTGTCCTAATCACTCAAAGGTTCTCGATGGTGATTTAATTACCCTGGTATAGATTGGGCAACATTAAAACATATTTCGAATTGTGATGATCCTAGCCAAAGCCACGATTCTTTTTATCTCTCTTGGAAACGCACACGCTCCATCAGATTTTTACGTCGGCGACTCACGACCGAGCCATCTTAGATCTGTCCTTTACCTCGAGCCCAGAATCTGTAACACCAGTCGCCAATATGGAAAGCATTAGCGGTCATTGTATTATACATGTCGAAACGTCATTTTGCTCACGACGCTCTAAAAAAATTCAGAAACCGATATTCGCTTACTCACGCACGGATATTGTAAGTTTCTTGTCAGCCATGGACGAATTTGAGCGTGAATTTGCTGCCTCATACACGAAGCGTTTTACCAGTGAAAACTGGCTTATCATAAAAAAACACTCGGTGAAATGCTTTCCACTTTCGTCCCTCGATTCACGGTGGCAATCGAGGATTTGTCAGCGTGGTTTACGAATAGCTTAAGGTGCGAACTAAGCAACAAAAAAAGATTATTCTCCAAGGCTAGACGAACGGGTAATTCTGTTGACTCTACATCTTACAAAGCCTTCGCGAAACAATGTAAAACAAATGTAAAAAATGCTAAGAAACACTTTTTTTTCTGTGACCCTTCCCGGCATGCTTTGATCTGATCCCCAGAGAGTTTGGGAAAATCTTAACCCTAAGTTGAACGGAAATCACCCTACATTTACAGGTCAACAGAACGAAAAGATAAGTGATGTTGATGCTGCTAATTTGATAAACACATTTTTCTCTAGCGTGTTTACCCAGGAAACACACCCATTCCCCCAACACGCTATTACAAATAGTTATCCACCTATGCTGCCCATATTGTTTAATCAGAACGGCATTCTCAAAGTAAAAGAAAACCTGCCCTCGAGCGGTGCATCCGGTGATGACGGAATTCCTGCTAAATTTCTAAACATAATCAAGCATGCGGCTTCAAATATTTTTAGCAAACTATTCCAACAATCCAACTCCGGCTCAATCCCATTTGACTGGCGCTACGCCAAAGTCATGCCGATCTTTAAATCAGGAAACCATTCAAATCCTATACGAACTATCGCCCCATTTCCCTTACCAGCGTGCCATGCAAACTCACGGAACATGTTTTGTATACCTATATTATATCTCACCTAGACAACTGTAACTTCTTTCTTTCTAATCAGCATAATCTTCGAAAAAGTCATTCGTGCACTAGTCAACTTTTCGAAATTGTTACGGATCTTCACTCCTATACTCATCTTACTGCTCAGACCGATATCATCTTTATAGACTTTGCTAAAGCATTCGATACTGTTCCTCATCATCGCCTTCTTCTTAAACTTTCACACCCACAAATCTATGATTCCGTCATTACGTGGATTTCTTTCTTTCCTGAAAACAGAAAACAGCAGTTAAAATTAACCAATCATCATCGCGTCTGACCAGTGTTATTTCCGGGGTCCCCCAGGGTAGTCTTCTCGGTCCTCTGTTGTTTTTAATATACATAAATGACGTCCCTTCTTCCATAAACTACACAATTGGGCTTTTCGCCGACGATTACGTTATTTACTGACGAATTATTAGAAATAACGATTCAACTCTTATTCAAGGAGATTTAAATACTATATCTTCGTGGTGCTCTATATGGCAGATGAACATAAACACTCGCAAATTGAAACAAATGTTCATCACTAAGTCTTCTAAAATAACACAATAACAATACTCACTATTATCACAACACCTGGAACATGTGACATCGTATAAGTACTTGGGAGTACATTTTACGAACACTCTATCATGGAATGACCACATTGAATACATTACAGGCCGTGCCTTGAAAATACTTAGCTTCTTGCGACGAACATTATATCTTGCCCCACCTAAAACAAAACTAATCACATACAAGACAATAGTCCTTCCCAAACTATACCCGTTTTCACCTCAAGAAAAAAGCAAGTTTTGCGGATTGTTCATACGCGGCGCGAAGTAGTTCTTACGAGATTTGGTTGACGGCGAAAAAAGCGATGCTTCTGGCGTTTGGAACTTGTACGTGCTAATAAGATAACATATATCTAATCTACAATTCACCTACATATATCTTAATTCTCTACATAAAGGAGGAAATCAGTGATGCTCCGTGAGGAGCCGGACTTTTTTTACTGCGGTTCTTGAGGTGAAAACGGGTATAGAGTATGCATGCACTATTGGGAACCCCCCCCCCCCCCCCCCCCCAAACTTACCTTCTACAAAGACTAGAATCTGTACAAAACAAAGCCGCAAGTTTTATTTGCTACGACTACTCACCGGAAACCAGTGTCTCGGCCTTAAAAACTAGCAATGATCTCTCTCCTCTAGAACCAATACGTAAAATAACTCGGCTCCATTTTTTCCATAGCATCTATTACAGCGATTTGCCCTTAAATCAGTTTATTTCCTCCCCGCCAATTTTATATCGCCAAGGCTATATCATTCTCGGAAACTAGAACAATTCTAAAAAGGAAAGTGTCTCACTAACACTTTCCTTTTTTCCTCCTTAGTACTTTGTATCAGAGACTGGAATGAATTACCTGTTCATGTTGTTACTGACAGCAATCCCATTTCATTTAGAGACCAGCGTTCACTATAGTATAATTACTCACCCTGATTATATTTTTGTATAGTAGCTTTTGTACTTAATTTCGTGCTTTATTCTTTCTTTATTTTGCTTTGATTGACGACATTGGGTGCATCCGCGATCACACTCCACTTTTCCGTGTTTTTCTGTTCTGTTTTTTCACCTGTGTCACGTGTTTTAAATCTCTCCTCCTGTAATGCGTCCTTTGAATGCCCTTGAGGTGACTAAAATGAAATGAAATGAAATTAATTGTGCCGGCGCATGTGCACGACCATCCGAGACCGGCAAATCCTTTCCTCTCCTCCTCCGGCGCTCTCTGTTGGGGTCGAGGGGGAACAAGCACGTAGGCGTATCTCGCGGGTGGGCGTAGGACAAACGAACATGCACGACGTATTCGCACCTCCAGCCTGTCGCTCGCCCTCTCGCGGACGAACAAAGAACCAGAGGAGAGGGGACGTCGTCGTCGGCGGCGGAGCGGAGATGGCAGTGGGAACTGTCGCCTTAGCTGGCCTTGATGCCTTGGTGCTGCTATTACCGCATGGTTGTGGTTGGCGTGTTTGTGCGTGAGGCAGTTTTAACAAAAAAAAGTGAGATCGTTAAAGTAAAAATTAGTGTGTTCCGCCTCGCAGTGAAGTTGCACGGAAGGACCGGGGTGTCTAATTTCATTAGGGACTTTTCGCATATCCCATACACTGCGGATTTCTGGTCTCCTGGTCTTCAACTCAAGCTGTGCTTCACGTGGCGGCAAAAGCTCCCACTAGTAGTGTAGAGCTCTAGAGTACGGTCTACGAAAAGTCTCTTCTTCGCCCTAAGTAGGGCAAAACAGTTCCCAAACGCTATGTCGAGCAATTGACATAGGGAATAACTCTGCGATTTAAAGGGATGCTACAACGAAATTTCGGCGCTTATTTTTTGGTATATATGTGTTAAAGGGAGCAGTATCATATCGGACGCACCAATACCCTGTTAACAAATACACGAAAAAGAATTTTAAAACGAATTAGACGATTAGCAAAGAGCACCTAGCGGATGTCGCTAACGTCTCGTTTGTAATGACCGTCTAGAAACCTTGGCAGATTGTGACGTAGTTTGTCTCGCCTCCGGCCCCCACTAGAGAAGAGGTGGAAGGAGGAACTCCCCTCTCCACGACAATCTCTTTTGTGAGTCCCAGAAGTCGCTATTCTCCCCCTACAAGATTATAGAAGATTATTCCGTCAATCAAAATTCGTATAAAAGCAGCCGCTTCGGTGGCTGGAACGACTAGACTATCCTCTCGACGTGAGCCTCGCCCGTGGCCTCGCCGCAGCTTTGCCCGTCCCGAAACGAACTACGTCACGATTGCGTCGGATGTCACGTGCTCTCCGCTGGCTGCTCTCCGAGCGCTTGCCAGAGTGGGCCGTTTATAACGCAAAATACAGCCACCAGGCTCAAAATACGAACGTGCGATTATCATCTACTGATATTGAGGATCATATAAGACCTATTTTTGAACCCGACGGGTACATTTCAAATTTCGTTGAACTATCCCTTTAAGGCCGTTACAAGGAACATGACCATTTGCTCCAAGCACTTTCAAAATAAAAAATATGCAAGCTTGCTTTATTAGCCTACCAATTGAACAATCGCCAATTAAAAAATAGCCAATAAAGTGCTCAAAGCATTTTAAGCGCGCCCGTATTAGCAGCTGCTTTTGACGCGAGCTTAAAACGGTCAGTTTTGGCGAGGCGGGTAGCAACTCTGCAAATAACGCGGTGCATAAATGTAGTATACAGTATATGAAATATTTATTTTCGATAGAGCAATATATGAAATTTCTAAACATGCCGATCATGTTAATAGGCAGTTTAGTATAACATTAGAACAGACCACAGCAACCTCCTGGCGCGCGCTGAAAATTATATTTCAAAGGCACAGCGCGATCTTCCGGTGGCAATGATGCACCGTACGGTAGCGTGCGGTCACGTTACCTTAAAGCTCTCTATTAGTAACCATAGCGCAGTTTTATCACGTGTTGCAATACACTAAAGGCCGATACAAGCATTTGCCCTCAAGTGCGTTTGACTGCGCTGCGTCGAGAAACGAAAGCGAGTCACCGGCCCATCTTTGCTTGGTATGAAGCGTGGAATTCAATTTAAGTATGAGCTTGGCAAGCGACGTCAGAAGCAGGGATGTCCTGGTTTCTCGTAGCCGTAACGCAGTCAAACGCACTCAAACGCTCTCAAAGGCAACTGTGCGAAGGGGCCCTATAAAACTGTGATGGTGAGCAGCGAGTTGTGAGTTTGTATCACGAAGGTATCAACACTGTGAACGCTGCGCTTCCGCAGCTTGACGGTCACCATGCGCGCCTCACTTTTTAGGCCACTAATGGTCAGGCAAGGCGCAAACCGCACTGTATCTTTATCACCCTCAAAATTATTTTGCCACAAACAGTGACGTGGCCGGTGCCAGAGACACGCTCGTCCTCCAGAAAGCTTCGCTATTGAGATTTCTGCAACTTTTAAATATCCACATACTCGTTTTGCTAACGAACACAAACATTTCCGTCACCTGTAATATGCTCCTGTCATGGCCGCTTCGCTTTTACAGACAGATAAATTATTTTTAGCACACTGACCAGCGTTAGCACACTGAGCAGCAAGCAGGAGCGCGGGATATCCCGGAGAGGCTATTCAAGTCTCTTCCGCCATCTTGAAACTACCGCCCCGCCACTTATAGGGCGTTGGAGTTACGAATAGATTTAGGCCTCGGAGAGTCTGCAGCGCGTTCGAAGAACGCACTTTTCAGTTACGGTGCGCTGCTGTCGCTGTGACACCGGTTACGTGATAGAGTAAAAGCCCTCGTATTTTCTATCCTTCACGTTCACGACAGATTGCTTACGTGCCTAATAAAACGTGCGTGTATCGTTCCCTTTCCAAAATAAATATCTTTCGGACAACGAGCCCATCGTGGTTTGGACAGGAGAACCTCGCCACTTTGGGTCAAGGAAGGATTGGAAAGCTCCGGGTTGAGACCACCATCCCTTTCCCTCACAATCTCATCTGCATCGCGGAAGAAGCTATTGGCGACTTTCACCACATGTTTTTGAGCCTACTTTTACGGGTTAGTCTTTAAATCGTCAGGCGCTGTGAATATCAGATTCGCACAAAGATGGTGACGAAGAAACCTGCCGCCACAGGTTTCCTTTCTAGCTACAAGCAGCCGTCGATTTTGCTCGAGTCCTTAATACGAAAAGCATATTAAGCTCCGTCAGAATGAGAAAAACGAAAAAGCAACGACGCTCCAAACCCGACCAGGCGGGAAAAATTACGGCGTGCTCATAACGCCGTGATAGTCTGGCGATTGCACGCTCGGATTTAGTCATCTTTCTGACATTATGACTTGTCGAACGTACACCCTTTATGCCAGCATGAACCTTTCAACAAGCAGCCGCTATTCGTGTAGCCTGAAATAAAGGCCTCGGTCTGGATAATGAATAAATGGCGAATGTGCCTAAAAGGAGTCCCCGGGGGCCAACACCGTCGTCAACGTTGCGTCCTCACGGCAGCTGTGGTCTTGGTAGTTGAACAAACGCATTCGCTCGGTTCGTCCGTTAGAAAAAAAAAAAAAAACACTTTAGCCTTTTCTTTGTATTCTGATAAACCCGAGGAAGCACAGCATGTGTCGGGCGTATATTATGTGAGCGTTATGATTTGCTATGCTTGGTTGCGGGGAGCTTTGAGTATTTTCGGATGCGCTGCACACACAACCAGTGTTGTGCCAAATATTCAAGAAAGGCATTTAAGATAAGAAAATAAATACCCATTTGAAAATGTATTTAGAGTACCACTGAAACTACTTTTAGTACGAACTCTTTTGAGTAGAGTACAAATACTTTTAAAAAGAAATTGAATAGTATTCAAAGATACTTGGAAAGTTTTCCGAGCTGTTAATTTAAGGTAAAGTCAGAAAGGGGTGCTTTATTTTTTATGAATCCTTTGATAATCACATTTTGCTGTGATCTTTATTGCCTTCAAGAAGCGCTTTAGCTGCTACAATTGAAGTTTACTCTGAAATAATTCCGGACATGCAACGCAAAGCGTGGCAAAATATTTTAGGACGTGCTTTAGTTTGACGGCAGGCTCGGCTCATGATGCATTCCGCAATAAGTTTGTAATATGCCCCGCCGAGATTTGGGGGAGTGTTGTCAAGCAGTGCATATACATTGCAGCCGAACTAGAAGTTGATCAGGAAGGCATACGTGTTGATGAGTACGGGAGTGAACGTCACAGATGCACGCTCAGGGGAGACATCGTCTCAAGGAAAACAGCCTCTGTCCACGATTAACAAGCAAGTGCTAGTACTTTGTCCCCCTAGTACGTCAAGAAGCACATGTACATTCAAACTGTAAAAAAAAAAAGAAAACAAGAAGGTCGAGATGTAGACAGAGGAAACAATGAAAACACAGGAAACACAGGAGAGCGTCCTCAAAACCGCTTCTAAACCTCTTCTCACGCCCCTCTGCACCAGTTCAGACCATTCTTGACGCATTGGGGTAAAGATGGTCAAGGTTCTAGAATCAGAATCCACTAGTTCGCATATGACTCCACATGTCGGAAAACTGGTTTCGAGGATTTTGGCGACGAAACCATGCGCGCATTCGGATGGAGATAACAGAAAAGTTTTTGAACGAGTTTCGGAGCAAACGTTAAGCAACAATAGGCACACAAGAAGATTTGAGGAAGCCCAGTCTAGGTCAGAGCAGCTCAATGAAGCCAGTAGAATCTAGCTTCGTTGGCCGAGAAAATGACTGTGCTCTCATGAAGACGTGTTCGCGCATTTTCATGCTGGAACTCCTTGAACCGGCAATTTTCAAAAATGTTTCATTGTGATCGTAACGAGCGTTGGCGTCACAATAGGGAGTTTTCGTAGACCGCGTTGCCCCCTCCGCTAAGCGTTCCGCAACGAAGAAGTTGCTACTGCGCCTGCGCGCCGATAGCCTTGACTGTGGAGTTCCCGCTATCGTAGCGGGTTGCGGAGGGCCTTGCGGGACGGCGAAAACGATCTACGAAAACTCCCTAATCCTCTGCTGACGGAACCACTCTATGGCCCAGACAAAATGTGACGTCTGACTGTAAAGTCTGAATGACGTCACCAGCACTTTGCTGACTCCAAGCGAAGGCAGATTTTTTTAAGAAATTACAGGAGGACACTTAAGACTGCTTATGTGTATGAATACGAAAGCAGTCGTATTCGTAGCGTATTCCTACAAGCTTCGTGCCCCGCTGAGCCCGGCCGAGCGACCTCTGCGGACGGCCACCCGGGGAAGGCTGCAACCAGGGTCTGCAGAGCGGCCGGCCGGTCACTGTGCAGAGCCTGTCACCCTTCCTCCTTTTACCGGCGTGCAGGCCGCAGCGACAGGAAGAAGACTTCTCTTTGGGGTGGTGTTCCTTGGAACTATGACGAGTGTCAGCCATTTTAACTGCCGTTTGGGCAGGAATGTGGCGCGCTCCACCCTCTCTCTTTTACAGGCTTGCCTCTGAGGCGGCGTTTCTTGGAACACACGTAGGAGCCATTTCAACTGCCGTTTGGGAGATAATTTAGCGCGCACGCCACCCCCTCTTTCACGCGCTCCATGGGACAGCTAATGCTTTCGCATTTAAAAGAAAACTGGACATGAGGACACAGAGGCGGCGTACTTGGAACTATTCATTTGATTTTTTTTTTTTTTTTTTACGTATTCGGCGACTTTGCTCGTACCTTGTTTCTTGCACTATCTTCAGTCTCTTGGCTCCATTTGTTTGCAATCGGTTCAGCTTTACTCTGGAGTTTGACGATTCGTAGTTCTCTAGATTGTTCAGGCGAAATATCTTTTCTAAGGTTACGAAATGTATTTAAAATACTGAGTACAAGATAGTGAGAAATGTAATTAAGGTAAAATAGCAAATACTCTAGATTACATGTATTTGCAAGATACCAAAACACTACCGAAAGTATTAAGATAGGCACACTTCTGCAAAAAAACACACTCCTGTGATCTCCGGGCTTGTCAAAATGATTATTAAATTTCTTGAGGAGTAGAGTGTTCCACCACCATGTTTAAATGGAAACTGAAGGGGTTCTTCAAACAAAAAAGAGTAAGAGGTGTATTTTGGCACATTTTTATGCCGTGAATCTGAATATCAAGTTAGTTTTCCCCGAAGATGTAACTAAACGCGACAAAAGCACAAAAAACCTCCGACCAGTTGTTACGTCATATCAAGATATTTCGGGCCGCCAAGTGCGAGTCGCTCGTGTGGGCATCGCGTGCGATTGCAAGCTTGCCAGATATATTACCCCGCACTGACACCGGTCCTGCCGTATTTTTAACCTTTTTGAAAGAGTAAAGAGTGCGCGAGCATAGCTTTAATAGGCGCTCAAGATCTGCGAAAGCGGAGATTCCGAAAATTTTGAATATGATGTCACGCTCCTGAAAGAATAGGCTTCAGCGGTTCTTTGGAAATAATTTTCTCAGCATCCGTGTACGAAATTAAAATATAACCTTGATACTCGTGATCCTGGAGGTCAAATGAAGACGATTTAGTGTATTTCCTCAAATACAAAACCGTTTCAGTTTCTCTTCAATGAGATGCTTTCCATGGCTTCTGCTTCTTGGGTGGCTGCACGTAGGGCAATGAATTCTTAGTACTCTTGAATTTTTAGGCAGCTGGAGTTAATCGCGAAGGAAGGAGGTTTACCGCGCCTGTTGCTCTATCAATTGATTTTCGTCCCACGTTCTTACGTCCTACGCAGCAGCGCTATCCCATGGCAGGGTATTAGGGAGTTTTCGTAGATCGTTTTCGCCGTCCCGCAAGGCCCTCCGCAACCCGCTACGATAGCGGGAACTCCACAGTCAAGGCTATCGGCGCGCAGGCGCAGTAGCAACTTCTTCGTTGCGGAAAGCTTAGCGGAGGGGGCAACGCGGTCTACGAAAACTCCCTATTATTCACTCCACGATACCGTGAGTCCACGTGAGGAGCTACTCCCCGTCGGGAACCAGCTGCGCACGCCGACGATCGCCCGCGGATTATAGACGTTTTTTGTTTCCTCTAGTACTTATACTCGGCGACAACTTTTCTTGGCAATGCAGTGGAGGGTACAGGCCCGCGTCCCCTCTCCCATTTTGAGTGTACACAGGCTCTCCTCCTCTCCCCGGAAATGGGGGAGGAGGAGAGCCTGCGTACACTCGAAATGGGAGAGGGGACGCGGGCCTGTACCTTCCACTGCATTGCCAAGAAAAGTTGTCGCCGAGTATAGTCAGGTGGGATCCATATCTGGTATGCGGGACGAACTAATAATAAGACATTTTGACCTGAAATATGAGCGAAAATACAGCGCAGGCAAAACAAGAATGTGTGACTATCACGCATTTTTCATTAACACCTTCAGTGGCATGTAGAGATCAAAACGATGTCTTAACGCATACCGAAAGTGACAACATTCAAGATAGCTGCACCCCTCTAGGAAATGTGTATATACCTTTTTTGCTTACCCTCGACCCCAGTCACGTAGAGCACAAATCCTATATGCGGTGTTAAAAAAAAATAAGTCATTACAAGTTGGAAGAAGTAAGGAATTATAGAGAAGGCAAAACAAGAATGATAGACAGTCGCGAATCGAATGCGGGGTTCTCCCACTGGTATGGCGACAGCAAAACGATGCCTTCCCGCATACCTAAAGTTCCGCAATTCAAGATGGCGTCCCACGCGTAGAAAAGCTTTATAGTCCGTTCCACTTTCGGTCTGACCCCGGCCGACGCTATGATTCTGTGTAGCCATTCAAGCAGTGCCAAAAGAATGGGGCGCTGCCAAAAACGATGAGCTTAAACACGAAATCGCAAATATATGGTTTTGCCACTCGAAAAAAAATACGTGGACAGGAAAGTATACACGACGTTTCGGGCGGACGCCCTTCTTCAAGTGCACCGTCTTGGCGCTGTCTTTGTAGGTCTGCTATCTCCGACTATAAAGGGATCACGCACAATGAAGGCGCCGTGATTTTGCGCTCTTTTCTTACGTGATTGGTTTAGCTGGAGATTGTAACGTTACAAAAAAAAACACGAGCACCGTGATTATGCACTTTTGCAACACTTGATTGGATCCATCGCATAGGGTTGACACAGCTGCGATAGGATTTAAGTATAGCTATGTTGGACAAAGTATGTCTCGCGCCGACGATCGCATGCGGGATGAGTAGGATGTACGAAGTATGACTCGCCGCCGACAGTCCCTTGCAGACAAGGTATGCTGGACTTAGTGTAACTCGCCAGCAACTGTAGCCTGCGGATTAAGTATGCTGTGCTAAGCATGACTCGGCTATGACGGTCGAGTGCGGACTAAGTACGTTGGTCTATGTATTACTAGCCTCTGGTGACCCCCTGTGGCTAAGTATGCTAAACCAAGCATGCTCTACTAAGTACCAGTCGCTGCGGACTGTCGCGTGCTACCGTAGGCGACGATCGGCCGAAGGTCATACATAATCTAGTTCCTGGCGCTGTCGTTCATCTCTTGCTTGTGGCCCCAAACAAAAATGTAAAACTGCAATTAAAAAACAAAACTGCGTCAAACTGCGGTTCGCGGGACCTGGGTCTCCATTGCAGCTGAGCTCAGCGGCGTAGACTTTCCATTTTCCCGGGGGGGGAGGGGGGGGGGGGGGGGGGGGGGGTGTTCGTGCAATTTTTTTTTGCACCGGCAATTATCAGTGCTTTATTTTAGGGGGTACATTTTACAGCGTATGTATATCGCCATGTGCCCATCGCTGTGTGCGTTATTGCGTTCACATGCCACTACTAGAAGCTCGTTACATACGTAAACAGCGTCTCGGTAAGAATCATGGCCCTGCCACCCCCCCCCCCCCGGATCTCACCAAGGGGGGGGGGGGGGGGGGGGGGAAGGGGGAACGAGCCCCGATGCCTCCCCCCCCCCCCCCCCCCCTTGTCTACGCCTATGGCTGAGCACCATGGTAAATGTCTCTGGTTTCAATAGTTCTTTTTTTAGGGGCGAAGCTCTTTAGGGGCTAGCCATGTCCGTATGTCCGTCCGCCGTCCGGCGTGCCCCTGCTCGTGAATTCAGCAACGAGAGCAAGAAAAAGAAAAAAAAAAAATAGGGGGCTCTGAGATGCCATCTTATCTAAAGCCCATCGATACGTTTGCGTTTGTCGTACAAGTAGCGCCAAATGCGCGAGTGCACGTGACTTAATCCCATCTGTCTTCTTAAAAAAAGAAAAAGAAGAAAACCTCACATTCTTCTACAGACATGAATGAAAACGGCACCATCAGCACTACCTATGACCAAAATCAGTATCATCAGCACCACCCGAGCTTCGCCCCAATCAACATCCTTCACCACGTGGAGATGCGGTAATTTGTTTTCCTAGGTATGTTTATTTCTATCTTATTGTGACCAAGTATGGCTTTCATGCGTTTGGATGTTTATGCATTGTCTGCTCCGGCTTATGCATCCTTGACAACGCCTTGGCTTGTGTGTAACGCTTTGTCGTCTCACCTGAGCGTTACACTTCTATTGTGTTAGCATTAGTGCGGTACATGAGCTGACTTTCGACTGGTTTGAGCGCACGTATTTAAAGTTCGCAATGTCGCCATGGGGAGGCGCCACTGACCCACTGGCTACGGAAGAAACTGGCTAGGAAACACCTTCTGCAAGCGCCGACAGATGGCGGCGGGGTGCATATTTCGTGCGGCTGTGTGTGTGTAAGCGTTGCAAAAGTAGAAAGGGGGAGGAGACGACCGATAAATAGTGTTGGCCTCTCCTCCCGATGTTGGCGTGCCCCCGAATTTCCCACGACTTGAAGTTCGTGGGAAACTCGGTGGCACGCCAAAGTTACCAGTCGTGAAGCAGGCGCAAAGCCAGAATCGACGGAATGTGGATGATTAGATAATTATCGCGTTCCGCCACTGCTAGTTTTGCGCCTGCTTCACGAGTGGTAGCTTTGGCGCGCCCCCGAGTTTCCCCACGAGCTTCAAGTCGTTCTAAAAAGAGTTGATTGAGTGGTTCTCGATGACGCTCAGTAAGTTTCTATTTCGAACTATGTGTCTATTTTCACTACTTAAAAAGTTAATTAACAAATTTTAGTTAATAACTCACCAAACTGTTACGGTTTTTCGCCCCTCGAGTAAACGCCGAGCTCAAGAAACATATTGCGAAAACGGCACTCACGTAGCAATAAAGACGCTTAAAAAAAACAAAAAAACTGTTTCGAATAAAACATATTACCCGGTATATCGGGTGGCCAGTGGATCTTACGCAGTAAAACGAGTCGGAGATCTCGACGCCTGCTCATAGGAGATTCAAACTTTCACTAAATGTGTTTTGAATTGGTCCATTTTAGCTATTGAATTTATAAGGTGTAACTTTCTTTCTGTGAAAAATGAGACCAACAAACTTACGAGGATTTATGGCGCATTTACACTGGAAGCGGATCTACGTTCACAAAGGTTGCGAACGCGTTTGCATAAAGTTCCAGTACAATTGCGAGCGCATTGGATGTTATCAAGTGCGCGTACAATCGTACTGGATCTTTATGCAACCGCGCTCGCAACTGCATTGCGAACGCAGATCCGCTTCCAGTGTAAATGCGCCATAACGGCGAACGGGTTCCCAAATGGCAGAGTTAGCGACGCTTGTAGCGCGTGGCATCATTTCCCAACGAGTGCAACGAGAAGATGCAGCACTCTGTCGGCAGATGACGCCTCGCGTTACAAGCGTCGTTTAATCGGTCATCTGCTAAGTCATCCGCCGTTGACTCTGGCAAGTTTGGGACAAAAAAAAAAGGAGCTATGCCTTAAAATGTCGTCAGCTAAAATGCACCATTGCAAAGCGGATTCGGTGAAAGTTTGGGTTTCCTATGTGCAGGCGTCGATTTTTCTGTCTGGTTTTACAGCGTGAGATGCACTGTAGCCACCCTATATACCTTGAATTACAAATAAGTCATAGCACAAAACAAAACAAAAGCTATCCTTAACTTTTCGTGACATTTCATTTTGTGGCAGGTTCGAACACGACCCCTCTGCCACCTTAAAATTATTTTAGTGCCATTGTAGGATTGGAAGTTTTGGAGAATAAAATGAAATTGCATAGAATTTTTATACAGGTCAGCTGCTCAGCAGCAACCCGTGCTGGACCTATGCGGAGTGCAAATTCGCCTGCTTTTTGCACCGGGGTTGCGATGAAATCAGAACATCAAGCTCTTATTGGCTGATTGATTGAAATACACAAAGGGTAAATAATTTTTGCAAGGACAACACTAATTTGAGACCTCAAATGTTGAATACAGTTTGTCTACACTGGGATATATGGAGTGTAATATACAATTACGCGCTGTATTTTGACTTCACCTGTCACAACTGTTTTCAATTAGGTTTTATTTTATTACTACAAAGGCTTATTTATATATTTATTTATTTATTTACTTATTTATTTAATATACCCTTCAGCGCCCAAAGGAATTACAGAAAAGGGCGGGGGGGGGGGGGGGGGGGGGCATACAGCGAGAGAAAAACAATAAGCGAACTCTAGGCTTGTGACGTAAAGTTTGATAGCGGCAAAAACAATAAGAATAGTAAGCTTTATGCAATTATTACCACATTTGACACAATCAAGAGGCAAGGTACAAGCACTCTTCAATAAGTCTGGAAAAAACACATTGTTGGATGATATCCTGACAAGCGACTCGGGTAGACAGTTCAATTGATGAGTGGTAAGAGAAAAAAAAAAAAGAGTGGTTATAGACATTAGTGCGGCACGAATATTCGCGAGCTTTATTCTTATAATCCACCCCGTGTGATATAAAGTGAGATAGCTGAAAAAACGAGCTCCTCTTTATGCCCGTTTGGTTATTATAAATGTTATGAAAGAGTTTTAAACGCAAAGTTAATTTTCGGTATTTTAGCGTCTGCCAATCAGTACAGTCTTTTAGGAGACTCGAAATTACAGTGTGATCATAGCTTCCGGTTACGAACCTCGCTGCTGTGTTTTAAAAACCTTTCAAGGTCATCACAAAGATACTGTATCTGGTTAACCTTTGGAAAATCAGTTTCGAAAGTTGCGTAAAAAAAAAAAAAAAATACAACATGCCAGTCGCTTTAGCGGTTATTTTATTTTATTTTTTTTTTTTAATATGGTATTGCCAAGATAATCGTTCTGTAAAAGTTATCCCAAGATATTTTACTTCTGGAGTTACGGTCCGTGTAGCGCCATTTAGGCTGTATAAAAAAGCAGCCGTTTATTTGTTTGTTTGTTTTTCTTGTGAAGCGCACATGATGACATTTATCAATGTTTAGATTCATATGCCAACTTTACACAAGCCTGAAATGCAGTCTATATCCCGTTGCAAAGCAGTACTATCAACAGAATTCTGAACAGATCGATATATCACGCAGTCGTCGGCATAAAGACGAATACTTGACTCTATTCCCATGATAATGTCGTTAATGAAAATAAGAAATGAAAAGGGACCTAGAACGGATCCCTGCGGGACCCCCGAAGTGACGTACATATGCAGATTTTCTACCGTTTACCACAACGCACTGTTTTCGCTCAGTAAAGTAATCTTTTAGCCATAATAACACATTAACTGGAATATTTGATGAGGATAATTTAAGTAAGATTAGTTTGTGTGAAACAGAGTTGAGCGCTTTTTTTAATCAAGAAAAACACTATCCACCTGAGAACCTCTATCATACGAGGACGCCACATCATGAAAAACTTCTAGCAACTGCGTTTCGCACTAGAAGCCGCTTCTAAACCCATGCTGGAAGGGAGAAAAATATATCTGTTTTTAAACGTTGTTCTAGAGAATTATGAAAACTTTGTTTCTCAGTTTTTAGCTCCTGTTTGTAGATACTATTTACTTGTTCTAGTTGCCTAAGACTCTCACTGGTTTGGTTTTTACGATACCGTAAATAAGCACGCCTTTTTTTCTTTATGATGAACCGCAGCTCTCCATTTATCCAGGGCTTATCTTTGCGCTGCCTTGACCGTAGTAGTTTTTTATGACACGTAAATATATTTTAAATGCTTTAATTTACATGAGAAAGTACTCCGAAAATTGTCCATATTTATTTAAAGATAAACTGAGTTCCTAGCTCCAACCTCCAATATAAAGTAATATAGCTATTCTGTCAGGCAAGAGCAAGCACCCTTGTCATAGAAGTAAACTTTTCTGGGAACACGTTTACAGAACCCGGAGGTCTGTAAAAAAAAAAAAAGAAAAACCGTCCAAAATGCATCGTTTTGAAGTGCTACCCTACACCATACTGACTCCGCACTGTTGATAATATTAGTATTATTGATTCCAGTGCTATACAAGCTGTGATGAACCAAAATAAAGACCTCACCGCCATGGGTGTTTCTGTTTTTGCGATAGACACAAAAATCAGATGGAAAAACCTCGGCGTTAGCAATAGAAGCATCCAACCAGGATTCAGTGCCAACGACTAGGCTATTTTTATTGATACAAGAAGAGAGGAGAAGTCGTCGACCTTATTTTTTATGCTGCGACAGTTCGAAAGCAGAACAAGAAGATCACGCACTGGAGATATGGGTTGACGATGCCGATTACGGGATTGTTATGATGGAGCTCTAACAGACTGTTTATTGTGGTCATCGAAAAAGGTAGAGTCACCTGTAATAAGCCTGTTAAAATGTAGTTTGAACCTATCTCCTTACGATTTCTCAAATTGCAAAAGCTGTCTCCGTTCGTAACGTTTCGGAAAAATCCTCACTAATCGCAATTCCAGAATCCTTGAGCTTAAATTCCAAAGCTAGAAGGTGTAGTTTTGTTTTAAAAGACAAAAAAAAAATTACAATCGTGGGCCTTGGCTTCGCAGATCTAAAGCGTCCCAGCCTAGGGAAGCGCCCTATGTCTGATTTGGAAAGTTTGGTTCCGAGCTTAGTTTCACATATTTCCATAACTTTGGTTTGTCCTTGGACCACGTTTCTTTTTGGTCGTCCTCAATTCCGTAAAAGATAAGATTGCAACGCCTCGATCTCTTTTCTAAGTAATCCTGTAGTGCTGACAAATGAACGACTTGTTTAGCAAGCTTCAAGGCGCCATCCTTTATTTTTTTTATTTCTACTTTCACAGTACTTAATGACGCCATTTCCGTTTCTAGTGCAGTCATTTTGCCCGATAGGGTATCCAGTTTTGTGTTAACAGTAAGCTGGTTTTGCTTTATAACTGTTAATTCGCTTAACAGAAAATCTTGCTCTTTTTCTAGCATTGGCAGGATCGCAATAGCCTTCAGCAGCTGTTCCGCGTGCCGCTCTCTGAATGGCCCAGGGTTGCACTCGAGATCTCCGGACATCATTAGTGACAGCTTAACTACATACGCTTCAACAGCACATTGAAATAGTAAGGTTTCATAGAAGGCATAAATACACACATACACGATGGTACTAGGGCACGGTACCAACAAGTAACTTTGTTTTGAACGGTAGTCAACGTCATTATAAGAGAGACGAACCTGAAGCGCAAGGACGCGTAAGCAATCGAAACACTTCATGTCGGCAACGAGCCCCGTCCAAACTGTATCCGGTGGCTCCTTGTGTAGGTTGTAGTCAAAGGCCGTGATCGCTTTTGATCCCCTGGCGTCGAAGTTCGTGCCAATCAGCGGCAGCTGATAGGCATCAAATGTAGCCAGTCACAGGAAGTCGAGTTGGGCGGGGGGGGGGGGGGGGGGGGGGATGCCGATGTCATCCAGGTTGCCGATAATGCCGATGACATCCAGGGGCCCTAAACTCGTCAAACACAAAGTTTGAATCGAAAGTTCGCTGAGCGCGCCGATTGGACGTCGGTAACAAAAACGCGAAGTCATCGTCGGGGTTGTCCAATCGGTGTGCTCCGTCAACTTCGGCCCCAACTTTGTGATTGACGAGTTTAGGGCCCCAGGGGCCCTAAACTCGTCAAAGACAAAGTTGGAGCCGAAAGTTCGCAGAGCGCGCTGATTGGACATTGGCGAAAAAAGCGCGAAGTCATCGTCGTGATAGACCAATCGGTGCGCTCCGTCAACTTCGGCCCCAACATTGTGTTTGACGAGTTTAGGGGCCCTGGTCTGTAGGGGTCCGAAAGATTGCTGTGCCATCTTGTATGTTCCAGGCAGCGAAGAAAACCTGAAGTACAAGGAAGCGTAAGCGATCAAAGCGCTTCTTGTAGGCACCGAGCCCCGTTCAGACAGTGACCGGTGGCTCCTTTTGTAGGTTGTAGTCAAAGACCGTGCCCGCTTTTGGTCCCCTAGCGTCGAAGTTCATGCCAATCAGCGGCAGCTGATAGGCATCAAATGTAGCCAGTCGCAGGAAGTCGAGTGGTGGGGGAATGCTGATGTCATCCAGGTTTCCGATAATGCCGATGCCATCCAGCTCTGCTGTGATCCGAAGGATAGCTGTGCCGTCTTGTATGATCCAGGCAGCGAAGGAAACCTGAAGTACAAGGAAGTGTAAGCGATCGAAGCACGTCATGTCGGCACCAAGCACCGCTTGTTTTTTCTATGTCAGCACAGAATTCGCTATAATATTAATCAACATTTTTTGGCATGTTCAGCTAATATCCAGGAGAGTTCATTGCTGCATTTTAAGAAGATGTAGATGTTTTCCTAAGACCCGTCTAGAATCATCACCATCTCATTAAGCAAATATTAACCGATGGGTCAGCAAGCCCAGGGTCACCCTCTATCTACATTCAGATAAAACACATTTTATTTATCTTTTGTTCCTTCTGAAAACATAAAAAATATCTTGTAATTAAGCTGCACTACCTTAAAAAACGGAGTTCCTGTCATTAAAAATCTGCTCTCTACTTACACAAATAAAAATGCACCGAAAGATTTCAAGCTACTACAGTCGCACAGTTTTCTAGGCCTAAATCTGGTTTTTGTCGGTAAATTTAAGGCCTTAAAAGGACTAAAGAAGCCGAGATATAGCCAAACTTGGCGTTCCTTGGACACAGTCTGGGTTCCTTAAATCCTAATTTGCCAAGCAGGTAACAAGGTTGGGCTTTTACCGCTAGCAGTCTGGCCGGCACCTATAAGCTTAAATCATCAAACAAGTGTCAAAGCTTGGCTTCACTTCTGGTAGTTTGGTTTTCATGTGTCGACTTTGGACCTAAATTGCCGAAGAAGTGCCAGATTCAGGATTCACCGCTGGTTCTTCTCGATTCGGTTATACGTGGCATTTCAGACTTAAGTCTGGCACTTTGGAAATTATGTGGCGAGCCAGAGAAAAGCCCTAGAAACACGAAAAGAAAAGTGCACTCGCATTAAATAACACCTTGGAGCAAACCCGTATTCGGCCCGTCTTAGGCTTCTATAAAGTTGCCAAGCTTGTGCCAAGTAAGGCATTTTTTTTTTTGGCGTTCTACCTACACAAGGGCAACAAAAGTCACGAAGTACACAGGTCAGTGGCAGAGGAAACTTCCTAAGATTGAGGCCGCTTTTACAGTGTCGTCCTTTGTTATATCTAGAACGTTTTCCCCTATTTTTCTTAGAAAACGTAAGAATGACCTTGTTGTACGTGAATTTAAACAATCCTCTCCGAATTTACTCTGTTTAAGGAATGCTTTTTAGTAGTAATGCCGCAAAAACTCGAAAGATGTACCTGTATCATGAACTGAGTACTGAGAGGATAAAGAAACACTACCCGTAAGTTGAGCGTAATGCACGCTCCCTACCCGACTGATGACCGCTGAAAAAAATCGACGTATAGGAAACTAAAGCCATAAATTTTATATTACTCCGTAAGGTGCCGTCAAAAAATACCGAGACTAGTTTTGTAGCGTAATGTGTTTGCGTTTGCCAACTAGCGTCGAGTGCGCCAGGGCACGAGGCCCGTGTCTCGAGCGGCCCTTGAAACCAAATGGCGGCACAGCACTGAAATGAGTGACCCTTGAAAGCGGATGGTGGTGGAGTACCCGCTGGGGACACGTGCCTTGCTCATTTCCACAACAATGGTGTGTGGTACTTGCAGAAAAACGCTTTTATGAAGGTACTTTAGCGCGTTTCGCTTGTCAAAGGCAGAAACCTTCATGTGTCATGCCAAAGGGCATCGTTCCGTGAACATTTCGAGCTGCGCTATACAAGAGTTTGATCATGTGCACAAGCCTACGAGGGATTTCAGCATGTACTTCAATCAAAGCGAAAAACGAGCATCAATAAACATTTTGCCGAGTTACCCAAGCATCAAAATAATGCCGAAACGTAGGTATACACGCGCTGCGCGTGCTGGCATCTTCAGATCTAACTTCGAAAGCAAAAATGCAAAACAAAGGTCACTTCGCACGAGTGCTTTACGCACGTTTTATTTTGGTTATTTACTAAAAATAATTTTTATGGGGAAGGCGAGCACGTGCAGCGCGTGTCCCTACGTTCCCAACATTCTATTTGACTATACTGACAAAGCGTGGCAGATTGCCACGAGAAGCGGCCACCGAAATTGAAAAGGTAGAGCGGCAGATAACGGATGAGAGAAGAGCCACGTGACGGGTGCCCCGCTGCGGCGAGACGCCGAAACACTCTTCTCTTGGGCGATGGAATGTCGGCTCGTGCATATCGCGTTCCTCTCGCTACCGCTTCTTTTCTCGTCGGGTTTGAAAACCATGTTTGGGGTCCTCGCCGTTCCAAAAGCTGTGCGCTGAGGTTAAGGTTTCCCGACAAATGCTTTGTGCTACCAGATCCTCGCGCTCCAAATCAACGACCGGCACTATATGGTTCTCTCGTCGAACTGCGGGCTCTGTGAGTATAGAGGAGGCTATGCTTTGATGCTTGGCTAATTGAGCGAAAGGTCTATTCTGCGTAAAATTCCACAAATCTAGAACAGAGACAAAAAAAATGCAATGAGTCGTGCGAGGTGTTTTGAATCGCGCTGACTCTCTTCGACAATGGCATGACACTATTGGAAGACGAAGCGAGGTCGGGAAACCTTCCGCAACCTCTCTTCGTCTTCCAGTGATGTTGTGTCAGCTCAGGTCATGTAACATCAATTTTCTGCCAAAATATAGCGGGGAAACTAAATCAGTGTATCGTCAGGTCACGTGACATCATATTCCCCGCCATATTTGGTGCTTAGGGGACCTCTTGAAGCGGCACTCACAGGTCAAAACCATATTTATTTTCTGAAACGATTGAAAACGATGCCTGGACATTGCTTTCAAAATTCGAAGCTTGTGAGCTCAGTATTTGTAAAGTAAAAAAAGAGTTCCCAAAAGCCAAATTTCAAGTTCACATCCAATCCGCGCCAGTGCAGTGATGCCAAATGTTGAGTCGTCCTGTAACTCGAGTTTTCTTACGCCTCCGAGCCATCCCAACAACGAGTGTCGTGTTCACCCGATCAAGTGCGCTTCTCCGTGCATGACGCCTATCACTAGGAGCAGCCAACGCTTCACTTTCGAGTTTTAAGTTCTTTTAGGGCCCTAAGGTCGAAGAGGACGCGCACAGGTTCCCGAAGTGAGCGACGTGAGGGGCCATGTCTCGCCGCTGCTGCGGGAAAGGATGCCCCGCGGCGGAGTCATAACCTAAAGTACGCTGCACAGGTTCCCGAAGAACGCGTCACAGAAGGCGCCCTGGCTAGCTGCAATTCCTGAAAAACTACTGGAGGATTTCGGATCGAAGTCCTTTATTTTTTGCTTTTGTCGACGAGGATTATGAAGTAAGCCCAAGCGTCTCTAGAACGGTGGGGGTTCAAATGGTACCTCGATTGAGGCATGGTACCGACGAACTTCCCGGAGCAGGTCACATCACACGAGGCAAAACGTCCAAGGCCAGAGGTAAGTCCAAACATAGAGAACTTGGTTCGATTAATCGATCACACTCACTGCTACAGGCCACAGGTGCCGAGCGCTGCCATGTTTTTTGAGGAAGGATAAAAGGCCAGGAGGCGACAACAATTTAAGACTTCGATTTTTGATATTTCAAACGGAGCGAACGTAGTTCCTTCGCATTTGCGTTAACAAACATGTTTTACAAATGCTGTTAATAAATGTTATAGAAATGTCGCTTCGAAAACTTCTAAGTTTCAGAATCGATTACGTCATAAATAAAAATAAATAAAAGGAGAAGATAAAAAGAAAAAGAGAAATAAAAAAAATGTTCCCACTCTTGAAAACGCCCCTCGAAAGTGTGAAAAAAAAATTATTTTTTTTTCGCGTTGTGGCATTTTTTGTTCGCCTCTAACTACAACTTCCATCGCTTCAGACAAAAAGCAAAACAAGAAAAAAAAAAAGAAACGATCTTTTGGGTGCCAGTGCTTCTTTAAAGGTTGCAACTCCATAGGACCTGGCCGTTGCTATTCCTCTTCACCTTCTGATCTTCGCCTGTTCCTTGGCTTCAGCAATAAACACTTTCAGCTTTCGCACTTTCGAAGAAAAGGTTAATTCACCGGCAAGCTGGCTAACTTTGCACATCAGTCTAACCGGAGACAACTAAAGAGAAGGAGGACAAGGGACAAACACACACGTCCCAAAGGCGGCGGAATTGATTTGATTTAACATCGTGTTTTATATGTCACCCCTGACACGAACGCCATCGAGTTTGCACTCGTGCACACAGCCAACCGCGCCTCCATAACACAGCTAATGGCGCGCTACCGTGTACCCCACCCTCTCACATAACCTTCACCGAGTTTGCACACGTTCCCAAATCCATCGCACGCCCTACCTAACACACCTAATAATACATAAATAAAACTTCCCTGACAAGCCTGTATACAAGAAGAAAAAAAAATATTTACCCTATTCCACCCATTACAAAAGTAAAACCGTCCGCGACACCAGATCCAGTGCTATTGAAGGCAGGCTAATAAAATTTCCCAACGAGCCAATCCTATTTGTTTCTTTTAAAACTCTTTTTGTGCAGTTTTTTTCTTTACTGATAAAATATTCTCCCAAAAGGGAGAACGATTATTGCACTCTTCTACGTGCCTTGCGATTTCCGAGTTCGTTGCATTATCCATAATAGCCCTCTTGTGCTCGAGTAATATTTCATTCAAACAACGCTTTGTCTGTTTGAAGTAGGAGGACCCTCAGGCCATTGGAACGTCATAGACAACACCAACCCGGTATTTTACGGGGCTTCCTTGTGACTTTTCGAAGAACCTTGAATTTATCCTGAAAATCGCGTCAGCCTGTTCAATTTAGAGTCTATAGTAAATGTCACTTTTAACCGAAACCTATTCGCAATCGCCATCAAATTGTGCGGAAATCCGAGGAAAAAAAAACGGAATAAACGCCAGTCTGTCCGGTTTCTCCCTCGTTTACTTTTAATTGCAATTAAAACTCTAGGCATTTCAACGCCGCTTCCCCCACTATGTTATTCGAGAACCCCGCATTTTTCAAGCGCAACAATTGATGTTTAACTGCCCCAGATACCCTGTGCTCACAAGTGTTCTTCCAAGCATTGTCTCGCAAGGATGCCGCTATACCTCGCTTAACTAACTTTGAGTGCCGTTTAACTAACGTTGAGTGGCAAGCTTCTACTCAAACCTAGTTAAACGGGGTGTAGCGGCAACAATGATGCTAAGCAACAAGGGTACCGAAGTGTCGTTACCGTGATACGTATAATTCGTAGTGGGCCTATACTCCGTTCACCCTTCAGCGCGAGCTCGCTGGCTTCCGGAGTGCTTCGGTGGCGCGTGCCTGAGCGTTCACGCTTGCGTTTTCAAGTGCAGAAAGTTCGCCCTGAAGGCGGAGCTTCTAGTCTTAGCTTAGAGGTGGACGGAGTATAGATCTCCCATGTGACACTGTGACACCAAAGGAAGTGACAGAGCGCTTTCTAGATGTAAAGACAGGAGAGTTGAATTTACAATGTCCTCTAAAGAGGTAAACGGGAAAGGGGGGGGGGGGGGGGGGGAGGGCTGTGTAGCTGTAAGCGACACAACGCGACAGCGCATGTGTGCACTCTGGCAAGTTTCGAGGATGGTATCCGCTACTGTACACCCTTCTATCTTACTAAATTACCCAACCATCATGGAGAATGCTGGAAACGTAAATAAACAACCCGTATGTGCCCGCCTTCCCTGTTTTGAAGTCAAAAACGAAAATCAAGCGCTCTCCAACGCGCGTTTTATATGCGATTTCTTTTAGGATTTTGCTTTCGAACAGTTACTGTTGCGAACGCCGGAGCTTCCAGCGCGTGTAACTAAACTCGCAGCATGCTCCTTGGTGCTTGGGTAATTTAGAAAAAGGTTTTTTTCGATAATGAAGGGAGCATTCAAGAGGTTGTGTCCTGCCGGCTCAAGGGAACTGTTGAAACAATTCTGTATTTACATTTTAGAAATTATGTTTTCTAGAAACTCGGCGTATGGATAGCTTGTATGCATTAAAAGGTGTATCGTCTTATATTGTCACAGTCCAACGTCTTTTTTTTATTCGGAATTTGTTGTCGATTACAAGCAAGAATTGAAAATGGCCCAAAACGTGCTCCCACTACGGCAATAATCGGATTTCGACGTCGATGACAAAGAAATAACCAGTTAAGAGCCCAACTTACTAATCCTGTCACCGTACGGCACCGTCAAGAGAGATACAAAAAAAGGTTCTCGCCGAAATGATTCCGTTCAAAAGGGTCCCGCTCAGAACCGCGGACCGAGACTAGGAAGGCTATGTGGCCAGATTCGGCCATCTTTACAGCGCATCGTACGATTTGGTCGTGCATGTAGCTGATGTCGCCAGTAAGAAAACATTCATTGCAATACAACAATACAGTGTGCTAGAATACGGGGTGGGGTAGTGTTGGGACCCAAGCGGCTCGCGTGATGCGTGTGGTTTAGTAGATCGCGATAAGTGTCCACACCATAGAGATCATATATACTAACTCTAGAGGAAAAGGTCCGCCATTTTCTCATGCATTCTGGCTGCCGCAAGCGGCGGAGCATGCAGGCAGACCTTCGGGGTCCCACACATGGTTACCAACTGCCTTCGATTTCACGAATATAATTATATCATCAGTGCAGTTTCATTAACTTCAACAATTCACGAACTTACCGGTGGAAAGATATTCGCATTCCTTTCGAAGCTTTCTTTTTGCATAGCGCGCAGATGTACGGCCTCCCGTCAACACTAAACTAAACCAGATAACCGGCCTCGCGGGTGGCCGCGCCCCAGGTACGAAACCGCGCAACCACCGGATTTCTAAGATTGCGACAGAAGGGAAGTTAATGCAGCGTAATAAGTATACTGCTTTTTCTAAGCGTTAGAATAGCTCAGAATTGAGTTTACAACGTTAAATTATCACTATTTATATTGCTGAGAGTTTTCAGTCTTCGCGATTACCATTGCGACTGTCGTCCTTCAGCTGGCAACATTGGTCTCTTTCTCTCGTGTTCTGTTGCTCTCTTTCGCGATCTTTCACTCGGGACCCAAGATGTCGGCGCACGGGATTTGCCATTCCTATTCACCCGCCTTTACCCCCCTAGTCCACACCGGTGCATTGGCAGTAGGGTGAGTTCACTCTAAGAAAAAATGGAGGAAAAAGGTAGCAACGGTGCATATTTTGTGCCTTCTACTGACGCGCCCCCAAGCGGACACGAGAAGAAGGGAGGAAGGAGACATTTTTCTCCTTCCCCAGGCAGTCTGGAGAAAGCTTTCGCCCTCCCGACTCATCTTTCGGTTTCGTTTTTCGAGCACGTCGCACACGTTGTGTTATAAATGTTCTTTAATTGATTGAGCTTCAGCGGCAGCGAAGGCCCTCTGTAATTCCGTCTCCCAGTCCAAACGTGCTGAACATTTTGGTTGCAGTGACGTTTTTACCACTAATTTATCAAACGAACAAACGAAGCCGCTAGAAACTGCGAAGTTTCAGAGAAGTGCCAGCAGCGCCACGTACACTGGGCTAAGATGGCCATCTCCGGACTGCGGAACCCAAGCGGAACCATGCGAACCACGCAGAACGATGTGTCCAGTGTCCACAGTGGATGTGTCGACGTTGACGACGGTATGGAAATCGCGGAAACTGCGTCTGAGACAAGCAGGTTTTGCTGCCGGGTGGATGGGTGCCTTCTGTGCTGAATTTGGTTCTGTTTTCCGATTCCCAGTGCCAAACGCCAGTCAAAGTGGTTCTGTATTTCTGTGTGTCAGCAACATAGCAACAACATAGCTATGGCAGTGTTGTGTGTTGTGAACAGAAGACTGGAATTATCGCCCTTGTGACCGTGCGTTCGCCTATCAGTGGTGTAACAAGATGAGATGACGTAAACTGTCGGGCATTGATGCCGCTAGTCGGGCCGTGAACGGAGGGGGCGGTGTGTTGCAGGTTGACATTCTGCTTTACATTAAAGAATTTAAGACCACTTGAGGGATTAGGTGCAATCGATCGACGTGTGGATAGTCGTGTCGGAACGCTGGTCTGAACCGTAGCTTCTATCGTACAGTGGCCAATGTGACTGTCGGTTGTCTCCTCGCCGAGAGCGGCTGCGCTCTTGGGAAAGGATTGAACACTATGAAAATATGATTGAAAGTAGGTATATTTACAGTTTGGAATTTCAGCATTAAGGTAGGACGGTAGGTAAAATCGAGAAAAAAAGAAGAGAAGCTATCTTTTATTTTGCTGTTTAAATAAACTATGGTTCCTGGAGAAACTGCCCTCGAAGTGGCGCGCTGGGATGAGCGCTAGAAGTTCTCGAGCTCGCTACGGCGTAGCTTCGTACACTTAATACCTGTCGCAACTCGCGGCTTTGACTGTATTCAAGCTGATCGAAAAGCGATTTCTCTACCCGTGAAGCATCACTTCCAGCTGAATGAATATCCGCTCTACAGAGATTAATTCAAGACAATCGCAGCCGTGCGTGAACAGCACAAATAGAAAAACAAACGCTACAGCATAAATGCTGGCTACGACGTGCCTTGCGGGGAAACAAACACATGGCTTGGAACCGCATTGGAGCGGCTTGATTTATTGACTTTCAAATAATTACGGCATGAACGTTTGCTTTTTACTAATGGTGAATTCCGCTCGCAGATCTCGAGTGCTGCAAAAGCGCTCAATTTGGAGCGCGCATATTCCGCTCGCAGATCTGGCTCGAGCTGGTCATCTTACCCTCGTAGATCTCTGGCAACGCCCGCTCCACGGAGCGCCCCGAACCCCGCCGAACTTGCTCTGCGGGATTTCGCAGATCTTTCCGGAAGTTGACAGAGCGCCCTACGTTATTTCCCTCTAAATCGGCAGAGCGCATGCGCGGCGAAATTGGCGAGGTCGGAGGGCCGGTCAGGCCGGTCGGGCCACGGTTGGTCGTCGAGTCGGATCGGTTCGGGTGCGTCGGTTGTTTACGTGGGATCGTGACGGCTCGAACGCTTCTACCTCGCGTAGATCAGGGATACAAAACCGGGACTGTGGAGCGTGGTAAATTACAAGCACTGACATCTGTGATCGGGGGAGGAAGAACGAGAAAAAGAACGACAGAAATGCCGGAGGCAGACGCAAGGTTAGTCCTGTTCATTCTGCAGCCAATGATTGTTTACCTTTTTACACTGCATTCCGCCGGCGTTTTCCCGTGCAATAAAGCAACAAGAGATTAGGCAACGAGCGTGCTAGTGATGGTTTGTTGACTCTTTGTTCATTCAAGTCGTACCAGAGATCTGCACTCCACCGTTGACAATTGCTGTCCGTGCCCCGCCGCTTCGACGCGGCCGAAAGGTATGTGACGCGGCGAACGCGGACGTCTTCGTTATTTGCGACATGGGCAACATGGGCGCCGTGGTACGTATAATTTCGCCCAACCTGTGACGCGTGTCATTTCTGCGTCGGAAATATCAGTCGGCTGAGGCGTTGGTGGGCTTGTCACGTTCGAGCAGCGGTCATTTTGAACAGCGGAGGGGGAAGAGTGGGGAGGGGTGGCGGGGAGGTCGCTCCAAAAATGCGCGTTTATCTTCCCCTCGTCGAATTGGAGCGGGTCCCACGGAGCGGAATTTTGACTCCCTCGCGGATTTTGGAAAGCTCCGGATCTAAGAGTGGAATTCACCATAAGAGATTAATCTCCTGAGCCGTTCAAAATGCGCGTGGTACGAAGCACAAATGCGCGACGCGCAAGGCGAACGCCGCCAGACCAATTTCCTGGGCGGCGTCTCGATGCCGAGTGTTTTTGCACGTAGAGAGAGTATCTTAAGGCAGGTGGGCCTACTAGGAGTCTTCCGCTAGAAACAGCAGGAAGTTGTTGCAGATAATGACGCGTCCTCCTTCAGCCATGAGGGCACAAAGATGCACAGTGGATACAACATCAGGCATGCTGTCTCGTGAAAAAATCCCGCTGAGGCTCGGAACTCGGTGACAGCTCCAGTACTCGGAGGGGACACACAGCGTGAAGTTCTTCGGGCAGACAGGTTTCATCAAACGCTCCGGTATCGGCTGCAGCCGGTGTGGTGCTGCTGCAGGCAGTTGAAGAGGCAGTACGTACTTTCTTCTAGCATCAACTGAGGAAGCATCGGCGATCTTTCGCTTTCTCGGGGGCCTTGACTGCGACGCTTTCTTTGACAGGTAGCTCGGAGCATTCCGAAGCAATGCCGGCACAGCGCCCGGAAAGAGCTCCGGCTTTTCACGGGGGCTGTGCACCTCTTCTCCATTTATAATGTGAACGAAGTCTCTTGTTACAAATGATCTCTCAAAATGAAGCTCACACATCGGACATCTTTCGTCCAGAAACTTATTCTTGCGACGCAAGTTCTGTCCCCAAACTTTTTTTTTCTTCCTACTTAGGTACTAAGAACATCGACTGCTGCTCACCTTTCCGCCACAAATAGCCTCACTGGCACCCCGGATCGAAGCAATGGCGCTGTCGTCGTCGATTCGGCATCTAATTCGACATAACACTTCATTGGCCATAAACGACAGCAAATAAGGGGTAAAGATCAGTTCAGAACGGGTGCCACTTCGCGCTCTTAAACCGCCAAACGGCCAAACCGCAAGCCAAACCCGCTCGACGAAGGCCTTCGGAACGGTCGGAACCGGTGGGGTCCTCCAGCCCATAGGACCGCAACGCCGCTAGCTTGCCGCGTGCATCCGGGACCTTTCCACGCTCGCCGCTTCGCAGCAATGCGTGGCGCGTGTCGGCGCCTGATCCCACTATCCCTTTCTAGTTTTTGTTGTCTTTTCCACCGCTTGGTGGCGGGTGTGTCAACGGGTCATTTCTCGTTTTTCTACTTTCTAAACTGCATTTGTTTCGTTTCTCATCTAAAATACTAAACAAAAGCCACTTTCCTAACTAATTGAAACGGTTCGCGCCACTTATAGTTTGTATTTCGACTAAAAAGAAAGCTTTTAGCGACTCTGACCAGTCGTAAGGCAGAAGCTGATCAGGACGGACAACGTCACGATTTCGTCAGTGCCGCGCGCACTCGGCACCATGTGGCGCCTCCGTAGGAGGAGGAGGTTTTTCGCGTCGTCCAGTCAAAATATGACGCATTGATATTTAGTTACTCTCTCCGTTCCCACTGGGTTGCCCGAACCAAAAGAGATGTGGAAACCGCAAAAAAGGTAGACGCTTATATAGGATTTCAGGGCTCCTTTAAGACAATTATATACATTTTATATAAAACATATTAAATGAAAACAAAACAGCATTGCCCTGCTAAGATAATTTAATTAACTTCTTCGTTATTTCACAAACCTCTGATAAATTTAACCAAATTTTTAATTTGCTTTTACAAAGAATTATCAAAACTCAAGCGCAGCTTTGTTTTGGCAGTTCCCAATCTCGTGTACAAACAATTTAGCAGGGGGTTGTGTTAAGTTGGTTCCACAGATTATATATTTATATAAATTTATATATCAGAAAATGTAGCCCTTGATGGTCTATGTCTTCTCTGGCGATCGTAAATTAAGAAGACGAAGAAGAAAAAAAATCGTTTCGGGACCTGCCCGGTTCTTCTTCAGTCTAGTGAAAAACCTCGATAACTTCGTTTTATTTCACCGGTTTAAAAACATCGCGCCCAGTAGTCGAAACAAACGCTTACGGCGGGAAAAATATCTACAAAATTAATATCTCGCTTAATTGTTTAATACAATCAAACTAAAAAGGCAATACACCTTATTGTACAATTCAAATAAACAAAGAAATGTAATTTTCTTGGGCAAAATCAGCTTTCGTTCATGTGGTTGGTATGAAGCGAACAAATGTTAAAGTAGCCGCTAGTGTGGTGCTAAAGAATCAAGCGAGGGAAACATATAACATAAAAAAACAGTGAGGCACCAATTAGAATATCTATATTGTATACCAAGGAAAAACTGCGAAAATGTTCCTTTAGAAATGTTAAGGTTCTTCGGTTCTAGAATCTAGAGTATTCAATCTATAAATTAAGATATAGTCCTTATGTTTCCTGACTCCGGTAGTCCAAAATCCACCGTGAAGTATAATAAAACTAAAAGCAGAAACTCCCTTATTGTCTACAAAATTAAGATGATGGCAAACTGGTCTGGGAACAAGTGTACGATTGCGCCTTTTATCTAGATCCGTACGTTTTCGTACACTTGTTCAAGTTTCTCTTACACCGGGTGATATCTTTATTTGAAACAATTTTCAATGAGGAATGCAAATTGCTAGCTAAATGTAGTCTTCCCTGGATGTATGTTGAATCCGGTGGACATTAGAAGAGCGAATAACTGCCACAGTTTGTTGAGTAATTAACTAAAAGTCGTTAATTATCTTGTAAATGTGTGAAAATAAATATATGGCTTCAATGAAAAACTTGCTGAGCCTCATCAAAACCCACTAAATCAGTCCATTTTAGAACGACTTGAAGCACGTCAGTAACGAAGGGTGCACCTGAGTTACAACTCGAGCAGCAGTCGCAAAGCTAGCGGTGGGGAAATCTGGATGATCAGATATCATCCGCGTCTCACCACCGCTAGCTTTGTGCCTGCTGCACGAGTGGTAACTGTGGTGTACCCTCGCGTTTTTTTACGTGCTTGTAGTGGTTCTAAAATGTTCCAAAGTTAAATGCATAAAAATATTGAATACATTTTTGCTAACGGACACTTTAGTGTCATTATTTCTATTCAGAACAGTTCGTATTCCTTCATCATGTGGTATATTAGTGTATAATGAGACATACATACATTTTATTGTATATTACATTGGACGAAAAATATACATCAAATTGGAATAAAATACGAAAGCCGCCGAAAAACTAATTATTGGTAGAGCTGGGATTCGAACCCATGCAGCCCTCTTTTAAGATTACTAAGGAAATAATTTAACAATGCTACTCCAATTTCAAACACACACACACAAAAAAGCTTTATTGTTTTTGAACGTTTTTATCGGCGGTTATTTCCTTTTCGTGTTGCTCCTTTCATTTAATAACTTAATACATCGAACTATCTGTTCAAAAACACAGATTATTGTTTTCATAAATCATCAGTTCGATGCAAAATACAATCGTAATATTAAAAAAAAAAAAAAAGATTATCAGCAAATGTAGAGCGCTCCACTGGAAATGGAGAGGTCCTGGTTCTATACCAGGACCAGGCGGACTTTTTCAGTCGCGCACCAGTCACTTAGCTGTGTTTAGAGATTTGTATTTCTTTTTTGTTCCCCTTGTTACCCTTCTCCAGGGTTTAGTCTCGTTATAGTCGTTAAAGGTTTCATTGAAGTATCAAGCAGCGCTGTTATGGTGGGCTTTGTTCATTTTTTATATGAACCGGAAGTTTGCTGGGACGTCAAGACTGGAGCACCGTCTGGTAGCGTTTCAAAATAAAAGGTTATATGGCTTTCATCTAGCACCAACTTTCCGACCATACTAACAACCAAAGGGAGATCCTCTTTGGATGTGACGGAAACTGTGCCTTGCTTCTTCAAAAACTTAAAGCAAATTATGTCATCATCGGGTGTCCTTTGAGGCTACAAATTTTTGACTGGCGACTGCGTTCCTCAAATTCTGGAACAGGTGCCCCGGCGGAAGGAGGTCCTCCTCACAAGGATCCGGACGGATTCCGCAGTCACCCCAGCAGTCTTGGCCTCCTGGGGCCGGGGCCCCAATGATGCCAGCCCAGCTTGCCCCTACCTCTCTGCCAGGGCGTCCGCAGTTGGCCTCCGACACATTCTCCGGAATTGCCCAAATCTTCAGCACTGCCTCCTTCCCCTGATTCAGGCACGAGGTCTCAACCTTGCCTCCCCTGAGGACTACTACAAATGAACCAGAGTGAGTGCGCATGCCGGAGCCCTTTTGGGTTTTATACAGGATGCACAAATAGAGCACCTAATCTAAACAATCAAACTGTGCTTGTTGCACAAAAAGAAAAAGGTGTTGGAAACGTTGGTACGCGTGTCTGTTTGGTTGCTGTCATCGTCGTCTGCTCCGGGTTCGTATGTAATTGTCACATCAGGGGTAATGGAATTGGCCGCAGCCTCAGCAACGCTTTGATCGGTGACTGCTTTCATTTGCTGCTTTTCGTGGATGATTTAAATAAATGTGCGGGGTGATTCAGAAACAGACGTGCCACAGCATCTTTCTATGATTACCATTTGACCTTGGCCTTCAGAAACGTCTCAACACCGATGACGTGCGAGTAATGGTGATTAATGTCGTCGAGCTGAAAATGCATACGGCACACACTTTCTTTATTATGTGAGCGTGAACATTTTCTGAGGCATCGCGTTCTGCCATACTTTCAGGCGCGCAGCAACCTTTGGAGATTGGAACGGTAAAAAAAGTTGCGTTTCACTTTTCGACACTGAAGGCCTGTTCACACATGCAGAGGAGCGCTACAAGCATAGCGCTGACCTCGCGCTACGCGCGTGCTTACCGGAGCGTTCACCAGCTTTGCACCGCACCGTCGAAACTGTTCCTTATGGCAGACAATAAGTAGCTGACGACACGTGAGCAGCGCTACGTCAGCGCTTCGCTGCATGTGTGAACCGGCCTTTACGTGGCGTACCCGCTGTGACAGCTGGGAGCGCTTCAGGTCGGCAGCTTGCTCATTGATTGGCCAACGACTTAAAGCCCCAGACGAAAGGAACACTTACAAGCCTACGACGAGCCATCTATGATACGAGCAAAAACATCAGAAAGAACAACGAGCACGAGACACCGCCGAAAATCGATCCTAGGGCGACTGCAGCGCCATCGCTCGCGCGCTCCACGAAATGGTGTCACGCCAGCATGGCCTCCGAGATTTTTCGGGCGCTCTGCTCTGGCCTGTCCAAACGCTTAACTGTCCAACAGAAAAAGTGAGCCGACCCAATTCTCTAGACCTCCGCATGCGGCGCTTATAACCAAGGCAGAAACGGAAACCGAATTGCCTCAAAGCACGCTGTCAAGTTTCAGCGCGCGGCACCAAGCTTCCATTTTCATTGTTCTCATCATCAGAATAGAGACAGGTAAGTCGATCACTGCTGATTAGTAACTTTTATTTGCTGCTCCGGTCTTTGCGCTGTTTCGCTGGATGATACCTCAGAATGTAAAATTTAGTGCGAGTCTACTATATTTGTCCTCGACGGATACTGTCTCGGTCGTCCTGACAGTCATATAAATATTTTGGTCGTCATGCATGAGAACAGATTTATGAACTTCATTCACGTGCACGGACTTTTGTTCTACACCTTTCTCGCTATGAAAAGATTAACCTTCAAATTTCGATCAACTTCTTCTTCGCCAAAGGACTGTGGGTTGCGGCGAGAGGCGGGCAGCACATTTCGCGCTGCTCCTATGTACAGTGTACTAGAATACGGGTGATGGGGCCGGAGCGGCTCCCGTGAGGCGTGTTGTGTCGATCGCGAGAGCTGTCGACACCGGCGCATCGGCAGTATGGTCAGTATAGTTAATATGGTTACAGGTTGTGTGAAGCATTACTTTAACAGCTATAAATTTCCCGAATAACATAACAAATATAGTATGGTGATGGTTCTGCACGTCCACCACGTGCACAAGCACGTGCGACGGCGCGTGCGAACTGCAGCGACTTTCTGCTGCCCTGTCGACTGCAGCGCCGCGATTGCAGTCTACACGCCCAGCCTCACAAGCACCCATTAGCGGCGAGATGTTTAGTGGCGCCCTCCTACGGTTCCCCCTTGTGACGTCATTACCTTGCAAACAACGAGTTCGATGGTGTTTGTAGATATATCATGGCGGAAGCTTGAAATCATTGCGCTCTCAAAGGAACACTGCCAACACCGTCAAAATTAATATTCTTTCATTCCTCTTATTTTCGTCGATGATAAATCCTTTTCTGACGTCATAGTCAGCGTTCGGCCAATCGTGGAAGGCCGACCACAGCGACGCTTTCGATCGCGCACGTCGCCAACTGCCGAACCGCGCCGGGCGAAACACTTCTCCGTATTCTAGTACACTGTATCCTAATTTCCGTAGTCCGACGATAATGATGATGATCATAATTTACGAGTATTGCTTTGTATTGTCTGGTTTAGAGTTCCTGTATACACGTTTGCAAGTGCGGTCTCAGGGCGCCGCCATCTTCCTCAGTGGGGTGCGCTCTTGGGAGTGGCCATAATCCGATTACGACGCCTTAGCAAGGCTTCGTAATCGGATTATGACTGGTCCAAGCGCACCCCAGACAGGCAAGATGGCAGCGCCCTGAAGCCGGACTTGCAAACGTGTATAGGCTCCCTACGGGAGCCAGAGTTGCGCGTTCATCTCCGTAGCGCCGTCTTTTCTGCACGGCATGTTGATCCCGCTCGTCACGTGACTGAATTCGGCGAATAGCGGCGCCGCGCGTTCGAGGCGCGCGGCGCGCTCAGAAGCAAGGGAACGCACGCCGGGGCGCGTGCAACGTCTACTTTCCTGCACGACACTTGATCCGGCTCCTCGCGTGATCGGATCTCGGCGAATAGCGGCGCGGCGGCACGTGGAAAACAGACGCGCAACAGGAACTCTAGTCTGGTTTGGTCGCGAGCGCCACCAAGCGCCCAACAGCAACAGTCTCTAGCGGCGAATGCAACGGCCTGAGGAGCGCAGCCAGCGCGCGAAAAATCGCGGAGGCTATGACGCCGGTTACCGAGCGTCCAAACTTAGCCCACCTAGTAGCGCTGGCCAGTAACCAGATAAATCGGGGCAACGAAAATGAAAGAAGATGGCTGAAGAACGATGGATAAAACAGAAATGGAAGATTTTGTGAAAGCCCGATAGTAATCTTGGTGCTGGCCCAACTCGAAGTCACTTGAAGTCGGAAACAAACACCCACAAAACGTCGGTACGTATATCAGTCTACGCCGATTGACATTAGGTTTAGTTCCGCTGAAGCGGCGCGGCTTGCCTTTGTCTTTAATCAGTTACCATCTGATAAATCCACCAAAAGAGAGTTGTACTTACTGCATCCCATACACACGTAGGTGAACCTACGAAGGCTCGGTGAGGTACGCTGCGTTGAGAGGCGTGGTGTAGGTCTGCGGTCTGCGCTTTTGGCTTGCAGCGGTCCGACGAAGGAAACCAAAACTAAAATCTTCGTTGATAAATGTTTTATCTCATGCATCTGATCCGCTAGGGGCGCCTCGGTTTGGCACATGGTCCATTGAAGGAGATAGCTTGGCAAGCGGCAGACGAAGTACGAATGTCCTGGTTACTCGCAGTCGCAACGCTTTGTGGTTTGGGCGCAACGCAGTCGCAGTCGCAACGCTTTGTGCTTTGGGCGCTACAACGCGCCCAAACCACAAAGCCCCGGTACTGCTCACCGCGTCATCTAGGCTGATGACCTCGAAATCCTACCGAAACCGACTGTTCACTGTTGACGTCACTTCCGTTTTGAAAGAGCGTGCATGGCAGAAAAGTGGAACTTCAGTTTCGGTGTCGTTGAATTATTTTATAGGAAAGGATAAGCTTCATAGAACTGTTTAAAAAGGTGAGCATATTGCCAGGTCCCTAGAAAGCGGGAAGGCATCTTTTTCTGAAAAAGTTCAAAATCGTCATTATGGTCCCTTTAAGCATTATATAGTTTACGCGTAAATTTTTGGGACCCTCTCACACACCTCCCTTCATAAGATTCTATTTTGATACCACAGAGGCTTGTCGCTTCTTTTGTCTCTGATACAATTTTCAGGACCGCCTATATGGATGCTCGCTAAATTGTATCTTCCGGAGCATTTCAAAAGACGGTAGAATTTTTTTTTCCGAAAATGTTATAGAACTAGCATCAGCGCTGGTCGGCAGTATAAACAAATTCGAAAGAGAAGGAGCCAGCTTTATTTGCACATTCAGGTATAGCACACCTTATCAATTGTGTATTCCTCCTGAAAAAAAAAAAGCTTCATAAGTAAGCGGCTCTTTTTATAGTCGCATAATATTTATTCGATACAAAACTTGTTTTACGTTAATTAAAATACATGTAGGTTATGCGCTCACGCAATATCCACCTAAACAACGTGCGTAGGTCTGGTGCAGAGAAAGTAGTAGTGCAAATACAGCAACCAGTTCAGACGCAGGAAAAGTTACAACACTTACGACCGAAATAATAAACAGTTTTTATATAATCAACTTTATCATCTATTTAAAATTTCAACACATTTTGAAACCATTTACAAAGGGAGAGGTGCCTTATTTAGAAAGGGAGGATTGAACGATTTGTAGGAACGGACGTGTTTCCACTAGAATATATAATTGGTTTAACTGCACATTAGATGGCCAATCGAATGTTTAAGCAAGAACACGTTCTTGGAATCCATTCCTACAAAGTTTAGCTACCACTACAGTTCACAACGTACGTCACCGTCGTTTAGGACCAAGCAAACGTTACCTGCTAATATATTAATTCGAGCTTTTTTTCACCATCACCACAAGACCTAGTGAAAAACTGATATGTATAAGAAATTTCCTGGTCTGATGAACGCTGTATAAATTAAGATCATTTAAGAGCACACAAAAACATATAAGAACATATAAAAACAATATATTCTTATGTAATAAGTTAAAACGAACTGATAAGTTTCTTATAACTCTTTATATGATCTTGTGTTGTTTATATACGTATGTTTTTATGCGGTTTGTATGCTCTTATGTTATCTTATTTGATCATATGCGTTTATTGGACGAAGAAACTTCTTATGTAATAAGATTTTTCACGAAGGAGGTGACCATCGAAAAAGTGATCTAAAAATTAACGTCCCTAGAGCCCGTATATCCTTGCCGATGCATTTCAACAGTGCATTTCAAACTATCTGGTCATGTTTGATACAGCCATAAAATTGACTCCCTGAGTCTTTAAAAGGGACTGTCTGGCATATTCTATTAAAGGAAAGTTGAAGAGGTCCTTACATTTATATAAAAAACACAAAAGGGGAAATTTTTATTGTAGGTATCTTAAAAGTTGTGTTACGTTTTTTCTCGATCTTATGAGCAGGGGCGCCGTAATAGCCAATTAAACTTTCGACGTAGCCCCGCTCGTTCTGGAGCGCCGAGCGCAAGAAAGAGCGAGAGCGGAGAGAGAAACCAGCAAAAGGGACGTTATCGGCGGGGCATGACCCCTTCTCGCCACCATGCTGCAGCTCGGGAATGCCAATGATGACGTCATGAACCTTTGCACATTTAACAGGAGGCAGAGAGGCTCCCTGCGTGGCATGCGGCAACCGCCGCACGTATTTTTAAAAAAATAATATATATATATATATATATATATATCTTTGGTTTGCTTTTGCTTAAGTTCAATAAATAAATTCAATGTACAAATGGCTATAGAAGTCCGCTCCTAACTCAAATTTTACGAAACAGGCTTCAGTTTCCCTCCAAGCAGCTTGTCGCTTTCTAGAGATTCAATATTTTCCTGCATTCTTTATGCTTGTGCGTCAGAAATTCGTAGCACTTCATAGAAAAATCGAGAGGAACGACTATAATAAAAGAATGCCTTCATTTCGACCGCTCGAGGTGTCGGGCAGCATAAATTTCTCTGTGTGCATTAATTTTCTTTTTTGTTTAAAATTTACTATTTATTAGTTTTACGTCTATATATTTTGACCACATCTGTGGCGGTGCGGAAAAAAAAAATAAAGGAAAACATCGATCAAATTTTCTCGCAGTCTGCGTGAAGCCCTGTGCTTAAATACCTATCTTTGTGTTTTATAAAAGTATTAGTAAAAAGCATCTGCGTAATCGAAAAAGGTAAGCTGTAAAACATGCTAGAACTACATAAAACTGCAAACCGGTTTTGTTTTCTTTTCACAAAATGTAGAGCTTACCTTGTTGTAAGTAAACTTAAACGATCCTTTTGCAGCATGCCACACAAGTTTATCCATTACTGCATCGATGTCAACACGTCCGTGTGTTGTATTCTTGTTCAGGTCCTTTAGCGTTCCCCAAAGTGTAAACTCGAAAAAACTTTTTTTTCCGTGTTGAGTCTGTTAAGAAAGGCATATACTAACAATATTATAAGATACACTCCAAATAGCCGTGCATGGTTCACCAAAGTGAATGAATGATATCAGATAACAGTATTTTTACACGACAGTAAAAATATTTTTATCTGTGAAAGTAGCATATCGAGGCCTCATAAATTAAAGGGAAGTTTTAACCCCGATCTCTCTAGCATGATGAAAATGCATTAAATGCAAATATGCAAGCTAGCTGAACCAGCTGTGTTTGGAGGTTTGTATTCACCCTTGCCAGCCTTATTTCCCCTTTCCGGCGATTATTTTCGTATTTAGCATAATGTTTTCATTATACTTTCAAAATATTAATATATTATAAACATCCGAAACACAAAAAGGCTGCTAATGTTTTCTCTATCATTATTTCCGGAGGGTAATACCGGCCTTCACTTTTGCTTTGTCCACAACCTTAATTCATTGTGAGTCCACTAAAACAAGTGGTGTGCAAACGATGCAGCAAGGTGGTCGCGAAACTGGATCAGCCAGCTGCTGACAACCCGACCTGACCGCGGTGTGACCAGTAATGCCACCATGCAGCCAAAGGAACTTGGGCGGATAGTGATCGAGACAGTAACGGTGGGTGATCAACAACTTGTCACTGGACCTTTTCCACATACCGACGGCACCAGGCGTTGGATGAACGAACTAAAAATCGAGGAAGTGACCTACCTGCCCTACCAATCGATGATGGGAGCTACGCTACCAGTTTATTCGCTCTCTGAGCTGCGGCGCGTGCCCAACGCGATTTTAAAGAGGTGCATTCATGGCGTCCACCCAAACGTCGCCTTTTCCTTTCCGTACACTTTCTTTTCTTGAGTAACACAATTATATATGGGCCGCAATTGCGTGTTCTACTCGCTCACCCACAGCATCTTTCCAAATTTCCTCGATTTTTCGTGCCGACTTCTTTACTGAGCAGCACATACCATAGGAATAGAGTAGACTTTTTCTTCGACGCATTCGGCAAAATCAGAACCGTGTTTTTTTTATAGTTTTTTTTTTACCTCGAGGAATGCGGCCGTTACTGTTTACTACCTTGCACAAGGAGCCTAATTTGAATTTAACCTAAAGATGACCTGAGATTCAAATTGATCCATTACACAAATTATTTATTATAAACCTTTATTCTTTATTACTTTTCAGGTACTCACTCTCTTGGCAAGTTTTTGAGTCTCCGCAGCGCCAGGTCGTCATATTATATTGAAACATTGCGGCTCTTAACGTCATCAAATGCCTTGTGCTCAACGTGAGGATCCAAGGAAGCTATTCTTTATCATATTCCGTCAGTGTACAACAAGCCTCATGCTCTCGACGTCGTTCAAAGTGAGTACTATACAGGCAACAATTCCGCAGTTCAGATTAGTAATTCTAGTCTCTATAGATATCTATTTGGGATACGGTTTTTCTTATCTATCTAAATTACCCTTCACACATTTTTTTCATTTGACATATGAAAATGTTTAACATCGTTGGCGTTTTCTGTAACTGCGGAAATGCCCAACGCGCTCCATAATTTTTTGGAGGTCAATAGCATGTGGGATTTTCCTGTGGACAACCAGACCCAACTAATATGGCCTATTTTCTATGCTTTTTCTTCTCGGCAGCCTGATCTGTCAGGGAATCGACATGTAGGGCAACAATTAACAACACCATTGAGCATGGTTATTAACACTACTCGCATTTTAAAGTGGGTTCCTAGATCATACTAAGAAAAAGTATAGTTTTGAAAGGAGGGATTCTCAAATTGGGGAGGCTTCAACGTCCACGGGTATGCCCGGGAAGAAGATGAAGCGCAACGGACCAAATTACTTCATCATCGGCAGAAAAAAAAATGTCGTGTTGATAACCAAAGAGAACTGTCTCGACGAATTGCGTCTTAAAATCTTGGAGTTCCTGTATCCGGAAAACGAATTCTATTATCAGTCATTTTCTCAAATGTACTTGCTAGTTTTAAATATAAGACATCTCAAACAATAACTTAGTGTTATTTCAACAACGTAGCATAAGGCACTGCTCAAATGACTTCACACATTGCGTAATCTGATATTTTAACACTACACTCATAAGAGAACATAGCTTGCATCTTTGATGGAGTCGCTTGTACAGTGTAGGAGGAGTGGTTGAACAATGTCCCCATGTAACAAATCCCAAATGGCTTCTGACGAGTCATGCTTCTCCCCTCTTACTGAGGCTGGGTGGTTATCAACCTTGACGTGAAAAGAGACACACAACAGTCAACGTTTGTCCCTTACCGCTTTAAAATCGGTGATGCGCAAGCGGGGATTCGAAATGCTACCGGTTTTCCCAACAGAGCTCCACGCCGCAAACAAGAAGTCAGGCTCTCTCAACTGTTCAGCAGAAAGTGACTCCCCTGAAACAAAAATTACAATAATTTATAATGAGACGTAAATTAGTTCAATCCCTGCAGAGGAACTAATATTGTCTTTTGGCGTTCTCTCAGACTGAGATGAGACGTAGCAGTTTTGCGTGTCTTTTTTTTTATAATACAATCTCTATGTGGTATATACAGATACCAAGAAGAAATTATGGACACGTTCCTCTATCTCTGCGCATGTGCTCTTTTTCCAAAAGTTTGCAGAGCGACATCAGCAGTCACCAAATTCCGCTCGATGGTGCCCCAAAGTTTACGACCACTTAGTCAAAAAAGTTGGTGTGGACCGTTAATCAAAACTTTCCAAACATCTGGCGAAGTTAATGGAATATAGGAACGCGACAGGCAAATTACGATAGGAAACGAAAGGGCGATCAGCTTGCGATAAGCCTTTCTTCTAAGAAAGTGCTTCAATTTCGTCAACTTTACTTTCACGAACTTTAGGCGATTTCGGACAAGAAATATTTTGTGCGACTGACTTCCCATTTTATGCGGTGTTTCTTATACGAGAAGGCATGTGTTAAAGGACATTAGAAGACCACCAAGCTAACAGGTTACCGAGGAGGAATGAAAATGCAACACTAGAATATGACTTACACTGCGGTAGCGGTGGTTTTGATTAAAATTTCACGACACCTTCAAGACACGATTAGATCTATATATAAATCGGTCAAATAAATAAGTCTTACACAGTACCGTATTCATAGTTTCCGTTAGGCACAATAACAAGACCGAATAAGGCTCTCGTAAACTCATATCGTGGCCCCTGGCACCCGAGCACAATACTATTCACGAGGCAATGCCTTAATTAGTTACCCTTTATTTGGCGCCAACAGCATAGTTGTAGACGGTTAATACGTGATTATTTTGTGATTGGCACCAAGTAGACTGAAAATTGTTTTCATACTTGGAATCTAGAAATATTTATTCAGTCACAAGTGTTCAGGATCCACTTCAACCAACATGTTTCTGCACCACGATAGTCTTCACGTCGCTTATGTTTTTTCACACACCAAACGGGGCGACAGCCATTTTGGTTCTCAGAACTATTCTTGAAAGTCTACAGGAGAGCACGTGTCGACTATCTGTCCACTGTCACAATTTTCGTGGCTTTCACTTGTGTTAGACTAGTAATTATTCGCCCACAGAGCGCAGGGTCGCTAGCCGCCGCATGTCCGAAGGTTATTCTACGGCACTCATTTAATCGCCGAGTAGACACCCGCTGTGCAGAATATACTTGGGGTCTTAGTAAAATCGCAGTTTCTCGGGTGGAAGACTGGTGTCACTGCAAAACGAACAGTGCCGTACGATGGGTCTGGGTAACTAACGGATGCAACTTTTGCCTTCTTTGATATGGTAGGGCTCAAAGCAGATTGCTACTTTTGTTTTCATCGCTAGTGTTCTGCAATGTTCCCTTTTCCAGGGTTCATGATGATATATTACCTACGTTTCTACCTTAATGAAGCGAAACAAACAATCGTCTTGGCACAAAAGGATATGCGAAGCATATGTGCGTACGAATGGGAGGGAGGCGGCGCCAATCCTTCCCTCCCCACTCTAGATGTCAGAGTCATTCAACACGCTTATTAATATGAGTCCACGTACAGGGTGTTCCCAAAAGACATTTACAGTTTTTTTTTAGCGCAAAAATAAACTACGCATTCCAAACACTCATTCTCCTCCAAAAGGTAGTACTAGAGGTCTGAACCTGATGCAAAAGTTTCAGCCCGAATCGATATCTTATTCAAAAGTTATATGTGATTTTGTGAAAATTGCAATGGGAAAGTGTTGGCCATTATCGGCTGTTTTCGGTTTCTGGAGCCATAGAGCTTCATGTTTTCGAGAAATTCGTCGGCCGCAGTTTTCCCATTGAAATATTTGGAATATCACCTATACATTTTCAATAAGATATTGATTCGGGCTGAAGCTTTGGTATCAGGTTCGGACACCTAGCGCTAATTTTGGACGGAGAATGAGCGCTCGGCTATGTATCGTTTAACTTTGCAGCAAAAAATAACCCCGTATATCTTTGTTTGAAACACCCTTTAGATTCCAGCTTAACAAACGCGCCACACATTCCGTCTAAAGCCAGGGACAATTTTTTGTCAAACGGTAATTTTATGTAGAACGACGGCTTTTTTTCGCTTCCTTTTTTATGTGAAACATGTAGGTTCTACGCGGATCGGCCTGTCGTTTCCCTTACCCTGCTCTATTTTCAACCAAACCTGTTCCAGTTCAACCGACCATAAAGTTTTTTTTAGTTTTTTTTTTTACAATTTTCGTGGTCCAGTTAAAAGTATTGTTCACTGCGGTGGCATCCGTGCACGCAGAAAAAACACGAGAAAATACAAACAACAAGAATTACGCTAAAAAAAAAGGCAGCCGGCGTGGTAGAAGGTGTCAGAGCGGCCAGCAAGGGCAGCATACCACAGAACGAAAATGTGGAGGTTCAATGGCAACACCCTTCCAACGGCTAAGAAAATTGATCCAGTTAAAATAGGCAAATAAATAAATAAAAAAAAAACAAGGAATAAAAATAAAACAAAAAAATAAAACTTGAGACGTCGTCCTGTCTATTTTCTGTCCCTTCTACGTTTTGATGTTTCTTCTCTACCCCAGTCTCAGGTTAAATAAATGCCCTTTATACTTTCGACTGCAGAATCAGAGAGGCGTTGGTAAACACATGAGTTGTTTTTAATATTTTGAGATCAGACAACGCGCATTTTTGCAACCCCCCACCCCCTTACCGCAGCCTTCAGCGCGTTAGTGCCGTTTTATAGAAAGACCGTGGAGAATTTTGAGGAAGTCCATTTGGTGCCTGGCGGCTGCGGTGCATGACACATTTGTGCATGTCACGTAGGATTCGTAACAGATTTACCTGTGATTGTGTTGTGTGATGCCCGTGATCTCGGGTTACATATTTTGAGTTCACTCTTCTCAACTCAAGTACCCGTTTTACATGCCCGAAGCTTTTGGCAACATACATTCCTTTTTGGTTTTGTTGGAAAATATCCGTCGTGCTAAAACCGCAGCAGGTATAGTTTTCCCCTTATGATTTCTTCAACGCAAGAACAGTTCAATTGAATTTTTTAGTCTGCATTCTACAGAGCAGTTTCACGTTTGCGCACATTTATGTTTTCTTGCAGCGTGCCATAATGGTATATTTTAGTTGTGAATAATTTAAAACAAATCACATGTGCCCATATTTGTGTTTAGTATAACTTTGCATAGAGCCTCGATGCGACTTGCTAATGTACAGCGTACCAACTAAAATTGTTTTCAACGTTGTCAAGGGGAAAAAAAAGCTTGTCGCGAGAAATGTGTTTCGCCTGTGTTTGATCTTAAATGTCGTGCTTACTTGGCATTCAATCATGTTTGCGGTGTATAAGCCTACAATATACGCCGGCCTTGCGTACTCGGGGATATCCTATCGAATTCTGTCTTTTAACTGCGACTGGGTTAACCCTAATCTAACGCCAAATCCGAAGGGTTGGATTCAATACGCAGCCTGGATGAAGGTATCAGACTAAATTGAAAGTTTCTGATCGACACTGAATTCAAAATAAGACAAGAGCATGTATACAAAAAATGCGTCCACAAAGATTAGACCTAACATTTGTTCAGGCTGAATCTCTAAATAGACCATATTAATCATCTCGCTTTAATGTATCTAGATCGATTTGAATTTTACACAAACTTCCACATCTCCTTCGTTTCCTGATCAATGTCAGTCCTACAAGAGTCTAATTCAATCCCATCTTTGTTATTGTATATTAATCTGAGAAACCGCTGCTAAAGAATGTAGACGGGTTGTTACGACTACTAGAGCGAAGAGTGTGCTGCATTGAAAACCTGAATTCCGCAGTAGAAGCCCCACATTTTGCCAAGTATTAAATTTAAGATACCGAACTTTTTTTATGTTTGGATTAGCAACGAAAATATTTAGCAAGTATAAGAATAATCAAAATTAATCCTATCAGATTTACAGCCAAAAAACAACACAATATAATCTGAGGAAACAACTATACACGCAACCGAAACCGCGAATGAACCCAAAACACAGATAAGCAACTGTCGGTATAAAAATTAATAGAACAGTATAAACCGAAAACCACCTATTGCTTTAAACGCTTGCTTCAAACAAGGACTGTTTTGTCGAAGCCCTCCCTTTTTAGATGTTCGTCATTCGCCTACTGTCATCTAAAATTAAGCACCTTGTCAGTTTTGAATCAGTAAAATTACAAACCTTGAGGGATAGCGATATCAGGGTTACGCCATTTAGTTGGTCACCACGGATTGTTCAAATCCATTTGCTATATTCAAGTCAGAGCGGGACGACAGTGCTCAAAAATTCGCTGGCGGCTTTTAAATGTTGATACGTGAAAAATAATCAAGAGCAACTTGCCTTCCTCATGGAAGAACCATTTGCTTGACAGCATTTCAAGTTTTCGCGTCTGACAGAGCAGATTGGTGGTAGGATACAAAAAAGGACAATTTGCAGATAGTTGCGTTAAAGAGTACTCGGACTTCGGTCCGTTTTCAGACTCCCCAGTGTTGGTTTGCAAGCACCGAACCGTTTAAGGGCATACACAAATTGTAAGTTAAATTTGTACTCTCAGTTTTCATGATTCGTTGCAGCGATACTTACCGTTTCAGCGTCCGTACGAAACAGATCGCCGAAATACATAAATATTTAAACACTAACTACGCAGTAGAAACCATCCACCTATTTTTCTTTGAATAAAAACCGGAAAATTTCCGTCCTTTATATAAAACACCACAACTTCGGAATGATTACCCTGTTATTGAAAGGATAAAAAATACTGCTCATGTGTTCATAAATAGCATGAAACACTCCCTTCTATCAAAATCCAATGAATGTCGTGAGTCTGCTTGCTTCATTGCATTTTTGTCATAAAATATTTTGTTGAGTTTTACGTAAGTTGCAATCGCAAACACCTTCATTGTGCTTTTTTTTTTTTTTTTGTATTCCAAGTTAGTTTTAGGCCAGGCTCACTGGTGCCCTGCGGAGGGAACACGAGAAGTCTCCCACCTAAACCAGCGGCCGCGTGACCCGTACATCAGGAACACACAAAGCTGAAAACAGCGCACTGGGGTGTCTGATCCTCGTCTTTGTGTCCTTGTATTTTGAGCGTTAAAATGTATTCCATGTACCAAAACCAACAAGCCCAACAATCTACTCTAGAGAACTATAAGCCGTAATAAAAAAGGTGGTAAGGGGTTTAGAAAAAACAAACGATGCCCACAAAGAACAACGTTTCTAGAATTAGTTCTGGGGGGTACCCATGGAAACGCGAAGATTGATTTTCGAATCACAACTGCACGTATGCCTCCGATTTAATAAATGTGTCTGATTTTCAAACGAGATGTCAACGACTTGATGTGTTGTTAATACCTCGGGATCTTCAGTTTTAGAATCCAGATCATGGTTCACATCTTGAGCAGAAAGAGAAGGAGTATTTCCTAATCCGCGACTTTGACACTGCGAGCACGAATTAACGAAGACCCCTTACATTATTGGAAATAATTATTTGACGTACTCGCTGAAACAACCCCCAACACCCTTTTCCATGCCCTTAAGGTTTTCAAAAACGAAGGCTGCTGCAAGCCACACCGCCCTATTCTACAATTAAAAGGGCTGTATGTTCAAAGTAAGGGCAATGAAAGTGGGAAGATATGGGTGTAAGTATCTGAAACAAACCTTTACACTGTTAATTGCGTAAAATCTTTCAATGTGTGGCTACTAACTAAAGCTCTGTTCCTAGAAAAATCTGGTAAAATACTGAAATGGGAGGACATTATTCACAAATATCTATCGTCACCTGCGAACTACAAATTATCTTCACAGTTTCTAACGATAGCGTATGTGTTCGTTCTTATTTACGCTTAACAATTTTGGTTGCTGGTTATTTCACAGGTTTGAATTTACCACCAAGAGAAAAACACAGGAATGCTTTTTTATGCCGACCGCTGGCCAACACTTCGAATGACGTGGAGCCGAAGAGAGTTTCCGCGGTAGACAAAGTTTTTGTTTCAACCGATGAACGCAAGTAACCAAAATTCGACTACTTAGTTTGTGAGGAGCGCAATTCACGTTACCTTGGTTTTCTATAGTTGTGAGGACAGGCTTTTTTAAAATTTAAGTTTAGACCAAGTAACTAAATACGAAACATAGAATACTGGACACCATCCCCGTTCATCGGTGACGGAACCATCGGCCAAAGTCCCTTCCCAGTAATATGCTCCACTTCTTTTTGTCGCGAGTGTCTGTAACCTTTTGCGTCCTTGTACATTAACAAAAGGAAACGTACCTTGTACGTTTCCTCTTGATCTTCAGTCTTACATTCAATAAATATATTACGATACGTCATCCCTACCGAATAAAAATGCGGCGAAACCCCCGTCGTTTTTCTATATTTTTAATGTTCGCGTTTTGTTCTGCGTTACCTTTCGGCAGATCATCTTCACTAAGTGTGTCATCTACAGCCCGTTTAATTTCGGACTCAGGGCATAGTATTACTCAAATATGATATTTTGCTCTACTATAGCCCCAGGACAGTGAAAAGGAGGCAACTCGATCGGCTGCTGGTCAGTGCCGTTGGTGGCAAACTGGGCAACCTTGGGAAGACCAAACCACGGAACGATTGGGCACGAGCGCTGCGTCAGGGTTCAGCAGTGCACTAAAGGATTCGAGTTTGAGATCGTGCCCAATGATTGCGGCGGCGACCTGTCTCAAAGTTGCGAAAACTACCCAAAAATATGCCGCCACTTGTCAACCCAAACTTCATATCCCGGTGAGTATACACCATATCCCGTGCGTGCCATTGGCTTTATTCACTTTAATTTGTCGCGCAAATGAATGGTGAATGTCATAATAAAATTCGTTAAAACGCCTCAAGAAGTCTCCGGACTACACATAACATATCAGAAAACCATATAAACTGTGTAAGCTTCTCGAGTCATAACATGTTCGTTTAATTAAAACTAAGCAGGTATTTTGTGTTATATTATTTTGTCTGCACAATATTTGCCATGTTTTGTCGTGACTACTTTCTCGACATCTTATGTGTATTAACAGTAAGATGCGACTAAATATATGTACTTACGTGACAAGCGTATTCGCAAATGTTTTCTATCACTCGTGTTGTAGCACGCTGTTGGAGCAAAGCCTTCTGTTTCCGATAATTTATTCATATTGGAGTTTACATTATAGAAATAGAACGAAAAGGTCTGTCCATTTTCATAAGGCCTGTACTTCTCGCTTTTTTTATAGTAGACCTGAAAGTGAAGGGTGTGTGTCCTTATAAAATGCGGAAAACAATTTACATTCTTTCGCACCAGTTAAGAAATTACGCACGACGGCAAAAGAACAAGAGGGCAGTAATTTACAAAACAACCAACTGCACAAGGCTAGACGAAGACCTATGTTTCGCGAAGGGGCCTTCTTGAGTACCTCGCAATACGACAACCTTAAGAAGGTGTATGTTTTGCGAAACATCGTCTTTAAATTTTAGGCTATTCACCTCGGTTATTCAATGGCAGGTGAATCTTCGGCATAGGTCTTGCTGTTGACTAATGTTGACTGACTAAAAATAAATATTGGGATAAATACGCGAGAATGCTTGCTATTGTATTATTTTTGTAAATGACTTTCGTTTCTTTGTATACAACAACTTTAATTGCTGTGAAGCACTTATCAAACGCATTCGATAGGTCTTTTCGATATGATTAATTTATGCATGCAAAATATATATTGTGAAAACCAATGTTGGTGCTATAGAACATGAAGCATTATATACGTGACGGTGAATCGACCAACACGGGGACCTAGCGTTTGGCGCAAGATACGAGGCATGGTTCTTAAAGTGGATCATGACGATGAACGGACAACGCTATACTTTGTCTCAGCCTACGATGAACTAAAGGCCAAAGTCACGGGCCGCCACGTCCAATCACGTTCCACGCTACGCTATGACATGCGTAGCATTGATTGGGAGTGGACGAATAATGCTCCGAACACAAAAGCGCTGCATCATTTGTATAGCTTGGACACTGCAAACAACCTCGTTTTTGCAATGTAAAATTGTTGAGTCGCTCCCTGCTATTCAATTTGAACCACTGTCCGCCTATCCCAATCAGTGATCCGAGACGCTGGCACTGATACGTGCATCAAAGCGCAATACGCAATTTCTAAGTGGCTCGTGATTGGATCTGGCGGTCCGTAGCTTTTGCCTTTAGTCCATCGTAGGATGAGACAAAGTATAGCCACATTCTCTAAATATATAAACATTGTTGGGAACCTGGCCAACTGAACGACTATTCAAGCGACCTAACAATATTTGGGGCCAAAATCTGGGAAGCTGCAGCACTGCGGATAATGCTAGCGAGAAACGTGTGATGGATTTGATTATAATGCAATTAAATGCAAAGGTGCAAGCGAGCTGGACAAGAATGTCGAATGTAATTCCTGGAGAAGGGGAACAAGAGGGACAGGGGACAAACACAAATCTCCAAACACAGCTAGGTGTTTGAAAGAAACGGCTCCATGGAGATTCTCAAAAAGAAAGGCAGGATTCACCGCACGCAGGTAACGCAGCTCCTTTGCGAGGCGGATCGTCTGCAGACAATCCGCCTCGAAAACGAGTATTTCAATGCGGTCGACTGTAGCTAAAGCTACAGTCGACCGCACTGAAGACTGAGGAAGTAGAAGTTTTGACTGAGCGTCTGTAGCTGGTGTGGGACCCGCTCAATAACGTTAACAACGCGATCAAGCCCCTGATCCTCGAACCCGATGCAGAGACAGAGTTCACACATGTCAGACATTACGCCTATAATCTAGTCACGTGCGCCACAAAATGAAAGAGAAAAGCAAAGCCGACCGCGAAGAAAAGCAACGCAAACGGTGGACGCACAAACAAAGACCAGAGCGGAAGAGCATGAAGCATCAAAAACGGCTAGTATCATCCTACTAAAATTGGAACTAATTGATGTCTAGGGTCAACTAAACAATTTTCACCCCTTGTGGGAGAGTATTTTGGCGGGAAACTCATTGCAATCCAAACTTGTCAGTGTCGGAGAAATGTATTCACCGGAGATCGACATGGACTGCAGATTGTGCAGAATTCATCACAGAACTGCAGCCTATCCCTCAATGTTACGCTGACGACAATCTCCAAGCTCACATCGGGGTATTAATAGCGCCGAGTTTGGGCCAAGGCTCTTACTGAGCTTTGTTATACTCAGTCCTTTGAGCGCTACAGAACGACATGTGTTTGGACTACAACCGCGAGATGCCTTCCGTGGATGATCGAGACGCTAGACCGGAGGGAGGTCAAGAACCGACACCGCATCCCAGTCAACAGTAGAGCCTGTGCACTTCGGGATGCTACTTATGCTTCTGAACTTCCTCTTTATAGAAGTGGAGAGCAGGGAAAAGTCCACTTTTCAATCGAAAGACACTACCGGCAACCCAACGTCGTCTCGGGCACAAAAGACATGGAAACAAACACCGTACTATGACTAGATCCGACGATTATCGGCGGCAACCTTGCACAGCACAGTCAAGGATGAGCAATGCTTTCACTGTATATCAAATACACACGGAACAGAAAACTACAACAGAGTAACGGCTGTCCTGTTTACTTCTTGTCCTTGTTTCTGTTGCGCTATTTTATATGTTTTACTAAGAGTAACGGACATCTTGGAGAAAAAACGCGCTCTACAAACTGATCGACGATGCATCAGGCGCAGGAAGCCGAATTACACCTCGGAAATGAGTAAGAACATCCTGTCTTGAAGCAACTGTCGCGGCAGGAATGTTCTATCGTTTTTTAATCGGGCCTAGTCCCCGAATGAAAAGTTTCACGATTGAACAAGACCACGAGAGAAGAGAACAAAAACACAGTAACTGAATCTTCAGGTTACATGGAGGGGCACTACGAAGCAGGCAGTCCTTTCGCAGACTGGAACAGCATAAGTCAGGAGCCCTAAAAGTATGGAGCATGTTTACCATAGAAAAACTGTCTCACAGACTTCCTCTGCGAACTGAATGGGACAGAAATACTTAAGATCCCCGTGTTTGGGGGTGATGGCAACAAACGTGGATGTTGCAGGACTGATGTGACTTTGCGAGATGAACGCAACAAAATATATGAGCTCCAATCCATTACTACGCCTACCGTTTGTGAACAGAAAACACTAACTCCCAATGATTGCATCTTAAAAAAACAAAAATTGGAGAAACTTGACTGCCTAGCGGAGAACTTCTGACCAACTAAAACAGCGCGGCGTCGAAATCCTGCCAGGATCCGACCATTGCCGAGAGTGCGTCACAGGAAAAATTCGCAGACTAAGTAGGAGTCCGACTGATATTAAAACTGAGAGCAACTCACGGCTCAACGGCCGAGAGTTGCTCACAAACGATCGTGCTGCAAGAAAAAATACCAGAATCGCAAAACGCGTCACCTCTCAAGGAATTCTAGGAGCCCAAAACCGTTGGAGTCACAGACACGCCAGTCGAAAACCTTTCCGAGGACCACGTAAGAATGAAATGAAGCCAAAATTTGCAAAGACTAATGACAGATACGAGGGTGGAGACATGCGCACGTAATTGAAATAAAGTAACTAATTATCGTTATTTGTTACTCAACCAAAAAGTGACGAAGTAAGTTACTCTCTACTGAAGCTCAGACAGCGTTATCACAGCTTGTAAGTAGAGCTGTTTTTTCACGTTACTTTGAGTCTGCCGTTCTTATGAGGCCACAGCCGCTAACAATACTTGTCGTGAATATTGTTTAACTCTTTCATTTAGGGATAACTGTGGCTTTACTGAGATACCATGTGGACATAAGTTCTTTTAATAATAATTTTTATTTTTATTTTCCTTGCTTCTCCAAAAACAGCACAGAGCCTAAATAGTGGTACACCGCTCGTCATCAGGAATAAATGCATGCCACAAAACAAGGTCAAAACTATGTACATATAATTGAGTCAAGTCGTCTATGTCAAAAACAATCAAATCGTTAAAATGTCTACAACAGATTGATCCAGTTTGTTGAATTGAAGTTGCATTCTTTTTAATGGTGATGTGTCATTCAAAGTATCTTACACATCAACAGCATGGCTTCATTAGAGGACTTTCCGTGGAAACTAACCTTTGTACATTTCTTCATTACGCAGCCCCGGTCGTTTCGAAAAGCGGTCAGATTGACTCGATTTATTTCGATCTTTCAAAGGCTTGATAGGGTTGATCATTTTTTGCTTGTACAAAAATTGGAACATTATGGTATTGTACCTAAGCTTTGTGATTGGGTTTCTAGTTATTGGTCATTGCGAAGAAACTTTGTTCGTGTTGATAATGTTTTATCAAGTGCGTTCTCTCCAACTTCAGGAGTATCCCAGTGGTCCGTAGTGGGGTCATTGCTATACTTAGTATTCATTAATGATATTTCAAGGTGTATTACATCTGACAGGATGCTTTTATTTGCTGACGATGTAAATTTATTTTCACATATTCATTCCGAAAAAGACTGTGAAGCGCTACAATCTGATGTGTTGATCATTTCTAAGTGGTGCCTGTTAAACCGCTTACCTTTGATCGCCAACAAACCTAATGTAGTCTTGCTAACAAGACGCAATAATCTCTTACACTTTAAATATAAGTTAGGAAACTGTACTATTGCTCGATCTGATGTAGTCAGTGACCTTGGTGTGCTGGTAGACTGTAAACTATTGTTCAAATCTCATGTCACTAACATTTGTGGTACCGGTCTTAAAGTGCTTGGGATGATCTCACGTTTGACTCGACACTTCCAGGCACCTGACACTTTAATACGCTTATTTTGTGCTTTGGTTAGGCCACGACTTGAATTTGCGTCTGTTGTGTAGAACTTTCTATCACATAGTGATTGCAGACGTATTTAAATGGTACAAAGGCGTCTCATACGCATAGTCTACGATAGGCATTTTAACGGGTCTATTTCGAGTATAATTTTCTCGTTAAAGTTTTAAACCTCATAACGCTAATTGACCGCAGGCATTGCCGAGATGTGGTGTTTTTACAGAAACTCACACAAGGTAGTTTCGATGCACCTGATCTTTTGAGTAGTACAAGCTTACGTGTGCCAGCTAAACATGCGCAACTCTGCGATACGTTTTATCCTAACAAGCAGATTGAAGGGTCACCAATGCATAGAATTCAACTTTTTTTTGTAATAGCCTTGTGCGGCATGATTTCTTTTCCATGCTTTATTTTACTTTGAATACCCAGTTGTGTCTGTAATTTGTTTTATTATGACTGATGTGTCACTCCTGTATTTCACATCTTTTGCATGTTCAACTCATTGTGACTTTTATGTGCGCAATATCAAAGCCTTCACGATGTTTTGGGCACGCAATAAATGCCAATACCAATACCAATACCAAAAAGCAGAAGGGTAAAAAGGAATCTGAAATCGATTGGCCCGCAAGGCAGCGTGAAAACGGACAGTGCTTAAAAAAAGTGGTGAGTCAATAGCACCGCTCACAACCTTATGTAAAAACATAAAATCGCGTAATCATAAACTGACTACAAAAATTAAAACTCTAACCAAATTTGAATAAAAACTAAATACCCTACGTTTCGGGACCAGCTCGGCCCCTTGGTCACGGGTTACTATGGGTTGGGCGAATCTTCTTCGTCGTCTTCATCTCCATCAACAATATCCAGCGTTGGAACCCGGTTTGGAAGGTTGCGCCCGTGTTTTTCCGTGAAGCGACGAAGTCCTGATACAAATACGCTTGGGAGAGTGCCCGATGATCTGTTGGCGTTTTCTTTTGTTGTTGTATGCGCATGGACTGATAGCTAATTATCAACGATCCGTAAGGGAAAATATTGAAATTTCTCTTGATCTTCGTAATCTAGAAGCAAACGAGTCTGTATACCCGTCGCGACCCTGAGGTATTCCCTTTTCAAGGACAAATTTTGGTCTCCAAAAATATTGCCACCAATTACCACTTTTATTAAAAACTCTGTTTTCCCGTGATATTGAAATACACTCTGTTAGTCTACGTTCCATTCAGGAAGCTTTATAATAAGTAACCACCACTTTTTTGTATACTGTTGATTGCGAAGTTGAATTCTCAATATTGCCTACAGCTTCTTTTCCAGCGCCCCTGTCACAAGTGTACTGTTTGTGGTAAAATAAACGAATTTGAATTTGAATACCTTCGCGAACTAAGATATGCCTAGGCGACTAGTTAAAGGCAGTCTTCTAAAAAACATGTCCGAGCCTGCATTGGAAGTCTTGCCACGTGGAAAGAGGTTTCCACGGGTGAGACTAAGGGAATTTTTGTGCGACGTAGAGATGTAAAGGTACTTAACGGTAACTTTTTTGCGAAGGCCTGGACAGTTCATCTACTTTCAGTAATGCCGAAACTGTAGAATGTGCTCCCTCGCATCCGGCAGGGAGTGTGTTGAAGACATTTGTGCCTAACCGGGCATCAACGAATACGAGTGGATAGTGTTCAGCGCGTGAAACGAGGCACAGGCTTTAAAATGGACCATGACAGTGAGCGTACAATGCTGGAAACTATGTAAATATCTGCACATTAACGTTGTTGGACCCTTAATCAATTGAATTATTCAACAGTTCTAACAGAACTGTTTGTTAAATAATTATTGTGGTATTGCTAAGATTACATTGATTGATGTACCAAGTTTTTACGGAGTTCGGTGAATCTATAATTGGCCACTAAATAAACATAAAGTGAAAATCAAGTTTTTATTAGCACATTGTAGAGTTAAACAATGCAGAAACGAGTATTATAAGTTGCTATGGTCTGTAAAAGTGACATCACAATATCAAGTACACTGCAAGTATCAAAACAAAATTATTTCCCAAGAAACTACTTTATGTTTACTCTGAAAGGGCAAGTTTCTCCGAAATATAAAAATATTAGGCGTCTGTCAAAAACCACGGAAACGGGCGCCTAGACTTGTCCTCAAAGCTACGAAGTGATGACTTTTTATACTTGTATAACGTCAAAAACGTGTAACCTTTTTTAAAATAATAGTCCACAAGCCTAACAGAATTTTTCGCTTGACGGATAAGATGTAGGTAATAATTTGACTTTCTAAACATCAAAGTTAATTTCCTATTACATAATACAAAGAGAGAAAAAAATGCTTGAGAGGCTTTGGCGCTCATTTAAAAGGAACAAGTTAGGCCCAAGTACCAAATCAAAAAGGACGACAAGGATATAGTAAGTATTATTATTTTATGAGGTTAATCGCAGTGACATCCCAATAGATATACTTAAAAGGCGAGGCGTGGCTACATTTCGTAAAAATACGGGCCAAAACATTATTCATATTTCCTTTGAATAGAAGCAAACACGAAACCATGAAGCCACATAAATGCTATGCAGTAAATTACGTATATTTATGCATTCAACTCACATCTTCAATAATGATGTCAAGACTGACGAGCTGGGAGGATATGATTTTAGATGGATCAGTAAAAAACTCCTGAAAAAGAAGTCCAATTATTATATTTTTATATTTTATACCATATATAGATATGCACGAACTAGTTCAACTTTATGCCGGTCCAATTATTCTACAACTAAATTTCTTGTTTTCGTTTTTAATAAACTATCGCTTTTAACGTGTCTACTATGTTCGGATGTAGAATTATAGCTTATCAAGATTATACTGCTGCTCTTATTGGAAGGTATAGACACCAAATAGGAACACATTAATGTTTCCGGCCGGAAAATTGGCACTTTTTTTTCTCGTCATTATTTTGATGAGCGCTCCTTGCAGACATGAGAATAGTTAAACGCACGCGCATAACAAATAAATAGTTAATTATTAAATAAATAATCTTCACTATTTTTCTGTCAAATGTGTTGAATTTAGACAAACGTCTCAGTTGCATTTTAATAAATATATGTTATTGTAAATAATGAGCGTGCCTTAACCTTATTAATGAAGCACCACTGCCATAGAGAGACAACGTATGTGAGGCCAGGCGGCCAATCTGTTCTCTTCATGCTCCACAAATGGCATGGAATTCCTCTCTTGAAAATCTATAACAAATAAAAACTCCGTAAGAATTCATAAACAGAAATTAAGACCCGTTCACACGCTTGCAACCGAGTACGACCGACTGAGACAAGACCGGTTTTTAAGCCAATTGCAACAGCTTACGGTCGGCTGAGCAGCAATGCAGATGTCGTAAGCCATTAGAAGAGCCTCAAAAACCGGTCTAGAGTTAGTCGGTCGTAGTTAAATGCAAATAGCTGAACGGGCCTTTAATGTCTTCACACATCAGCCATGTAACAACAACCAAGCTGTCTTTACTTTCCAAGTTCTATTGGCGTTCATTGGCGATTATTACTGTGTTCCCTTTATTTACTTTAAGAAATAATTGACTTTCCTTGGAAAACATTTATCAAAAACTGCAGATTGAGCATGTCTTGAATATTTACATAAAATGATATGAAGATCGTCGTCCAAACGTTGGAATGTTTATTTATACGACGTTCATATTTCCTACGATACCGAAATCGTCACAAGGGGCAAACCCTTGTGACGATTTTATAATATAACCGCTAACCTCTAATTCGCCACAAAAAAAAAATGTCAACAACTATAACATTTTGTTTTATTGCTTTCAGATATTTGAGTTATTTGACGCTATTTTTGGAAGCATGTAAACTTTGTCAATGGTCAACATTCCTTGAGGTTTGGGCCAATGTACTGCCATTAAATAGTTAAACAAATCATGGTTGAAAGTGCGATTGAAAATGCACTGTAAATACTATTTTATAAAGGTGCACGAATAGTGCAACTTCAAATCCAATCACATTCGATAATAGTACCGAACAGTGGTCAAACCTTTGAATGTCGGATTAAACATTGAATGTCAATATTTCACTTTGCAATGCCCAGAAATTGAAAGAACTGCTTAATTTCAACAAATTTTCATTTTCGTATTTCATTGCCATAATATGAACGTAATAAACAGGAATATAACTGTATAGCCGAGAGCTGGCGCAACACGACGCAACTGCTTACTTTGCGCGTTTTCTTAGAGCGCGAAGAGGTTTCAATGCGATTGCGTCACGTGAAAAGTGCAAGACAGTCCTACTTTCTGTCTTATCGGTTAGTTAGTGAGAGCTTCTGAAAGCAAATTTGGTAGAGAGTCAACAGAGTCGTGCTAAAACTATGTGATCGTGTGGACAGCATCCGTGAATAAACATGTACTCTGTCCAGCAGTACCTACGGGTATTCAATGCATCGAACTATTCGGAAACTCGATGACTAAAAATTCGAAATTCATATTTAAATGATTAGGTTAATGTTTATTTTATTCTAATTGGAAACTCTTATATTCTCACGTTTCTATTATACCGAAAAAGCAGTAAGTGTGCAGGCGAGCTGGTGATAATTAATCGCAATGTAACACCTGAGACTAGGGTCCCGAAACCTCAAAAATCCTCCAGTTTCTTTCTTCTCCTACTTCTGATGTATTTTTCTTCGAATTGAAATTTCCTTGAGTTTTTGAGACGAATTTTTCAGGTATTACATTATGAGTTATTTCTCGTACGATGACAGTATAGTACTAGAACTTATATATCTATATACATTATAAAACGTTCACCGTTCAACTAGTAGTTCGCCATTTTTCTGGTATGCCACTGAAACGCAAACTCGATATTTTATTCATGCTTTAATATTTATCACCACCCCCTTTATATTGGACGTTCTTTAAGAAGCGGGCCTCCTGAGACGTCCTTGAATCCTCCTGGCATGTGTCTTGGTGCACTTTCCCTTTTAGTTGCTTTGTTTCTTTGTTTCTCCCTCCATCTCCATCTCATATGTATGGGCGTTTCTCGTCAGTGATTAAAACGAACGAACTACGAACACTTAGCTAGGCCAGCCCCGTCCCTGGTCTTTGCTGACACACACCATCAACCCCACTTCTTAAAGGGAGAGTTACACGATACAAACTGAACAATCGAACTGGAGGTTCAATTGTCCGAGCATTCTCTTGCTTGCTTTGCTTAAAAGGAGAGTTGGAGGATACAAACTGAACCATCGAACTGGAGGTCCAATTGTCCGAGCATTCTCTTGCTGGCTTTGCTTAAAAGGAGAGTTGGAGGATACAAACTGAACAATCGAACTGGAGGTTCAAGTGTCCGAGCATTCTCTTGCTTGCTTTGCTTAAAAGGAGAGTTGGAGGATACAAACTGAACAATCGAACTGGAGGTTCAATTGTCCGAGCATTCTCTTGCTTGCTTTGCTTAAAAGGAGAGTTGGAGGATACAAACTGAACAATCGAACTGGAGGTTGAATTGTCCGAGCACTCTCTTGCTTGCTTTGCTTAAAAGGAGAGGTGGAAGATAGAAACTGAACAATCGAACTGGAGGTTCAATTGTCCGAGCATTCTCTTGCTTGCTTTGCTTAAAAGGAGAGTTGGAGGATACAAACTGAACAATCAAACTGGAGGTTCAATTGTCTGAGCATTGTCTTGCTTGCTTTGCTTAAAAGGAGAGGTGGAGGATACAAACTGAACAATCGAACTGGAGGTTCAATTGACCGAGCATTCTCTTGCTATTGTTGCCACTTTCTGTTGTGTTTGCATTGTGTAAACTGTGAATTGGGGTTTCTTGTTAGTACAGTTGTGAATAAATTTGTCGCACTGATATTTGTTATATTGTACGTTCCCCCGGTCCTACAATGACTTCCGTGAGAAGGTAGTAATATCTTCAAATAAATAAATAAATACTAAGGAGTGTGAAATGAAAATATTCCCTTCATGGGGAATTGAAGGGATTGAGTGTTGCTCTGGTCTTACATTAATTTAGTACTTAGTTATTTTAGGTTCGTAGATACTCAATGTAAACTTCTTACATAAATAAAACGAACATCTAAAGGCAACTCACCACTTTTGTGTATGTTAACCTCGCATCGTCTCTGCGTCCAGTGAAAAATGTCTTTGTCGTCAAGTGTGAGATGTCCGATGGCAACAAAATCATTTGCGGGTCAAACTGAAGTTTACTTATTTTTTTTGCCTTGCACTTAGAACCTCCACTAGAAATTTTGTAAACACGATTATAAGCTGCTGAAAAAAGTAATATATCATTATGATTTTGTGGAAATAAATTTTGTACAATTCCTAACGAGAAAGTACTCTCGTATTTGTTCAGACTATAGTCTTCGGACTATGCATTCTTCAGAGCTTATATTCTACGATTTGCGGACAATTAGAAGATGAAGACTATTCAAGACTGTTTTTCCAAGATGGCTCATTATCAGTGCAGTTGTTAATTTGTGTGGTTGTCAATATCACACCGTCTGGCGTTGGGAATTATTAGTTGGGTGACAGCGGACATTAGCAGCGCATTCAATTCACCCTCGATACCCCCCCCCCCCCCCCCCCCCATTCCCCCGGGTGACGCGCGATGTAATTAAAGTGGACCCATCTTGATCTTATTGGCACGGAGTGCCGTTTCGTATGGTTGCAACATTATTACCACAGCTAAACAATTGACTGTGGTGTCTCTCAGGAACCATGGCCACCATGACTTTGTAATTAGGAAGTCCATGCAAACCCATTTTTAATATAAATTTAAATATTATTAATTGTTAAAAGCATGTACATTTACATACGCATTGATTTATTAACCAGTATAAGAGATCAGGTTCTAATATATGTAGGCAAACTAATGACGTGATAAATTCTATGGGAGTAGAAAAATGAATACAGTATACGCCGAGTACGGGCTATGCACGAGGTGTCGACTACTTTCGAAAACACTTTCTTTATTCAAAACTTTATTCTGTCGACTGCGGACCTTGCACCAAGTGAAATGTATATATCAAAAGATGCGCATATGAGTTTCATTATTCTTTATGAAAAAATAAAACAAGAGCTACCCAACTTAGTCATCAAAGAATTAATTAGTCGTCACGTTCTGCATCGCCCCTGTCAAACAAAAAACAAGCACAGTCTTTCGAACATCGAAAAATGTCCCAGTGGTAGTGCTCTTTGCCGAAAAATTTGTCGACGTAAAAAAAAGGAGTGTTAGCACAAAAAATAAATTATTGTGTCGTGTAATCTAATGCGGCTATCTCAAATGTTAATTGGTGCATGTATGGTAATTGTATTGCTAATTATCATTGTGTGCTCGTAGCCCGACGCCCGTCGCGGCCGACAACGTTATTCTGAATAAATCATTTCTGTATTCAATCTAATCATGATGTTTAAAATCCGAGACTGTGGTGAGCAAAAATAAGAAACTTTGAAGTCGAAGAAAAAAGGCGCCGGAGAATACATCTCAAAACGTAGCTAAATCATTCATCTTCTCTCGCTCCTTCTCCTGTGCCTTTTTTCTTCCACTTCAAAGTTTTCTATTGGTCTCGGGTTTTAAACATCATGATTAACTGTCACCAACTCGCCTGCACACTCAGTGTTGTTTCATTATTTCAAGTGTATTTTTTTAGCAATATTATCATAGGTTGGTGAGTTGTGCCTCCTGCAATTTCAAGGCGAAGCTTCCGGCCTGTGAAAGATGAGACCAATGGAGTTGCTAGGGTAAACGATGGACGTGTTTCAAGACGACCGAGTTAGCGATGGCTGTAAGTTGTGGCACCGTCTCGCGATAGTCTCAGCGAGCAAACGGGTCAAATTTTTTCCACAAGACGGGTTGTGCACCTTCAAATTTCAACCAAATAAAATCCACCATCAAAATGCATATTCATTGAATGTTTGAGCTTTCTATGTGCAGGCGTTCAGCTTTCCGGCTTGCTTTACAACGGCAGGATCTATTGTGGACACCTTATATTTATGCACCCTCTATCAACTACATTTTTTTCGTTATTTGCTATCTCGTGCTATCATTGCCGTATATATATTGAATGGTCATTGCCCTTACGAAATTAACGGATTGTTGCAATATTTGCTCCTCTTTGTGGAGAATCGAGTTCTTTTTTTTAAAACAATAACAAGTAATAAATGTCTAATAACTATAACGTTCCTCATGCCTCTGTGTCACCCCAAATGTAGTTCTTTGTTGTGTGTTTTTTTCTTTCAAAAACAAAGGTCTTATTTTTTTTTAAATAAAACGTTTTATACCTGTGTCTTTAGTCACTGTGTCAACTGCAATGATTGTGACTGGCTCCGGATTCTTCGAAAACCAGGGGGTGTAATCCAGCCTAAAGAGGCGTTTGTACACATCAAGCCACGCCTGCAACAAGATAAGGAACATACAATTAACCGGCGTAATAAAACATAAAATGATACTCTACTTATTGCACTGAAACCAAGATGTAATTTACAAATTATAAATTGAATAGAAGTTTCCTATTCGGGTACAGATCTAAACAGCGTGACTAAATGAAAAAGCTAGGAGCCAGCAGAGTTGTATGTTTCGTCATAATTGGTTCACTCTGGAAAATATCTTTGTGCCAGCCAGTCGCTTCAATCTACGAAAGCTACTTGAAGTGCACTTTGGGAACGTTGACGAAAGAGTATCTTCTAGACTGGAGTGATCCTTATAAAAATTGTAATATCAAGCATTTCTGCCTCGCGAATACGGCTGACGAAAATTTGTACTTTACCGAAACTCGGGTAGAGTGTTGGAGATGGTGTCTGCCTAGCGTGGCAGGGCACGATTTGTACCTGATCGATGTTGATTTATCGTAGAAGTACCTTCCAACACTCTTTAAACCTAGCAATTGCCCTAAAGAAACCGAAGATCTAGAGAAACTCAGCGACACGGAAATTATACCTAACACTGCAGTCAGCTGAAAGTACGGGAAAACAAGATGTCTTATCAAAAACATTCGCTGGCTGCATTTGCGGAGGGGTGTCGAAGCGGGAAAGTGCTATCCACAAAATTGTTTTAAATACCAGTGGGGTCGTGCAAAGAAATTTTCAGTCTGTTCCTATCGATCTCACACTACAGAATCTACAATATGTGGCGTCAGATGTATTAAGGAACCAAAACTGAACACAAATGCAAGCCACAGAATATTTCGAACTGTTTCCGGACGTCCTTGATCGGCCTATACAAGGATTGTTTTTTTTTTTTTCAACATCCGTGAAATAAATAGGAAAAGAGAGAAGGAAAATATTTAGGGCATACAAAATTTAGACACGCACTGTAACTAATTCTTTATGTAATCCCTTCACAGATTTAGGTAATAATTATGACGTGCAGCACAATTTTGGACGCCATCGTCAAGAAACGTTGCCTCCTGGGTTTTAAGGCATTCCACCACGCATCACCAAGACCGTCACTGCCACAGAGGTGTAGACTGTACGGATGAAACTGCATGGAGTTTCGGAGAGGGCGATCAAAATGCAATCATGATGGGGGTCCGAAAGGAACGTATGTGGCGGCTGGCGTTCTCTTTAAACGTGGAGTGGAATGATTGAGAACCCGGCCGGAAACCTTCTTTGAGGAGGGCCTTGAAACCCTTGTTACACTTCATGAAAATGACCTGCATTTTCGCGGTGATTCTGTTGAGTAGTAGCTACAGTATGTGTCCAGGTATCATGAGCATTAAAACATTTTTATCATTCTTGCTTGTTTACTCAATCCATTGGAGGTTAAAAACAAAACAGCACTTGTGTGTGTAAAAGTTGTGGAACATCGCTGACCTACGTTAGGCTAACTACGTTCCCACCTAGAAGTGTTCAAATTCGAGTGAATGATTGTCTCTGGCTCTAGCACCAAGTGCAACCACAAACGTCAAAACATGAAATTCCTACTGCTTTTCTTAATACTCTCATGATCTTCGCGTACCTGCCCTTAGAAAAAAAAAGGGAGCTAGAGAGAGAGAGAGAAAGGGAAAACGATTATTTGCAAGTCCCTTGTACGGAGCTCCGTCGTGATGACCTACAACTCTTCCCTGAGCAGGCTCTTAACATAGGGGACTAGGGGGCACGCATTAAAAGCTTCACGACAAAACACTTTCCGTCATTACTGATTTTATGACAAGCAAGGTATTCAAAGAATGATTCGTTCAATTATAATGCTTGTATTGCTGGGTAGCATAATGATAGCACCATTTCGTTCTTTTTTTAATTCATAACATTTGTAGGGCTAACTTGTACCGCTTTTGCGTTTGTGCCCGGAATATAGCCTCGATGGAGAAGACAGGGGGAGCTTTGGTAGAAGGGAGGCAAACCGCTAAATTTTGCACACGGTGTTCGCATGCCGTCTTCAGCATGACGGCCCTCAAGTAGCACCATGGTCTCACATGACATCGTTGCGTCAGGTAACCTTATGTCACGTCAAGTGGCCACGTAACGTAATTTGACGTGACATTGTGACGTCGGCTGACATTGTCATGTGACATCGTAATCGCGACACTGTGACATCATGATGTCAGGTCACGCGACCTCATGACGTCATGAGATATTGTAACGTCACGTGATCACATTACGTAAGGTTACGTGACCGTGTGTTTTTCTTTAGGACAGGTAACGTGACGTGACCTGACTTGAGATCATGTGTTGTCAGGTAACACTATGACGTCACAGGAGATTTATAAACGCTATGCATTTAGAGCGCCTTTGGGATATAGAAAATGGACAAGCAGTTTTTATTTTTCATCATAATGCAAGCACGCGCTCGATTCAGGTTTGCCTACCAGGCAAAATTTACGTTTCATTCATGCTCCCCTTATTTAGCCTTCAGTTTTACGCTCGAGTTTTAAAACAAAATCATCCTAATCAGAGGACTCAGATAGACTCATTCACAGCCGCTGGTCGAAATCAGTCGCTTGTTCTTAGCATATTAGCTCCATGGAGTTCAGCCTTAATAAAACCTTCTATTCAAAGGACGGACACCATATTGGTATGTAAATGCCGCTTTTGTTTTTTTTCTTGAGACGGCTAAACAGTGAAGGAGCGCAAAATATAGAAAAATAAAGATAAGAGAGTGCGTGCTGCAGGTCGAACGCGCAAGGTAACTACATTCATAATCTTTTTTATGTGTTTTTTTTTTTGCCGCCAGAGTAGTCAAACCCGTAAAATGCGCAAGGAAAGCTCACTTTTAGTTTGTGTATGTGTGTCTGCATGTCTTTTCACCCCTCACTGCTTTCTGACTTAAGTTAAAAACAAGCAATGGAAAACGGCATGTTATATTTTGATAATTGCATTTGCCCGCAGGGGCGAAAAAGCACAAATAAGAATAGAAGACCATGCGCAACCGTGGGAGGATGAAAAATAGATCGCTACCGTTTTAATTCAGGGGCTTTATGGACGTTACGACGGAAGCAACACCTGGGTCTTCTGGTTTTTGTTTGCCGGAAATTTTGCAACCAACCACCAAAATCATGAAACCGGTGAACATTCAGATCACGGGCGGTTTACGGTATAGGACGATAATCAGACTATTTTAAGACGCGTTTCAGGCACCTTCAATACTGTAACACTATATTGGGCTAGAAGGAGAGATGTGGCAATCAATCGTTTGCAATTTCATCTGTAAGCCGGCCACGGGGCCACAACTTCACCCGTTGCTGCATCATGTTTGGCGAATGTAGGATGGCACTGCTGTCACTGTAGAAATAATGCCCCTAAATAAGAGTGACTGAAACTTTGCCATTCAATGTGTGTATCCCTCTCTCGCCTCACGGCATCAAGGGAAGGCGAAGGGTGTTATAGAAAGTCCTGGAGGCCCGCTTTGGGCAAGTATTCGAGAAGCGAATCCGAGACCCTTACGGTGTTGTGGAAACGCTGCAATGTGAGTCAAGGTGTGCTGTCTCGTAGGTTTTCTATTTGTTCGGGCCGCTGAGCCAGCGCGGATTTTCAATGCACTCTTAGCGTCGGGTATTCTCATAGAAGCTGCCAGAGCTTGGCAGTTGAAACCTCAAGCCGCCCTTACTGCTAGTTTGCTAAAGAATACATCTCACAAAGCGAAACTCTAAGGACCTTAGTGCCGACAGCTTTTTCGTAGTAGGGACGGCTGGACGTGCGAAGCCTCCAGGTTCTGCCCCTTGAAGTGGAAGGGGTGGCTGCTGCCAACGATTTCTGTAGAAAGCCACTTCAAGACAGCAGAGACAGCCGTATCCACTGTCTTGGCGGTACCGGTATCCCGGTGCCGGTACCGCCGTGAAATCGTTGATCGTTGCTTTATCAGCGCGTACTTACGTGGTCCAAAGCGGTGCGCAACCCCGCTTCTTCGCAGGGCGTTCGCTGACTGTCCCTCGTTCAGTTGCGAGAACGGCGTGGTCTACCAGTATCCTGACGAAAAGAGCTAAAGGGTTCTTTAGACGCATAGTCCTGGCAGAGTCGTGGTGCCCACTGCCGAGATCCAAGTTTGGGCGTTGTTCTACATCCTTCGACGGCGGTGATGATGTTATCGATAAAGCTCGCCAAAGTTGTTGATGCAAAAAGTTGTCCCCCATGGAATCGTCGGTCGTTGCTTTGTCAGCGCGTACTGGCGTGGTCCAAAGCGGTGCGCAATCCCGCTCCGTCGCAGGGCGTTCGTTGACTGTCCCTCGTCCAGTTGTGAGAATGCAAAATTCAGCATGCGCCACCAGTATGAGGACCAAAAATCAAAGGGGTTCTTTAGACGCATTGTCCTGGCAAAGTCGCCGTGCCCACAAGTTAATGTCATTATCGTAATATCACGAGAGATAGCTAACCTAAGCTTGAAAGCAAATCGGGTGAAAATAGGGAGTAAGCTAATTTTCAATGTGCGGTTAGAAAAAGTAGAAAGAATGCTTGCTTTAGATTTTATGATCAGCGAAACTAGGGCGATGAACCAAAAATGACTGTCCTTCCTACTCAGCAACGCTCGCTTTTCTCCCACGGTGGCTGAGTGACGCTATTTCTGCCCAGGTTACTATTGGCCAGGACTCTGCACTCACTAGAAGTTGCCTTTCATTCGGTGTTTTTGAAAGAATGGCAAATCGAATCAAACTTAGGAAGGAATCAACTTTCGGGGGTGTGGCATCTTTTTTGATATTGCTAGACAAGCCAAACTAACATTGTCAAGGTGAAATGCCTTTATAGAACGTGACACTACATTTTCCAGTACGGCAATAAAATTTCAAATGAGATATAAGCATTGAGATCTAAATACTAATTGGGTCATGGCAACTACTTACTTTAATAACACTGAATTTTTTCGTCTTTGAATTCCATACTTGTGCCGAATAGTGAAGTACTTTTATATTATTATATATGGGGTGCGGAAGCCATCTTTTGAAGTAATTCCCAGGACAGTAAACTCTATCTGGAATCTGTAAAATATAAGACAAAAATGTTATCTAAAATTGTAAAAGGCACAAAGACCCTAATTATAGCATTACGCAAAGCATTTTCTATCATACTTTAGTCGTTTCTAATAAAATAAGGTATCTTCTATGTGGTCTATTTTGGTCGACTTAGTGCTGTAACTGATACGGGTGCTAGTTTGCCGGTCATCATTTATAACTCTAAAAAAAAAAAAAAAAAAAAAAAACCTTTTCTTAAGACTACAATAAGGATATACATGTATTAAACCGTCAAATGTGAAACCAAACACAACAGCAAAGGAAAGGCCATTAACGGAGCATTACATTTGTGGTCAGTTTGCCTTGCTGTGCATACCTGACCCGGAAGAATAACACGGAGCAAGCGGTTTCAAAAACAAGAAACTACATTTAATAGAACAAGGACTGGACGATGAAGAATACTAACAGAAAGAAAACCAACGAGCACCCGCGACGCTTGAGTCCAGGCAGCGGCTCCCTGTGCCCCGTAGTAGGGGAACTGGGCTGGGGAGCCGCCAAGGTGCCTACACATTTAACTACTTCGAAATACTTGGAAACACTACGTATCTATCGCAGATAGATACGTAGTGAAAACAGTGGAACGATATACTGGTTTAAGATTTTTCTAACCGAGCATTGCTTAGAGGGTGCGCAAAAGTGCACATGGTGATAAAAATGATAGAAACACGATTTTGGGGGCGAAATATTTCCAATAAAAGCGTATAAATATTCAATATTTTTTTCTCAACGGAAACCGATGAAATAGCAGGCTCAGGTTGAAGGTTCCATACTTCATTTCTTTTAATAAAACACACAGGCTACCAGGTCTGCCGTCGCGAAGTCTTTTGATACGGATACTACAACCGACTACTTTGAAGTAGTGGAACTTGGGTGAAAGAAACTACCGTGAAAATGCAGATTATAATGCTAGTTGGCTATGAACCATAAATTAATTACAATTCTTTATTAATGAAAGTCGTTTGGTTATTTTCTATGTATGAATAATAGTGGCATGTGACAATCTGTGCATAAGTGCAGTTCATTGTTTCCAAATAGATGTAGCTCTATAGATGAAGTCTTTAAAGGGATACTGAAGTGAAATATGGATTTTGCAAAATAAGGTCGCAGAAGTGTGTAACGGAACGCTACGAACTCCAAAATATTACTCATACACCGATCTCTCAAACGGATAGCCGTACTTTTGGAAAAGAAGGGCGCGATCAAGCGAAGAAGAAACTTTTGAACCATTCTTGGACCTTCCGAGACCAAACGTAACACGTGCAGCAGACCTGCATTGCTAATTAAAACATCGCATGGGTCAAGGTTGAGGAGGCCGACGCCAAGCGGACATGAAGACACCTAGTCCGTGCTCTTTTGCCTTTCCGTCCTCTACTATTTTTGTCCGGTATCTTTTTTTATTTTTTATAGGCAGCCCCCCTCCCCTCCTTCGAATGATGAATCGCATGGCGAGTTAAGAGGTCCAACGCATCAAGAGATCCAATATTGGATCAGTTGACTCGGCCGACACGAGTCACGAGATCTAATATGGGTCAAGAAGTCCAACGCGTCAAGAGACCAAACGCGACAAGAGATAAATGGCAAGTCAAGAGGTTCAACGAGTCAAGAGATCCAACGGGTGAAGAGGTCCAATATTGGATCGCTTGACTCGATGGATCTCTTGACTCGTTGGACCTCTTGACTCGGAATCCTCGACAGGACGTATTGAGGAAGAGAGGGAATGACAATTGTGACGTGACTTGTCTCGTTGGCCTCATCGGCCGTGTTCAATCGCGCACTCCTTTTCCAGAAATACGGCGATCCGTTAGAGAGATCGCTGTATGAGTGATGTTATGGGGTTTTGCAGCGTCCCGCCTATCCGTCCAGCCTTGTTTCGTGAGCTCGAATTTTCGGTTTAGTATCCCTTTAAACTAAACGTACCTGGGTTAGTCACGCGGGTGATGAATGCTTACTTCAGCGCTTCGAGCTAACCAAGCGGCAGGAGGAATAGATTAGTTTCTGTGGGTAGAGTGGGCTTTGAACTTTGAACTTCAATAGAACAAAATTGTGCGGAGGACACCCGACAAAGGACTTCGAATAGGAAGTTTGACTAGGTCCAAAGTCCTTGACTAGGTCTAGTTTCCCTTACGGGTATATGGGTGCAAAGGCTAGGGTCACTCAACTCACATAACCATAGTTACGTACCCATCCTATACTGCGCACACCCATCCCTCTTCGCATTAGGAAGGTACATCTTTCGGGGATTCAGAGTCAAGAGGTCCTACGAGTCAAGAGATCCAACGAGTCAAGAGATCCACTATTGGACCTCTTGACTCGTTGGCTCTCTTGACTCGTTGGACCTCTTCACTTGCCATGGATCTGTGACGCGTTGGATCTTTTGACGAGTTAGACTTTTTGACCCATAGTGGATCTCTTGACTCCATGTCAGCCAAAGCAAGAGATCCAACGCGTCAAGAGATCCAATATTGGATCTCTTGACGCGTCGGACATTTTGACTCGCCATGCGATCGTTTATTCGAAGGAGGGGAAATGGCTGAATATCAAAAAGAAAAGGGTAACCTGAAGTGAAAAAAATTACGATAACTTTTTTTTATTTATAACTTTTTCAAACCTGTATGAAATTGCATACAGCACGCATCTACATTTAGATCAGTAGTAGTTGTATAGCACCTTTTTTGTTGATAAAAACGTAACCTTACGACACAGCGCAGGCTGTGTCGTAAGGTTTACGTTTATATCATGTTGAGTTGCCTCACTCGTCTCACATCTGTTTTCATGTGTTCTGGCTGTGGACGTGAACTAAAGTTAATATTTCGTTTTGCCTCAACAACAGTAACTGTAAAGTTTGCGAACGACAATGGGTTTTTAGCACCCGCTGCACGGGCCTGAGTGCAAACGAGGCTCGATCCAACCAGACGCAATGGCTCCTCGTTGTAGCATTTGATATCAGCACGAGCACACAAGGGAAGCTAATTGTTTTTATATAGAATTTCTATCAGGGTTCTTTTAGCCCTGGGTCTACGTTTGGGGCCACGAGGGTCACTAGCAAAGCTGTGCAACTGGTTAGCTTCTTCCACAACTTACTCAAACCTTTTTTACTGACTTTTTATATTTTTATTTTTTGAGGCGTAAAGTAGCTGGAGACTTCATGCTCGACCTCCTTATACTATTGCCGTGAGGTGGCATTTTGATAAAAAAGACATTCGTTGTTGGCGCTAATGGCCTACAAATGTAATTCCTCTACAGATGTCTTAAAATCGGAACTAAGCAGGCAAAGAGCGCTCGTGCCGTCGATGCCTGCGCTCTGCGCTTGCGTCGCACTGCTGACGTCGGTTGCGTGGCACGTCGGTTGCGGAGCAGGCGCCGGACGAAGGGAAGGAAGACACAGCCGATCTTCGGTCACTTAGTAGCGGCTTGAAGCCGTCTACAAATGTGTTATTTCCGGCCCCGAAGCACTCCGTAGGAGTATTGTAATCGAACTTCCCCGTCACGGCGTGGACATATTGAGGAAGAGTGTCAATTTTCGAACTACATTATGTTGCCAGAATATAAATTTAGGATAAAGTAATCGTTTTAAATAATTAGCAAATTAATAAACCAGTCTCGTATTTTTTCTAGTGGCCTCCATGGACTCCAACCTAGCCCCAAGGCTAAAAACAACCAAATGTATTTTTTTTATTCCACACCTAAAATAAATAATTCCTTGCATGCAGTACCTTCAGACGGAAGTTCGCAAGCTAAATATATCTTAAAATTTATTTTAACGAAAAAGTCCCTTACGTGCTGTGTGCCGCAAGTCAAGTCGCCGTTTCCTTTGTTTAAGGAATGGGCCCCTCGTGTGACAGAGGTGTAATTATATTTAGGATAATATTTAAACCTAATGTTGCCTTTAAACAATACGTTTAGAGCGTGCTGTATTTTAATGACGAATTTCATCTATACCACTTAAAGTTGTGTTTTTTTTCGATTTCAACCAAAAATAAAAAGAAATTGTTTAGTTCGTGTTAAATGGAGGTTTAACATGTATACTGAGCAGTTGAATGTAATCTTGTTGGAGCTGATTAATTTTCAGGAAAAAAAATATCATCGGAACCACTAGCTTATATTTTCTCACCTGTTGAACTTGCCTTCACTCGATCAATGTGAACAAGGAAAGCGAATCATAATAAATAAATTCTTGCAGAACGCTCTAGGGTCAGAACGCTCTAGGGTCTAGGGTCAATCTGAGCCTAGGTACAGGCTCAGATTTTGTAACTTTGTGAGCACGACTTTATTAGCAATATTTCTAATTAAAGTTAATGATTTAGGGGAAGTCCCCAAATTGAAAAAGATTTACAAAACGCTTCAACGGCCACCACTCGATTAGAGCGTGCAAGTTGCGCTAAATTTAAAGGCGGAAGTAACTAGATTATTTTGAAATAATAATGGTAAAATAAATTTTAATATCTAATATTTAAATCAATATGAGCATTTTTAAAATAGCTTCAAAGGGTTGCCACAATTAAGTCACCTTTTATTGTAACTTCCGAAGCTATACTCTCCTAATGCAGCTTTGACGCAAAAAATTAACGAATACTGTTTTTTCGTGTGTTTTCTTATCGCCAGGAAGCTAAAATTATAAACGAGAACACTTACCTCCAGAAGGTCGTTTACGGATGACTGACGGATGTAGTCTATGTTGAATATTCTCATGGTCATTGCTTCTGTGGTGTACGGTGCCGCCTCAATTATGTAGTACACCCTCCAAGGAACTGCAAGTGTCCTAACACTCGGTATATTCATGGCCGATCTTAGATCTGCAGTTAGCAAGAAAGGAATTCCCGAGTTTGTGTTTAGCAACAACCTTGACGGATTCCTCTGTAACCTTCAAAGTAAGGTTGGTGTTTAAGAAAGATATCTTGTGATCAAGCGGACAAATAATTAGAACTTGGCGGAAAAACTATCGTCTTACTATAATAAATTGAAATTCGCATGCAATTACTTTTGAATGCTTCATTCTTTCTATTCAAAAGAGTACTACGCTATACACAAAAAGTAAGTTTAGAAAGTGTCACTACAGTTGCAATCGCAAAACTATTGGAAGTTGTCGTTGTTGTCCGTCCCTTGTCCCTTCCTCTTACTCAGAACTCTTAACAACACGCTCGTCCTTTACGTATGCATTTAATTACACTCTTTCCCTAGGGCTATTCGTCCCAAACATTAACTAAGCGTGACGAATACTATATATTAAAACAAAATGTAACGAGTAGCACACCAGTTACGCGATGAATCAAAAATTAAAAAAGAAAAATGAAAGAAAAAATATATTTAGAACCTGTACCAAAGTTGGAAGCTGGGCTGTATGTATATATATACAGGGTGTTTCACGAAAGGTAGGCAAATTCGATATTGCGCAAACTACGCATCGCACCGAAAAAAAAAAAGCTTGTGTCGTTTTGGTCCTAGGCCAATTGGGCTTATGTAGGAAAAGTTTTAAAGTTCGTGATAATTAAATTGTTAATTATTTTCACGCAATAACTTCTTTTTTTAAATATTGAGTTTAAGGGCATGGTTTTAATTAAAATATTGCTGAACTTCAACGAAAAACTCTAAATCACTAAATTGCAGAACGATACAAGGCACGCGCGGTATTTTACGGCTTTCTGAAAAACCTCAAAACTTTGACGGGTATTTAAGTTTCGGCTTGCAATCGGAGCGCTTCTTGGCACCGACGGCACCGCGCCCCGTGGAGAAATAGTACAACCAACCTCTGCCTTCGCTGCATACCGGTTTCCCTCGCACGCATTGCCTTCTACCTCACCTCTCTCTCGCCTTTGTCCTTCACTACTCTCCTCCTCTCTGCGCGGCGCGCTTCCCTTTCCATAGTTTTGTCCGCCGACGGACGGCTTCCTCTTTTCGCTATCATGTAGGTACTAATTCAAACGAATTCAAAGAAACCTTCCCCGCAGTGCGAACCCGATCTCTTGGAAAGCGAGCAAGTACGACTGTCAAACTCGCCATCACCTCCAGGTTAGCAATCAAAAGCCCGCTTTTATACTTTCGTCTACGTCTTGAAAATGTTCCTCTAAATGTGAGGTTCACGTGATAATGAGGATATAACGTAGATTAAGCGATCGTTCACCTTTGCAGTTTACACCGCTGTCTTTATATTCATGTGCGAAACGAAGTTGTTACGTTGCATAGCTCTTCTGAACTTTGCATCAGCCGTCAATCGGGTGTGAAAAACCTGCCTGCGTTATAAAAGAAAAAAGAAAAAAAACAAGCGCCAACCAGTATATCTGAGTGGTGTTAAGGGCCCTCGCCGTTGCTCTGCGCGAGCAAAAATACGACGCTAGCCAGTATCAAGCGAAAAGAAATTACATAAACAAATAGATTCTTGATGATGTTAATCCAAATATCAAGAGCCCACCCAACAATGATGGAAAGTGCCATATGTTAAGAAACGTTTAGGAACCCGGTAAAGGCACGCAACACTAATGCGCGGGTGCTCTTTTTTAGGAGCATGACTAGTACAGGAAAGCGCTAAGTCTATTCAAATGTAAGCTATAATACATTCTACTTCAAAAAAAAACAAAAAAAAACATGATCGGAATATTTATCTCGGTTGTTTTTCACTTTCTTTCCTCGTTGGATACGTAGACGAACACAGCAGTCGTGCGGTCACTGCGTGTCCCTTCGCCTCGAACTCTTTTACCGTTTTTATCTTAATACGAATTCCTTCCGCCCTAAAAACATTACAGCTGTTGTGCTGACATCAGGCCTACATTAAGTGATGTATTTATAATTGCTGCATCCACTGAGCGATTATTTTCTATTCCATTGCCCTTTTTGTTTACCTTCGTCAGCTTCCTCAAATACCCTTTAATGGATTTGTGCCTGCAGCAAATGCAGAATGTATGCAACTTTAATGGCTCACCTTTTTGTAGTCATCTCTAGGCCAGTTTTTGAAACTTTTGGTCAATCACAATAGACCCTTTCCAAAAAAAAAAAAAAGTAGGTCCACTTTGATCACTATTATTATCTCAGTGTACGACATTTCCACCAAGCTAATCCTGCTTTCTTCAGACTGATGAGGGAAGAAGTTGAAGACACTAGCAAGCGGAAGATCTATAAGGCCTTTACGTTGGAGATATCAGTACAACGCGACGCACGAATTTTATACAAGGGCTGCGTAAGCGTTTATTTCAGGGCGTTGTCCCATCAATTTATTAGCACAAGTTTAGCACTCAAGCCTTTTGATTGCTGAATCCAATCAATTCGATCAAGGGGCTTGCGGCTAGATGCTTTGTGTAGGGGAGTTCTTATGCTCAAACTATCAAAAAGGAAAAAAATCAAGAATAATGAGCTAATCGAAGAAGCTATTCTTATCCGCCATTGGCATGCAAAAGTCACGGCGCCCGATGAAATGCAGCCTTTAGTTTGTCCTAGGTGACCGTGCTTTTTGAGCCACGAGATGCCACTGAATTTTGAAAAGGGTCTATTAGGAGATACTCAAACTAAAAACAGCTCAGCTCCTGTAGATGTATAGTCCACTTAAAAGGGTGTATTAAAAGTTAAAAACTTCATGGTTAACCGAAAGCAGTCGGTGGGGCTACGAATTAAAATTAAATCTATCTTAATTTTTGCGGTTAATGTCAGTAAAAATGGAATCGCAGTGTCTTTGAGATGCCCTCTTTGTTTATTTATAACCAGTTCTGAGCTCAAAAACCACTGTACAGATAATGGGTCTCCGGACTTTATTCGTAAAAGGCCGGGAGACGTATACATATGTATAACAAAAACTGAAAATATATTTTATCATAGTCATAAACACATTTATATGATATTATTGCACCTGCCTACAAAATATTGATTGAAATATACAACCCAGAATCCATGATGGACGCCTCTGTATTTACAAGTAAGAATGCCAATATACAACTCAGAATAAAAGCAGACACTTGTGTACGCCGACTACATCTCAATGTGGCATACAGAAGAACAAACCATTAGAGTGGTGCAGCTAACTGACCCGCCTTTTAAACATGCTTAGTACTTACAAACACCAATCATATTTATGCCACTGCATCCTGTATTGATCTCAAAAAGAATCATTAAAGTAAGCCTAAAATATGCAAAAGAAAATCAAGACTGAACTCAGTCATAAAATAGGTGATTGGATTGCTGACCATAAGAGGATCTTGCGTTCTTTTGGGATTCCTGTGGGACACTGTTATGGATGTCGAATTTTGAAGCAAACTTAGACCTGAGATGTGCGGACGCATAACTTGTGTTGTATGCGTGCGTGTGTGTATGTGTGTGAGTGTGTGTGTGTGTGCCCCTCCCTATTCAAATGTCTCTAAAGGCGATCTGCTTTAATAAATAAACAAATAAGCTCTCCGGAAAATATTGACTGTTCCCCAACAATTTCTTTCTTTATTTTCTATCTTGTGATTTTCGGGTTTGGGGTCTGGGGGAAAAGGGGGGGGGGGGGGGGGGGGGGGGGGAGGCAGGGGGGATGGAGTTGGCATGCATGCTTGTGCCCGCTACTTGAAAAAATGTAATAGATTAAAATTACAATTTACTGGTGCATCCTCTCTCCATGAGGTAGCGACAAGTCCCTTGATCAATGCTGATTGACATCTTCGTGTCTATAAGTAAACTCACTACTAGAAACTTCTAATCTAGTGAGGACGGTAAAACTGCGTAAACGAAAACAAGCTCGCTATGATAGGGCTCTTACTTGTGATTCCGGATGGAGGTCTTGATGCTTGTGGAGGTGGAGTAGCAGTAACTGGGACAGCATATGGGTCATCTGGGACTGTTTCATTCACTTTTGATAAAACAAAAATATAAATACGTTACATTTCTACACAGAGCGTTATATTATAGGGTAACTAATGCAAACGCTGGCCAATACCGAAAGTAAAGATCAATAATCTTATATCTCCGACGAAGCCATACAACCAAGTGTAATCATTCTGGGCGGCGGAAGAAAGTATGATCATGGGTGAAATACTCACGGGCGATAAGTTCACAGTAAAACCATTAAAACAGAAAAGCTCATTTGTGAATTGCTAAGCATGTTCAACCTAATTGTTTACCAGCTGACACTAGGATCAGGCCTTGGCGAAGTGCTGCCCCATCACGCCCTTTCCACTAAACGCCTTCAAGCATTGGAGTCATGAACACATGAGGATGTCAGGAGACCTATGCGATTCCAGTTTATGCTACATTCTGTTTCTGTGGGAGTTGAAATCTTGCGGATTTGCGCAACCATAATTGTTGTTTGCTGTAAGAAAAACAGGATGGAAACTTTGTGCAGGTTCTATTAGAATGTTATTTGGCGGGCCCTTCACTAATGAGACATTTCGTGTTTCGTACAGCAATCAACAATTATTCCTGCGGAAATGCTCGAAAGTTTCATTGGCGAGATTTCTAGGAATACAATAAACACCGTGTTCTTAAATATTGTCGATCGATGCAAAAGACTGACGGAATTAACAAAGAAGCGGGGCAAATCGAAAAAAGTATATTTTACCTGTGTGTGTGTGTTTGTGTGTGCGTGTGTGTGCCTGTGTGCGTGTGGTTCTTTTATCTCCCTCGGTTACCGGCATCCATCAAAAAGGCAAATCACATGGCCTACTTGATTACTTTAGCTTAGCATAATATCCCAATTCAGTGGTCCGTCTTTATATTCTCCAATGGCTGATTGGCGCACGGGTCACATCCGTGGTCGCACTTGCCGCGTACATGTATAAGGGTACCAGCGACCTTTATCCTCGCAGCTCGATAATGCATGCAATGCAGCTTTTAAAAAGAAATGGCTTAAACCTGTTTTCAATACATGAAACAATCGTTTCCGGGAAGTGAAAAGTATTTCTTTTTTCTATTTATCCGCCCTTAAAGTTAACAAAAAAATTGGCATCGCTGAACATAACGAAATGCGACGCGGTCACATGAAGTGGTTTCACGGTGTCCAGTCGGGGAGCCACCTGACAACATGAAGTCACGTGACGTCACTTTCTATTGAGATTTAGCAGTGAAATGCACGTGTGAACGAATTGAAGTATAAATGCCTAGGAGTGGAGGGTTCCGTTGAGGAACATTCCATGCTTCAAGAAAAACAATGTGGACTTGAACTGGCACACATTTTCAAACCAAACGGCAGCTTCCAAGATCCCAGAATGTATAATGCGTCCAGGTCAGATAAAATCACCATCCCAATAAACAAACAAAATCGTCAAAGACTATATAAACATTCGGCATCTTTTATGCTGGTTACTATCACTATGCACCAAAGGTAAACCTTTCAACTGTGTCTAACGGGAGCAATGCGAACATGTGTCTGCCGTCAAGTATTAGACGGATTAGGTCCAGAGTGAACATTTTTTCGGTCCCATCGGAAATGAGGCAAGCTTTTCTCCGTGAGTCTTTAGAACAGAAAGTAAAAGCGCAAAGGAGTTGGTGATGTTTAGATATAACACAGCCCTAAGACTGTAGGAAATGAATGACACACACACACACACACGAAGTCTTTAACACAATTGTATTAGAGATATTTGTACGTGTGTGTCGTCTTTACTTCCCGCAGTCTCGGGGTTGTGTCATGTCTCAGCTTCTAGCTTCCCCGAACCCAGTAGAACCCAGTAGAGGCTCCGCCACCTGAAGAAGCTTCCTTCCTTCGATATCACTTCGTCGCACGCGCAGTCAAAGCCCCGGAGAACGCAGCGAGCGCGAGATGGAGGTGGTGCTCCTACTCGGTTCTTAAACCTGTTGCCGAAAATGGGCTTTTTATATTCACGCCTAGAAATGAAACTGCATTTCAAGCCCGTTTTATTATTACATAAAACTTCCAAATATATCAAGTTTAAAAAAAAACTGATGTTTATTTTTTCTTAATTGTTACAACCTTCTTCCGTTAAAACATGTAAACGTTTGTTTCAGTTACGTAGAATGAAATCTCCTGCGCCTTCAGGATAATCGTTATTTATATATAGACCGGAAATTATATATTGCACGGTATCCATTAAGAAGGTGTGGTCATTTACGAGTAGCTTTGACAGAAATTACCGAAAGCTACAATTTCTAAAGAAAAATATTGATGTATTTTTTATTATAAACCGTCATTCCTTCATTAACATGCAGTTTTCCGATCTCAAAATAAAATAGCACTTCTTTCTAAGTACCTTTCAAGGCGTTTTCTGGGTCACGAGGGCATTCATGTGATAAGCCAAAATATTTCGTGGCTGCATATTTTTTTTTGCACATTCTACGATGTAAAACCTGCAATCTTTAATTGCAACTTGAAGAAAAAACTGAGATTTTAATATATTTTTAGCCCCACAACACTCACCCCCTGTATTGCACTGTAAATTCTCAGCCTACAAGCTATATTCGATGTTTTTGTGTATATTTCTTTTTTGTTCGTTCAAAATATTGCTTTTCTCTTCCAGTGTATGCTTGTGTAATCCGTGCAACTCTTGAATATTTTTTTTTTACTTTGGCCTGTTGCTTTTAGCCATTAATTAACGCCACAGTTATCAAACTTGGAATTTGATCGCAGTTGCAGTCTTTGCTCATTACTGAGTGACTGCCGACGGCGGGAACAAAAGAGGTGTTCAGTGGGAGAGTTGCACGTGACGCACGCATCTGGATCAAACTCTGGCTAAAGTCTATCCCAATGAATCTTCTTTTTTTCTATAGCGGATGCAGTGATACTCGTCTTACTTGATTTTTTTTTGTAACTTACTGCGCCTCTTATTAGAGTGGCCGGTTACATAAAGGGGCATCGCCACATAATTTATTTTCACACAGACACAGCAAACTATTTGGTGTTGAGACGAGACGAAGCTTACGCGGTCTTGTTTATCGGCATTCAGAATGTTCCCGGCGGATGCACTGATACAATGTAGACAAAAAACTGGATCTTATTAGAGTGGCCGGTTACATAAAGGGGCATCGCCACATAATTTATTTTCACACACACACAGCAAACTATTTGGTGTTAAGACGAAACGAAGCTTACGCGGTCTTGTTTATCGGCATTCAGAATGTTCCCGGCGGATGCACTGATACAATGTAGACAAAAAACTGGATACTTTCCCGATCATGCATTTTTGCTTCTGAACTCGGTGGAGCAACTTACTATGCTTCTTAATACTGCCAATACCAAGAAAATTGCTAACGACAACGTGACAAGAACTCGAGAGGAGTGCTAGAGGTTAACGTAAAGTTTAAAAAAATAAATTTAATAGGAGGCCATCGTTTATGCAAAGCATCAATGTCGTTAACTTGACATTGAGATCCGCTCTTCCCTTCAATTACGATGGCGTACCGACCAAGCGTCCATAAACCGACCAGCTTGTTTACCCTGCACTACTTTGTATTCTGCAGAGACCTGAAACCACCAGCGGATACCGACGTCATAGAACGTATTATTTCCACACTACGACAGCTGGTCCGGCAGTCTTAAAGAAGGTTAAACAGGGAGCATGTCATTGCTGCGCTGCGTAAGGCCGGAGACTGATGTCGAAAAAACACGCTATTATTGAAATGTCTATGAAGATGATTTTTTCATTGGCGACAGTTGGCGACATACCCCAGCTTTCGGGCGGAACTGCCTGAAAGTTGGGGAATGCCGAACTGACGTCTACAGATGTTATTTTATTACAAAGGTCTATTTGGGACTGGAATCGGCTACACGTTGGTTTAAACAACATTGTGCAAGCTGTTCCTTTTAAGGTGCAGGTGAATGTTTCAGCTATTTTTCGACTATTGTAATATTACTACTCCTAACATCATTTTGTGATCTCTGATCATTTTTATGTGTTTAACGTAATGTTCAATTAATCTATTTTGGGAATGTGGCCCTTCCTATTTTAATGCATCAAGAGGCGATCTACTCTAATAAATGCACAAATAAATAAATAAGTGGATAAATAAATAAATATATAAATAAATAAATGGATAAATAAATAAACAAATAAATAAATAAATAAATAAGCCCTTTGGACTTATTTGTAACTCTGTTCTCAATCAATTTTTTTTTTCTATTTTGTGATTATTGGGTTTGGGCGGGGAGCGAAGGGGGGGGGGGGGGGGGGGGGGGGAGAAGGGTAAAGATGGCATGCATGATCGCATGGTGGTTATCTTAGATATGTGATTTATGTTTTGTATGTTTTAAAACTATTGTGGTCGCAAAACTTAAAATGCAGCTTTCCCTAAAATGTCTCCTACATTCACTTGGAAGCGAGAAAAGCATATATTCTGATTATAAGAAACAAGTAATAAAGAAGAAAGTGCTATGATTATCATGTGTTAATCACAAATTTTTCACTCAAAATCTTTTTAACCGGATCATCTCTCGCCTTTTAAACACTGCTGCTGAAATCAAACTTTGAATGTACAGGGTGTCACAAAAAAAAATTTACACGGTATTTTTTACCGCAAAAATAAAATATAGGCATCGCCGAACGCTCATTCTCTGCTCAAAGGTAGCGCTAGAGGTCACAACCAGATGCCAAAGTTACAGCCCGATCTGATAACTTAATCCAAAGTTATAAATGATTTTCTGAAAATTCCTATGGGAAAATGGCGGCCGACGGATTTTTCAAACACGTGGGGCTCTATGGCACCAGAAACCGAAAACGGGCAAAAATGGGCTCCATTTTCCCATTGAAATTTTCAGAAAATCACTTATAACTTTTGAATAAGATATCGCATCCGGCTGAAACTTTGGCATCTGGTTGTGACCTCTAGCTTTACCTTTGGGCGGAGAATGAGCGTTCGGCGATGCCTAGTTTATTTTAATAATATATTTATTTTAATAATAATATATAATATTTTAAGAATTTTACAAAAAAAACGGCTACGCAATTTAACGATCTAAGTGCTTTGCTACAGCTAATTCTTATTTGCATCAAATGGCTCTGATGTGCATATGTTATTTTAAATCTTATCAGTGCTTTTCACGTCATTATTTCGGAATGCTCTAAGGCACCTCGTTATTCACTGACAGAAAAGACTAAACTTGAAATTGTAGGGTCCCCCCACGGCCACTCGAGTCTTATTACCTGCCCCGACTTCGCGCTCACGCAGTTCAGTGTCGTAACAAGAACGTCTTCTTCTGTCTGCCGTTTCTTCTTTGTCGTTTTTATATCGCAGCCTTGCGTTGGCCTTAAGTTCCCAAAACCCTTCAATGACTCGTCGCCGCCCCACTTCTTGTAAACGCATTTTTGAGACCCAGAGTCAATGAAAATGTTTTGTCTACTTACAAGTCCAGTAAACGACGGGTCTTATATATCGTTCTTGGGGGTCAGTGATATTCAGATCAAACACCCTGCAGTACATGTCCCGCACGAGTTCAATCACCCTGCTCCTAACTTTCGCTTTCCGTTGTAAGGTGAAAATGTCTCGCAAGAATGTGTACTTTCTCTTGTGGGGTCCACGAAGTACCGTAACCAGATACTTGTTAGCTTCCCAGTCCTTTTTATCAGCACGTCTGCATGTTGTGTGACCATCTGCAAAGCATGTGTATTTTATTAAACAGAAAAGAATCGCCCTTTGCCGCACATCAACGTTATTCGTGAATAGCATGTGTAACCCAGTTATTTGGTATTGTGCTGATTAATGCATAAAAATCAGCGTATGTTTTTTTTTTTGCAAATGCTAGCATCCCTAATTCCCGAGTACCACTAGAGCGACAAACACAAACAAACGAGAGTGACAAGACTCAAACCAGAGTTTTTCTCGATTTGACAGGCTTTGTAAAATAAAGGAGGCTATGCTCAAACATAAGCATCATGCACGCGAGGGTATCTTTGGCCGGCTTGCAATCCCTCGTGCTTACTTCACGAGCACAGAACGACCACACGCCTGATAATGGTACCATCGCAAGCACGCTGTATGTCTTTGAGGCTTGTCGCTGTTGACTGTTTCTGTTTGTCGCTCAAGTGGGACTAGAGAATAACACAGGGATTGATAGCCCTGCACAACCTTGACAGTTGGTCAGGAGCGGAGAACAACACGTCCACATCTCATCTGCCGTCTATTCTTTTGAGGTTGTGGGCCAAACCGTGAGTATACGGAATGTAATTCCGTATACATACGGTTTAGTCCACAACCGCAACCTCAGTAATTTTTTAGAGCGCAGCTCTTAGGCGCCCGCTTCCGGCTTGAGCGGCGTCGGCGCCGCCGTCGCCGTCGGCGCCGCCGTCGCCGTCGGCGTAACCAAGGTCACCCCAAGGTCACGTGACCCCCAAAGTCACGTGACACCACAGGTCACGTGACCTCCAAAGTCACGTGACCCCCGAAGTCACCTGGCCCCCTCCCCGAGGTCCCATGACCCCCCTCCCCCCCCCCCCGAAGTCACGTGACCCCCCCCCCCCCCCCCCGAGGTCACGTGATACCCTCACCCGAAGTCAGGTCACCCCCCCGGAGCATATTAAAGAATGAGGAGAAAGGGAGGAAAAGGAGGAGGAGGGGTCTACCTTCCCCTCAGTACCCTTCCCTCCTCCTCCTCAAGAGCTGCGCTCCAATTCGGCGTTACAGGGAGTTGTAAACGAATTTCACTTTTTTTCACGAAAGTCACTTTTATTCGCTACAACCAGTGGGTGACATCAACTACCACCCCATAATAAAACAAGAAGCTATCGCTTGTCCAGACCTCGTCGAACTCGTCGGTACTTAGTAGGGAAGGGCTGTTGACTTTTTGCCGTGGTTAAAGTTAACCATCTTCGAGAAAACGGACCCAGATGGTATTGACAAAATTTCCCAGCATTTGTTTCACACTACAAACATATATATGTACAAAAATATGCACAAAAGCGAACAGTGACTTTTTAGAACGTTACTTTTTTGTGCCCTTGAGAACACCTGGAGACAAATTTTCCAAGAAGCTCGCCATTACCCTCGGAGGTTACACAAGCCTGGCACCTATTGGACATTGCTATTTTTCATTCGCTTAAAAGAAACAAATTACATGTCTGCGAAGAAAGCTGAACGATTACTTTTCTTTTTAATATTATTCCCTGCGGAGCTTATTAGAAACGTTGCTTATCATGAACATAGAAGCTGCAATGACACTTTAATTTTGTTTCATATTTATCAAATTAATCCGACAGCGCAGATATCCGGACGCACGTCAACACATAATAACTTCCTTTACCCTTTCTATTTTTTAAAGAAAAAAATACCGCTTTCGATAGGCAAACAAATCTTGAAACACTCTGTAGTGCTTGAGTTAATGAATTAAATGTAAACATTTCGGCATTTAGGATCGACAGGGTTTCCCGTTGTTGCGGCATAAAACATTGGCTTAAGAGCATGATAATGTCCTCGATAAAGCGAGAAATAGAAAGCCCAATGGCCTGCGATCCGCTGGTAAGTTCTCTGGGACTGAATGGTCTCTAGGACTTCGAGTGTTTTCTCGAGATCTCTCAGTCTTGAAGGAGTATGGGCAATGGTCTGTTTTAGACCGTCAAACAAAAATCCAAGAAATTTGATTTCCTGGCAAGGCTCGAGGATCGTATCCTTCGGGTTGATGCGAACTCCGTTTTCGGTTAGGATACGGGCGAAGTCTGCAGTGACCGTTCTCAGGTACACTGGATCTGGGTGTGCCATCAGGAAATTGTCTAGGTGGCTCCATGCCCATAGTCCACGGTCACGGAGGTAGCGAGTTAACGCATTTGCAAACATCTGTATCACAAAAGGTGCCGGGCGGACCCCAAAGGACAACACAGTAAACCTATAATAGGTACCGTCAAGTTTGAAAGTTGTAAGCCTTCGGGCAGAGCTCGATAACCCGAAGTGATTATACGTTTCAGCGAGATCCAATTTTGTAAAGAAGGGTTGGTGTGGGAGGGGGTTAGCTTGGTAGTACCACTGGAAGTGGGGGCAACTGGAAGCGCGGAGCCTGCAAATGCGGAGTCAGAGCGGAGCAGTTAAGAACGAATCTACCCTCAGTCTCATTCTTTGGGACAACTTGTATCGGGTTCAGGAATGGTCCACGTGTTGTTGTCTCAATAACTCCAGAAGCTAACATTGACGTCACGGCGTCACGGAGAACTGGTAACTGGTCTTGCCTCGGAGGGGTATTATTGACCACAAAGCTTTTGGCACACTTGATGTTGAAGTTAGCGGGGTCCGCAGGGGGGTAGTATCCCACAATGTCACCCAAGCGGTCCCAGTTAACCGAAGGTGGCGGTAGGCTTTGACGGACTGGCTGGTATGGTGGGCCAGCGGGCCGGGACGCTGCCCGTCTTGAGTCGTCATTGTCTTCCTGTTCAGTGGCTGAGTCATCGGAATCGGGGGGAATTTCGTGTGACTCTAACCATCTGAGGACACGTTCTGCTCCAAAAGCGAGCGTATCGTCCTCTGACTCAAGGGATGTACTCGATTGTGTGCTCGAGGAGTCTTCTGAGGAAGGGGTCGGAGTTACCGCTAAGGGGTTTAACAGTCCGACCTCTTGTAACGCCTGACTTAACATGTCTCTTTGAGGTATTAAGTCCTGTACCACCGCGTAGGTAGGGACACCGTCAATGACTGCTAGGACGGGCTGGGTAGGTCCAGTTATGAATTCGAGTCTACCCGTAGGGGCACTGGGGTGACTCGTTCGGACCGAAACCAACTGAGGTCCCATGGTACTCCCGAAGCTTTTATACTCCGGAAGCACCCGCGGTGGCGCCCCCTACCGGACCACAGATTTGTCAACAAAATATACAAACAACTTCGTCACCCTCCTACATCCAAGAACAAAAACACCTCCAGCCGCATGTGCGTCCCGTACCTCCATGGCACGAGCGAGGTCCTAGCCCGCGTTTTGAGACCGTACGGCATTGCAGTTACGCATAAGCCTGTCTCAACTCTGGGCCATTTTCTTCCTCTTCCAAAGGATCGTCCGCCAAAAGAAAAAGCTCAAGGCCTGATTTACCAAATTCCTTGTGCCGAATGCGACGCCTCTTATGTGGGGGAAACGAAGAACTTTCCCGAACGTCTGCGTAGACATAAGTATGACGCAAACAAGAATGACATCCAAGGCAGCGCGCTGGCGGAACATGCTCAGAAGACCGGCCACGCCAATGGCTTTGACAGCAGCTCCATCCTCGACACAGAAAGAAACTGGAGAAAGCGGCTCTTTATAGAATCTTGGCACATACAAAATACAAGCAACAACCTGAACCGATTCACCGGAACGCTTCCAAGCAGCTATATACACGGACTAAAATGCGCCACACACAGAAACAGAAGAAGGAAACAAAGCTAAGAGAGAAGAGAAGAAAACGACGACAGGTTGCTACATTTGCGCCCATATACAGTCACCCGTGAACAAGGAGTCGAGCTGGCTTCGAAACGTCGGGCACATTGAAGAAATTGGTTAGAGTCTACGTTGTACTTTTTCGAGTTAAAGAATGAAAATTTCAAGTAAAGGAATATATTTTACACGTCCCCTACATAGTCACGCTAAATAAAATTTTTAACTACGCCTCAGTTACGTCTCTGTGAAAAACCACTACGCGCTCATCAAAAGTAACTTAATTATGCGACACCATATGTTAACGACAAAGTGAGCAGTACACTACACTGGAGCCAGGTGAAACTATATAATAACGTTTTTTCTGTTTTTTTTTTTGTTGTTAATTTCATTTAGGCTAAAGTTTCGTAATAGAATTCCACTCACCTGTAGTATGAATCACGAATCTATGCTTCGTATACAAATCTTCGAAAAATACGATAACCTCATTATCCAAGGTAATGCGAAGGGCGGCCTTGCGTCCGACTGCATCGTATGCCTCCTCAAAGGTGTTGGTTTCTTTCAATTTAACTTCCACTTCTTCTTCCGAGGAATCTGGTTCCGAAGAATCTGCGTCTGAAGAATCTGCTTCCGAAGAACCCGCTTTCGGAGGAATTACTTCCGAAGTAGCTACTTCGAAGGTACTTCGAAATATTTCCCCAGATGCATAGAAGGATCCTTCAAACTTCGGTAGAGCTGTAATAAACACAAATAAACCTTACAGACATTCCATGTTATGAAGTATTTACACTACACACCACTAATTTCACTAAAATCCGCGTAAGTGACCAGACTGAGTCGCATTATGATCCGTAATTTATTAGTTTCAGTAGTCCGATGCATAAACCAAAAACACGAAACCAATTCTTGAAAATATTAGACACGCGGTATGTAACACTGTCAGATATGACGTGGTGAAAAACGACAAATTACGAGTTTTTATTCTTATTTTTATTTTAGTGATGATGTCTTAGTATGTAAATAGAAAAATGGTAACAGATGTACCGTTCATACCTTTATATTAAAAAGAAAAAAGAAATTGAAGGAACATCCATTGGTGGATTCTAAGGGAATGCCTTAGCATGAACCTTGGAAAACGGTATTCACGTCCCCCTTTGGGAAACGCTAACGCTGAACCCTTCATTTTTCCGTTTTGGCTTTCTCTTTTTTTTTTTTTCCTCCATGTTTTGCTCTCTCTTTTTGGCCTCGTTATAGGGTCAGTGTTAGCGTTTCCCAAAGGGGATGTGTGGTACCCCTTTTCTGTGCTTTGCCAGTCAGAGTACGTCGACGCCCTTGGATATGTCATCCATATCATGAGAAAATATGATTGCGCTTTAAGACAAGGACAGAGGAAGAACAGTCACCACAGAGCGCTAACTTTCAACTGATTTAATCCAAGAGCCTCAGCGTAAATACACGCTGTGTCACCGCACCACACCTCAACCAATCCGCGGCCCCATCCACGGAGCGCAAGTACACTATCTCTTTTCCTGCCAGGTCAGTTGAAGCCACGCTGATACAACACGTGCCGGAACTATTGATGGCGTCCGCCTCAATTATCTCTCTAACAGTCTTATCCTTGTGCCTAGCGAGAACAGTGGAAGAAGCAAATAATGGCATGCACCCGCAGTCCGTGGCAAGGCCACAGATTGGTTGAGATGTGGTGCGGTGACGCAGTGGGTATCTGCGCTCAGGCTCTTGGATTGAATGAGTTGAAATTTAGCGCTCTGTGGTGTCTGTTCTTCCTCTGTCCCTGTCTTAAAGCGCAATCATGTTTTCTCCCGCACAATACCAACTCGCCCAACAATCAGCACTTGTCATCAATATCACTCGTTCAAAGGACCATATCCATATCTCTCATGGAAGGAACCGGATCCATATCGCTCGCGGATGTAACCGCATCTATCGTTTTAACTACACACACACATCACAGCCCACTCATCGCTATTGCGGAGGCCTAGAGCGAAAAACACCCGGCGACAACATAGCGGCTACTGAGCACGCCCGCATTCCATCGCGCCGCGGCGTCTCATCCTCTCTGGCTCCGCGCCAGCTGTGTACTGCGTTCCTTTCACGAAAACGAAGACGCACGTTGCATGGAAAACCCGGCGGCGTCTCTTAGTTTGTCAGCGCCGGGGAGTGAGGGAGAGGATGACGAGTGCTGACGCCAGCGCTTCGGACCAATAGGAGCGTTGCACGCGTCGCTCTTTCCCCCGCCTTCTTCCTCTCTCCCCGGTGCTGACAAACTGACAGACATCAGCGGATTTTCGTCAAGACGAGCGTTCCGATGCTAAGGCATTAAGAATGTTTCCCTAATGGGGATATTTTCTCAAATTAAAGACGATAGCCGTAGCTTTAAATTGTGTCTATATGTGCGACTACAGAAACGTGAAACACACCCCTTGCTGACCTGGATGTAAGGAAAAGTCATATTGTTTTAAAATATTACCTGTTGGTGGGAACAGTCATTAGATCAACTAATCTTAGGCTAGCCTATATATCTACAGCAGCCTGGCGCTCACCTGCAGCACATAGCGTTTAAGTCGCGTTCACACCGGCGATGCGACCTAGTCGGGCGATAACCTTCATCGCCAAACCGGCCATCGTGGGAAAAAAAGCGACGTGATTCCAGCATTTGCTGTAGCCTGTTGCAATATAACATCAGCAGTAGATGCTCCGCCTCCGGAGCGAGCTTTCTACCCTTGATAACACATTGGTGCACGTGAAGCAAAACACGCCGAAAGGCAACGAGCGCATGCAGGAGGCCGAGCCTCTACTGCTGATCTTTTCTCGCAACAAACTATAGTTGATTCGAATTTTCGCGATGCCACCTAGTCGCGGAGCGGCTGAGCCAATTAGCGGCGTTCGGAGCGAGAGTTTTCGAAAAACAACCATAAGCAACTCGCTCATCGCAAGCGCCAATGTAACCATCTTTTTTTTTTTTTTTTTTTTTTTTTTGCGCCGCGATCTATATCGCGCGACTGCTTTACATCGCCGGTGTGAACGCGCCTTTAGTGTTACCTAAACCTGGCTAATGCAAACGCCTTCGGGTATCTGAAAGGGTGATGTTACAAGAAAGAAATTTCAGTGAATGCTTTTGTTTTAGCTACAGATCGTGTTTATTTATATATGTAGTTATGATGAGCAGATGCAGTCAGTAGCCTTTTTTATTGGTCGATAGTTTACAGTTCATTTACACTTACCGTTACTCACCGGGGGAACGTGCACCCCACTTACACTGAAAACTGGATTAATCTAGACATGGGAGCTTGTCCGGTCAGGTCGAACGCTCAACGTATAATTTTGCAGAATTCCCAAGTTTGAAAAATCATAACCCTGGGCACTTGAACCAAGGTGGCGCTTTCGCATTACTTTACGGTGATCTTTTGCCGACGCGTATGAAACGTTTGTTGAAAACCTGATGCTTCACAAGGTGCAATTCGAAAATTGCGGGACTAGATTGGCAGCGTAAAAAAAAAATGTGGAAACCACAGGGATGAATATTTATGAATGTAATAGCATTTATCGTGCACAGACAGGCAGGTGAGGGGGAAATTAAATTGGTGCATAGGACACGTGACGTGAATTTCCCGCCTAATGTAGCGGGGAAACTGAATTGGTGCATAGGTAGTGAGATCCATTCTCCTGGCGAATTTGGGGGGAACTGAATTTGTGCACAAGTCGGGACGTCAATTTGCCCGCCAAATTTAGTGGGGAAACTGAATTGTTGCATAGGTCATTAAGCGAATGTTTTCGCCATATTTAGCGGGAAAACTGAAAAGATGGCCAGGAAATGAGATACCCATATAGCTGAACATCTGGAGTAGTACATTAATAATGCTGTCCCATTAAAAGGCAGCACGGTGATACGCGCAGCTGTCAAAGGCAGTAGCTTATTGAAATAACGAGACCTTCATGTATCATTATTTCAAAGGTCTTCGCTTAGTGAAGAACTGTAGCTGCGCCATGCGAGTTTTTTACGATCCCGTGCGCAAGAACAATGGCGATTTTTGCATGAACTGTAAAGCTGATTGAGAGCGAACATTAGTTCTGCGTCAAAGTCAGCAAATCTCAAAGACCTTCGAAATTATTCGGCATACTTATGGCGAAGATGCCGTGAGGCGTGCCAGGTATTCTTAGTGGCACTCGCGATTCAAGGATGGTAATATATCATTAGAGGACGAAGAGAGGTAGAGCGATCTTCTTTTACCTCTTTTAGTTTTCCAGTGAGGTGCTACCATTCTCGAAGCGTTAGTCCCTGTGTGGCTTCGGCGCTATGATTATGACAATAGAAACACATATAAATGTTTAAACTCACCTTGCCCAGCAATTTGTGTAGACAGTTCAACGAGTATTATCAGTGCCACCAAAACGGCGCTCTGAGCATTACAAAGCCACATATTTATTGACTTTTGAAATTAGAGTAACCCAAAGCAATAATCGGGCAATTCAGCAGACCACGTTATATTTAAAGCCAATGTTCTGAAATATAAATGAGCGTGCTCTAAGCATTAAGGTATACAGAAAATACAGTTAGTTAGTAATGTGAACCGCGAACCAGAGATGGAAACTTTGTGTTGTATCTAATTTGTTCTGCCTTTTTTTTTCTTATATTACTTTTAACCGAAATCCTCGAGCATCATAATAAAAGTCCTCTGAGGAGGTTTCTGAGATCACCTTAACATGGCAGTAACTAACCCTGCGGTCCCTAAGCATACTAGAAATTCATAAATCATAACGATGCGCGGCCGATCTCCTCCTTAAAAGAACAATCAAAGATCGAACGCACCGATGTCATTTCCGGCAAGGGAGGAGCATTCTTCCGCCAGCCCGGGCGACATGTAACCAACGAAAATGCGACGTTTCATCCAGATTGCAAACGCTGTCATTGAAAGATGTTTATGCTTTTCTAGATGATAAAAGCAAATAAGAGTAGTCGAAAATGTTTTTTTTCGCGAAGAGGAAAAATCATACTGCAATAATCGTCGCATAAACAGAACACGGTGTTGTTGTTTTTTGTCGTTGTTATTGTTTTTCCGGGAGTGTTTAACATAAAACGGACAGAAGCTTTAATATCATTAGAGCGCCCTTAAGGCTGGGAGGTCTGTATCAGCTAAGCTTACGATGTTGTTTTACTGAAATATCCCCCGCTTACACTCTAAAAAAAAAAAAACGTGAATCTGCTTTCCCGCACAACACTCGGAGAGCCAATCACCGCAACTTACGGAGGCATTTTAGCGAATGACGACGCCAATACATATGTTTAGACCAAAAAAGGCAGTCTGAATTGTGACATTAAGCACTGCAAGTGTGACGTTTCGCATTGCTTAATGTCAAAACTCAGACCGCGTTTTTTCGTCTAAACATATGTTTCGGCATTGTCATTCGCTGAGCTGCCTCCGTACGTTGCGGTGATTGGCTCTCCAAATCTTGTGCGGGAAAGCATACGCACGGGCATTTTTTAGAGTATGGTGGATACTTTAACCGCGCTCTGTACCCGAAAGCTATTTTTTCGGTACTGAAGAGTTGTCATTAAGAAAAATGAAAAGTAAAATTTGTCTACAAATATTTTAGCAATTTTGAGCAAATATACATAAAGCAGCTTACCTTACTTGTGATATATCTAGAAATTTTCCGTACAAACGTCGTCGCACCCTCATGAACCCCGGCACTTCAAGGATAGTTTAACCATTGACGATCTGAACTTTCTTTTATAACACGCTGCCTCCAGCCAATCGCGTCATCTGTTTTGTTTGTGCGTCATGCCTGACATTTGCAAGGAAGCATCTGCGGATCTTTGAAAAAAAAAAAGTGTTTGTTTCGTAGCTATTGACTCTTTCTTTTTCTTTGGCTTTGTGTGACTTGTAGTGTCTAGTTATTGACCTCACTTCAGAGCTTTCGGAAAGTTTCCGAAGAGCGGCCGAACCTCGGTGTATTTCGGATAGGTTCGGATAGTTGTGGAGCGTTGTCAGAGTAGCCAGACCACATTATTGACCTTTGTAACTTTTTTAACAAAACAATCTTATAAACTAAAGTAAAAATTGAAAAATTAAATATAAAAACTTAATTTAATAAAATAGGCTTGTTCAGATAAAATCTGAGGTGCGTAGAAATGAAAGAACGGACAAAACGACACAAAATGTTGAGATCTTGTGTCGTTGTTCAAATTGGTTTCGACTTCACAACTTTTCTATTCACGTCGTCACCCGACCAAAATAAAGCGGGCAGGTAGGTGAAATGATCACAAATCGCAAAGCTCGTTTTCATAGCACCAACAGCTCGACGACGTGTGTGGTGCTCATTCCAAGCGCCGCAAACGTTGTGGTTTTATGTTGACACAGCACAGGTGGCATGTAGAAGTGCCTGTGTCGGAAGATGTTATGCACTCGAGAATATGCGCACGTGCTGACCGAAAGCTCCTGTACTGAATACATGTATCATGTTTAAAAGAAGTAAACACTGTAGATATAATTTTATATGGTAAGTTGGTTCCAACGAACTTCATAAGTGCACCATCAACTTATGCTTATGTACACCCGCAGACGAAATGGAGGTGAACGCCGGACCGTTGACCGGTCCGTGCTATCAGCGCCAAGACGCGGCTGCCGTGGCGGCCCGCTTCCTTATCGCGCGCTTCACCGAGGGTAAGTTCCTGGATCGAGCGCTGTTCTGAGCTCTGCTGCTACTCCCTGCTGAAAGCGTGAAAGTGGGTTTCAATTTCGGCATCACTTTTTGTGGTCGCCGTGCCCACGTCATTGCCGGCAAATGATTTCCACATTGCACGTGAACTAGAGCGGACGTTGTTTGGCATGCTTTATACGTGACTCAACCGCTTTCTTCATTCATGAGCGATCGCTAATAACCACTGATCTCCAATAGAGGGGGCTGGATGGCGCATTGAGCAAACAGGTATGAAGCCACCGGAAGTGAGCGGCTTGTCCCGGAAGTGAGCGCTTGGCAGGCTTTGTATCCCTTCCGAGTGCTGGTTCGAAAAGTGTCGAGGGCGCTGAATTTTCGCTTCTTCCCTCAAGAGATTCTGCTTGTTCCGCAGTAAGAGCGCATACGGACCCGAGATGTATTAAGGAAAGCCATTCAATGTAAACATTTTGAGATTCTAATTGATCAAGTTGTGAACATGTCCCAAGTTCAAATGCCTCAACCTCGGGATTTAACCCAGAACGGGAGTATTAAAACCCAATCAAAGACACAAAAAAGCATGGTCATAAATATCGACAGAATGTACTAGGAAGCCCAGCGCACTCCCGACTTCCGGGACAAGCATCGAACTTCCGGTGGCTTCACTTGCGCCAGGCTCGGAGTGCAGCTAAGCGCCATCCAGCCCCTTATAGTAGAGATCAGTGCTAATAACTGCAACGAATGTGAAATGGGCTGCGATTCCGTAATAAATATTGCCGCCCGCAGGGCCAAGCAAGCAACGCTCAGTCACGGGTTTCTAGAAGATTCGCGTTCATTCTCGCACCAGACGCAACTTTCCCCCTGCTTTCTTCCTCTCGAAAGTGCCAGGTCATCCTTGCCCGGAGCGCGCGACGCTCGAACTTTCTTTGCCGAACTTTCGAGATAGTGAGGCACTGTAGATAAGCAGCTGCCTGCGACCTTGTCGAGTCAGTCTCGCTCTCGCTGTCTGTTACGCCGCCGAATCGCCGCCTGTTTTTTTGCTGCCTCGACGCTCTTTCTTTACTTATTTCTTTTGGCACAAGTTCACCTATCAAACCTTTATTTTTCAGTTCACTGTTCGTCTTCGAGCGCTTGAGCAGAAATTCCGCCCCGAGGTCCAAGGGATGAGCGCGTCTAGATCGTTCTCGTTGCTCTGGAAGGACTTTCACGGTGGGAAATATCGCGCAGAGTTGGAAGGCCCGTCAAAAACGCCCAAAGGATTATTGCAGCATTTCGGGATGACAATGGACGCTTGGACAATGCCCCCCCCCCCCCCCCCCCCCCGTCGCCGTCCCCGCGCAACCACAGCAACAAAGGATTGTCACATACTCGAGGCAGCCTTGGGCGACCCTTTCCGCGCTGCCAGGGATATTAGGGACGCACTGGAACTCGAGATCCGCGACAATACTGTTCGGAGACTCCTCTACGATGCTGGCCCTACACAGCTATGTAGCTTGCCAGTCGCCGCTGCTGACGGAAAGGCACAAGCAGCTGCGGCTTGTCTTCGCCCATTCTCTTCAGAATTGGACTGTGGAGGACTTGACCCACGTCATCTTCAGCGACGAGCCTACGTTCTGCACCCCGTTAGACCAGCAGAGGCGAGTTTTGAGGCCTGACAACTTCCGGTAAGCTTTATCAGCCCCTTAATCTAATAGACTGTATAGATTCATTTTTCCTCTTGCAACGTCCAAAGCCATTAGTGACCAAGACTTTCTGAGAAATCATCAGTGGTAAGCTATAAGCTTCCCGCCCGCCGCTAAAGCCTGAAAACTACAAACAAATATTAGCCTTACCTTAAGTAATGATAGCCAAGTTCAGCGGTGAATAAAAGAAACAACAACGCTTCCATTGCCTTGCAGATACGACCCTCACTTTATCCAGGAAGTGGCCCCCAGTGGTCGTAGGTGCGTGAATGTCTGGGGTGCCGTAACGTGCCAAGGACTTGGCCCCATCTTCAGGATCGACGGGCGCCTGACGTCGGAAGTTTACTCGGACATAATTGACCACGTCTTGATCCCCTACGTCGTAGATGGGCCCTTTTCGGAGGGAGACGTTTGGTTTCAACACGACCTCAGTCCCATGAAGACCTCCCGTTCCACCAAAACGCTTCTTGCTGAACGGAGCATACTGGAGCTGCCATGGCCTCCCAAAGGCGCTGAAGTCAATATCGTCAAAAACATCTTGGGCATCAAAACGTCGAAACTGACCACTCTAGAGATTCACAGAGCATCTCCAAACGAACTCTGGGAAGCCGTCCAGCGAGAGTGGAACGACCTGCGCAATGACGACGACCTGGTGCTTCACTTCTACAAAAGTCTCCCGCACAGTATTCAATCTTTGATTCACGGAGAGAGAAACTTTTCAAGCTACTAAGGCCCCGCTCAAATCCGACAAAGATTGTCGGACGTCAAACCGGAACTGTCAAGAATGAAGAAAAAAGGGAGGTGGTTCCTCCCTCATGTTTTGCCTAACCGGAAGTCCGAATCCCATTAAATGAATGGTTGAAATTGCGAGCTGCCCTATGTTTAATGGCGTTCGCGCTCGACGAGTGCTTGTGTGACATAAGCAGACGTGCTTTAAGATGAATAAAACAATCATCGCGCCATAATAGCCCTCAGTATGCAGTAACGTGAATCATATATCGCAAATCATATATAATAAATGGGGGGGGGGGGGGTGCTTGCATGCACGTTCCAGCAGAGCCCTAACTTCTTACAAATTATTTTGGCGTGCACTGCAAAGTGTTAAGCATCTAAAGAAAGATTAATAATGATGCCCTCTTTCTAATGTGGCTAATATAACATCGTCGTAAGTGCGACTCGGTTGCTGACACATCACACAACTTAAACAAAATCGTGTTCTTCTCTTCAAGAAGCGGAAAGTATAAGTTATGTTTTGATTTGTTCCGCAGCCTTCCGGTTTCTCACATATCGCAACAAAAAACTACTAAATCACATTGTCTACCGATAGCGTCTGAAAGGCTCCTTCCCCAATGCTCGGGCTTTCTGCGGGAAGTAGCAGCAGAGCTGAGAACAGCGCTCGATCCAGGCACTTACTCTCGGTGAAGCGCGCGATAAGAAAGCGAGCCGCCACGGCAGCCGCATCATGGCGCTGATAGCACGGACCGGTTAGAGTTCCTGTATAGCTACCTACTCCCGTAGGGAGCCTATACAGGAACTCTAGGACCGGTCAACGGCCCGGCGTTCACCTTCATCGCCTGCGGGTGTGCACTTGGCATCAAAATGTGCTGGGTCGTCGTAACCCTGGTCGGAACGGCAAAAATCCCGGATGTGACGCCGCTGTCGCAATAAGCCGCTGAGAGCGAGGCTGGAACGGACCGCAGCGATTCAATGCATTGCGAGAAGTTAGTAGAAATGATAAGCCGCACATCTAGGGTGAACTTGACGTCTCTAGTTGCGTGGCCGGCAGTTGGTACTGATGCGGCATCACGCCATTCATGTTTTCTTTTTTCTTGTTTATGATCAGTTGTCGTTGGCTCGTTGAGCACTTATCTATACCTCAGCTGATATAACTTTTCTCTGCGAACATTCTGTTGTATTTTTTGATGCGTTAGCATCAGAACGCTCGTTTCCAGAAAAACACGCCGGTGTCGGTCCATGCCTCCGCTTGTCAGCGCCATGCATGAGTCGGGAGGAGAGTGGGTGGTGAGGAAGTATCGTGTTCACAGTTTCAATGTCTCACCGCGGCGACAGGGAGAGAGGGAGAGGTTGACGCGTGCTGACGTCAGCGCCTCGGACCAATGCGAGCGACGCACAGCGCGTCTGTGGCGCGGAGCCAGAGACTAGTAGGCGCCGTGCCGCTTTGAAATGGGACCATATTAATTGCCGCTCCGAGTCCGACGATAGATGTGGTTCTTTCTACGAGTGATATGGCTGACCGTATCCAAGAGTGACGTCCAATAAAATCCGAGGCCTCGCGTTCACTGAATTTTTTAACTACTTTCCTGTTTGCACATTAGTTGACATATTCTGTAAGAACCCAAGATGCGCGGCATATCATTACTACCAACTTCCCCCGCGCATGAAATAACAGCAGCCCGTTCCAGCCTTTCTCTTCACGACTTATCGCGACACGGGCTCCCCATGCAGGATTTTTGCAAATCTGGCCGTCGCTACGTCGAGCCAGCTCATTTCGATGCTCACTACGTTTTCAAGGGGACGCACCAAGCGATTATTTTTCAGAGCAGAACAGAAGTCACAGGCTGCAATCAATTGGCGCTGACAGGCCTTCGCGAAGATAATGCTCTTTGCACAGTACATATTAACAAGGCATCCTTTATTTTCCATCACTATCTGCTGCAGTGGTATGTACCTTATGCCTAGTTCTTCAGAAAGACGTTTATTGCTCGTGCACCACAGTTAGGCACCTCTCACACGGAATGCTCCGTTGAAGGCCACTGGCAGCGTGTTTCCAGAGTGGAAATTAAATAATTTATCAGCCAACCGTTATTCATGACCGAAATATTCGGAAGCCTCCACACTGCACCCAGAGCTCTGAAACTTGGACATGCACAAGCTACCACAGAGCTTTACCACCGAGCTTTGCTTTTGGAGCTCCTGCCGTACGCTCGGCCGTCACTTCGAGCACGGTTCAAGAACGCGCTTGATAGGTCGATGCGCCCGCAAGCCTCAGCATGGGATCGTAGGATTAGTAGGATCTAGGAAGATGCCACACACACCGCGGGCAACCTGGCATGTACTGCTATAACGCATAAAATAAACCAAAAACTGATCTAATTTCGGTTTGTACCAAGATTAAATACTCACACTGCCCAAAAAACTAAGAGTTACACCGCCGTCCTTGCTCGATAGCGACGAAACTGCCGAACCTTCAAAACATCCAAAACTTTGCCTAAAAAGTTTCGGGATCTTCCAAAACAGTTGAAGCTCAACCTCTTGAGTTTCGCCCCATCACAATTATTGTTCTTAAGGTTATTGCTTGTGTTTGCTGAAAGTTTCCACAACAAATCATAAAATGACTCTGAGTCATATCTTTTTAATTATATTTCTGTAAGATATATATTTCAAAGTCATGTGTTTGGGAGGAATGTTCAGCTATATGTGAACGCCTAGCTAAATGTTTCTCGGAGATACAAAATTGAGAAGGTCGAGGCGTGTACATTGCCGAGATTTCAGTATGGTAATGCTAATTTGCACAGCCGCCAGTGGCACACCAGTGTACACCATTTGGTGTACATGTACAACATGCGCACCACATATTACAACTTAAAATATTATATTTCCTTGCAAAACTAAACTACGAACTCGTAAAAAAGAAAGTATATCAGAGACATATTCACAAATTATTAAATAAACAACAAAATTTGTAAGACGTTGCAAAATATATCACAATGGGCGACTTTAACGCAGCTTACGAATATATAATAAGATATTTGCTTAGCTATCATTGTAGTTCCAATATTAATGCAGAAAATTAAGTAATCTGTATAAAGGTATCAAATTTGCATGATAATATTTTTTTTATTTTCTTTTATTTATTTTTAACTCTTTGTAACCCCTTGCAGTAACTCGAACTAACTTGTGATAGCAACACATTGAGTACCATATGACCTCTAATTGAGAGAAAAAAAACTTCACTCAAATTGAGCTAGCTTGTCTTTTAGAAAAGCTTTGCCACAAACCGTCGGCTTCAATTTTTTTTTTTAACTTAATGGGGTGTTTTTATGTGAGCTTATACAATAATGGTCCGAGTAATATTTTTGACATATCTGTAAACATATAGACGTCAGTCAAATTCACATTCAAATTCAAATTTAAAAAGGGCTTTATTTCCATGATCAACACTATACACTCAGACAAAAGGTCTGTGCGTCTACTTTCACGCGCAACACTCGGAGAACCAATCAGCGCAACTTACGGAGGCAGCTCAGTGAATGACGATGTCAAAACATCTGTTTAAACCAAAAAACGCAGACTGAGTTGTGACATTAAGCAATGCAAGCGTGACGTTTTGCATTGCTGAATGTCACAACTCAGACTGCGTTTCTTGGTCTAAACATATGTTTCGGCATCGTTATTTGCTGAGCTGCCTCCGTAAGTAGCGGTGATTGGCTCTCCAAGTATTGTGCGTGAAAATAGACGCACAGACTTTTTTTAGAGTGTGGATTTACTAAAAAAAACCATCTCCGCCCATAACCATTTTGGGCAGCTTTGGGCCCATATGTATTATTGCATGAAAACAGCCACTGTTAAAAATGCACGAAATAAAAAAAAATAACCAACATAGATACTAAGCTCTTACATATTAACAAACAACGTCACTAATGCGATGATGAATATTCAAGCATGCTGCCAAAACAAACAAACATTATTTGTATTTATTACGTGTGCGGGTTAAGATAAACGTGCAGACATCCCTTCAAAAGATATGTGTTTTAGTGAATTGTTAAGATTGTTACACTGGTTACTTCCAATGGTATATTAATCCAGAGTTTAGTGCCGCAGAATGCCATTAGTCGCTCACCGTATACATTATGACACCTTGGCTGAATAAAAAGGCCGGATGTGTTTGCTCTTGTTGGTCGAGCACCCCGAGTCAAGTCCTTGGGAGGAACACTCAGTTGTATATGACAGCCGTAGCTAATATTGCTCAGATATAAAAAAAGATATAATTGAGGCGTGCGTTTTACCGAGGTTTCACTATGGTATTTGCATAGCTTTAAATTTCACATCAAAGCACGTACGTAGTGATGCTTTTTTTTCATTTTAAAGTTGGGTTTTATTATGTACACGGAATATTTAAAATTACAATGAAATATTTCTCTGCAAAACAAATTACAAAACACATCAAGGAACATCTTACAGAGACGCTATCACAAATTATTTAGCAGCAAAACAACTTTAGCAAACTTTGTTAGATATACAAATATATGCGCCATGAGGTGCATTTCCCGAATATATAAATCAAGTTTGCACAAAGGGTGTGTATTTTTGTTATTAATGTGAACCTCCATATTTTTCTTTAAACTTATTTTTACTATTCACAATAACACTAACCTGTGATGGGAAAACTTTGAGTGATTTATAATCTCGCCAAGAGAAAAGGAATCAGAGGCCTTCACTCAAAGCAAGCCGCGACGACTTCGTTTCCGGGGCTCTGCCGCATATCACCAAAGGTTCTGGAAGTTGCCTAAGACATTTATTTTAAAATTCTTAAAATTTTATTCAGAAGCGGGCCAGTTTAATTGACCTGATAAGTTACTTTTACCTGAAAAGCTATTTTATTTAAGATTCACAAAAGCAAAACTGTTCCTTACTGAGTATGCTCGCAAAAATAATCTTCAAAGCTTGTGTCGCGTAAGTTTCAATGTAGACTTCCGGCCTCTTGGCATATGACGAATTCCATAAATGGGACGCCTGGATGTCTTTTACAAGTTTCACCGCTGTCCTCTCTGCTTGCTTTGTCGCACGATACTCCCTAACCTGCTCCGCACACAGGTGGAACATGCAGACATTTGCGACATTTTCACGGAGCACTTCTACGAAGTCTTTAGTTGTGACAATCGGTGTGCCTAGAGATCTTAGGTTAGTCAGTCTTGCATTGTTTAAGAGCACCACCAGCTCCATCGCAGGCGTTCTTTCCACCTTGCCGAACAGCACGCCCCTCAGACACTTCGTGCAACTGGGAACGATTTTTTAAATCTGCCGCCGCTATGTCTGAGACCAAAATTATATCAGAAAAAAGTAGACAGGGATCGTTAACATAATCTTGTATTGGTTATGTGGCCAGAAGGGCATGTGGTGTGTCATACGTTGTGTCATCGCTTGAAACGGCGTATCTTAGCGTGTTTTGCGTGGAGGGGCAAAGCTGCAGTTCGGTTGGATAAATAACTGTCCCGTTTTCGGCGAAATTAAAGTGAACATTACTGTGTTTGGTGGTAGAGATATTCCTGCGCCACGTATCAGTCCTCGTTGAACGTCACGAATGTAGGAATGCCTTACATACTTCTCAACCCAAGATTGAAATTCCCGCAGAAATTCCCGATGAAATTCCATCACATTTCAAGGAGTACCCCGGTTTCCCATAATGCGAAAAAGACTTTCCCGCCCTCGTCAATATGAGGCGATTCCAACGAGATGGCCTGCATCCTGGGGAACTTTTCGCCATCGCGTAGAAAGCGGTCGGATTCTAGACCAGTGCAGAGGCAGAGGCGTTTAAGGTCGTCTTTAGTAAGTGCCTTCCCGGAGGCGTTTGAGATTGCCGTTAGAAGCAACTAAAAACTCACGAAGCAAATGCATGCACGCACCTAGTGCTCGCGACTCTTTTCGGCTCATCTTGGTCGCTGGACAACACTTTGAGACGCCGAGTTCCCGATAAGGATTGCCCTTCCTGAACAGCTGGAAGGCTTCTTTTATTGAGCGGGTCATAAACCTTTTCGCGACTTTGGTCTTCTTATCATTGGTGACCTCTATGACGGTGTCCTTCTTGTTCGGGCTCTGGACCGAGCATGCGAGGTCTTCGCGCGTGTAGCACTAAGTGCAACCCTCACGCCTTCGGCATTCGCCTTTTTCCCTGTGTAAAGATTGGTGGTTACCCATCTGCCTCCTTTTGCCTTCAGTCTCTTTGTCAGAGCTATCATGCTGGGAGTCGCCTCCGGCACCAGACGCAGTATTTCTTTCTTGAAAATACTTTGTGGCAGAGGAATACTATGGCTTCCGCTCCTGATGGGAGCTGGATGCCTTCAGTGCTTCGCGGAATGCGATGAACCACTCCACACAGTGCTCACAACGGTTATCGGGGGTTTTCATACCGTAAAGGTTAGACAGATCTCTTCTAATAAAAAAACTCCCTTGATCTTCTTTCCTCTTTACGTGCTCTGCAGGCCTCTTTCTTCTGGTTTTACATGGTTTTAGTGTTGTTACCGACGGACTAGCAGCGCACAGCTTCTCATTCACTCCGGCCACAATTGCACACGAGTCGAGGAAAAAAGAGCCTGATGTATTCACGTTGTGGGTTGAAGCAATGTCATTCGTAATGTATTCCAAGCATTGCGTGCATAGGTCAGATATTTTCACAGTTCGTGGAGACACTACTAGCTTTACCAACTCGACTTTGTTGAGCTTCTTAACAGATACAATGTATTTGTCGCCGTGCACTTTTTTGTTGCCTTGTGTCTCCGTAGATAGTCCACACAAGAAAATCACACGGTGCTAAATCTTTTGGCCATGAGTAGATTCCCTGCTGGGTTTGAGAATAAAGTCTGTTCTTTTATAACTTCGTAAAATGGCGGTCTTCTTTAACGTGTTCTATCCAAATAACCATGTGCGAGTTTCTGAATGCTTCTCTCCAGGCTCCAAACGTTTGGTTAGCGTGGTGAAACCAAAACAGGAAAAAACGTTGTGGTGGTTACTAGCTTCTCTCTGTATTCCTTGTACGTTACGTTACATGTCGGTACTTTGAAATAGTAAGCCGATGGGGTTTGTGTTCCATCTCACAGTTTTGAACACCATGGTAGTGACTCTCCGGATACCACTTCCCTCGCCTTGTTTATGCGGTGACTGACCTTCCTTGTGTGTGCGCTGTAGTTTGAAGGCAATCCGCCATTTATATAATTCGTAACTGCCAGCAACAGTGGCGTTTGCCGACACTCCTTAGGAAATAAGAGGATGGGGGTTGGGGGAGGGGGGGGGGGGGGCTATAGGAAGCAACACATGGAAAGAGGAATATAAAACAAAGCTTGGACAGTATGATTTACTGAGAAGTGAAAGCACGCAAACCAGCTGGCTGGGAAAGATCATATTTCTAGCACTTTGAGATATGGAAGTTGGTCGTTTTTTGTTGTATTGACAGAGGTTATCTTTGCAGGTGCTAGGGGGCGGATGCTCGTTATCCGAAGCGTGTCTAGTGTTGTGCGGATTTGACGTGTCATGCCACGTCTTGTCAAACCTTCTTAATGTCATGTTCTGTTTCCTTGGCATTATTTTGTTTTGATGTGTTCAAATAGCTCAGTTTTTTCTTGAAGTTTCATGTTGAGCAACCACGACGCCAACCACGACGGCTATGACAATAAACCACGTCGCACCTCAGTCTTCACTTACATGACGGCAACGTTCCACCCACATTGCGCGACCGTGCTACAGCAATCGCTTTTGTTTCTTGTTGGGGCAGGAATACGCGGCGTTGCTTCTAACAGCACAGCGGTGCTTTGGAGCAAGTGCTCAAAACAGGGTGCAAGATAGCTTCTTGCGCCACGCACAGACTAGACATTTGTATGGCCTTTCAAACAAACAACACGCTAGCCATGTATGTGCGGAGAGTATACGATCGATGTATGCACTGACGCCAAGTGCCACTAAGCGCTTTGTACGACCACCCTTCGGCGTAGTAGAATGAGAGCTTTGATAAACCTTTTGCATACTTTTGCAGCCGTCTCCGCGTTCGATGTCAGCAGCTTTATAGTGCTTTTTTTTTTTTTAGTAACGCACTGTGGTTTTCAATGGCCCTTTTTTACGTTTTAGAAGTAGAGGAACGGAAGAGTGAATTTCAGCCATTACAGGGGTCGAAATGGGCCCAGTGTCTCCATTCCGAAGAGATGAAAGGAATGGAAGTGTCAGAAACTCTCATTCCCCGGAATGAAATTAGAATGGAACGGGGGTGCCCATTTCGAAACATGGGCGTTCTTCGCAGAAACAGAAGAAACTTGCTCACCGGCGCTTGCACCAGTCGTCCATTAGCTGTCCACAACCTACGGGCGTTGGCAAGACGCAGCGACTTTCAGCTCTCAGTCATCGCTTCTTATTCTTGAACACGCTACTCATAAGAAAGATATCTCAAATATCTCCTGAAATGGCCAAAACGTAAAAAGGAAGGCGATCCTCGAAGCCTCCAGAACTCCACAACAGCAGCCCAATGGAAGCTGATTGCAATAACGATAGTGTTCCAATCTTCAAAAGCCCTTTTTTTTTCGTTTTCTTTTTTTTTTTTTTTTTTTTTGAAAGCGAAATGAAGCATATTAATATTACTTTAATCAAAATGTCACTAAAATAGTAATGTAAAATATGAACAAATATTTTATCAATCTTAGGTTTTATGTAGACTAGGTTTTCTTATTAATGGTGACTATTTCGACGTCCACTCCTAAAATAATTTTCCATACTATTTTGACGTCTGTGACGCCACTTCCTGAAGACGTCAAACTATTTTCAAAAACATTTTGACGTCCCCCGTTAAAATACTTTTGTCATTATTTTCACGTCTCAAACTCGAAGCTTCGAAGCTTTCTAGTTCGAACTTCGAAGCTTCGAAGTTCGAACTAGAAAGTGATCGAAAGTGGCGGTCAAACAACTATCATCTTGCTCGCAGGCAGCGTCGCGGTTCAACACGCATTTTCCAAAAGCAAATGTGCAGTAGACTGCACTTTTTATGACCTTTTAAGTGATGCGGAATACAAAAAGCTTCTTAAAGTACATCAGCTATCAGGCCGCACGTAACGTTTGCTTGATCGTGCCCAACATTACAGAATGCGGCTCCGCTCCGTTTCATGATTTATTTCACGTGTTTTATATATGCAAATGTGCAGTATGCCGTGTCACAAAACTTGCTGTTGATCGGAAAGTGCTTGCATATCGTACGACCGCGCCAGAACCTGTGTTCGTTTGCACCGGTCAAGAAACATCAAGCAGACAATGCTTGCATTCACAACCTTTTATTTAACATCCCGATCGTTTCGTAATTGACCCAGTTAACCAGCTCGTTATAAACGAACCAAACAGAGAATCAAATCTAAACAACGAACTCACGAAAGCCGGTTAGAAACACGGCGGGAGTCAGGTGCAAAGCGAAACTGCAACCATACACACTCGCACGATATGGAGGCATAATAAGTTTGGCCAAATGTCTTTTTCACGTGGTGTACGCACTTACATTTGTTACCTGCAGGCAAGACAGAGAAATATTCAGCTCGCCTTTGTTGTATATTCATAATTTCAAGTGAGACGCGTGCCGAACGTCGCCGCAGAACATCGCCGCCGGTCGTGGCAGATTCTAAATGATCAACTGCCGAGCCAGTCCCACACACACGCTGAATAAGACATTTCTACTGCAGACTAACGCCGAAACTTCTGAGGCACGCAACACATGAATCTGTCAAAACGTCAACACAACACAACACCGACAACACCATGAGAAACTAAACAGAACCAAACCACGAAACAGATTGTACACTACAACTGCGACGGTGGCATCGAAAGTGACGTCGAAATAGTAACGCCACTATTTTGACGTTTTACGAAAATGACGTTACAGACGCCGAAATAATTTTTGAGATATTTTGACGGTGGACGTCAAAATAGTCACTGCCTTTTGGTGGCGCCACCTCACGGGTACCCTCCTGGGAGCTTGTAGGATGTGATCAGACGACGCGCTACGTCAAAGCACGGAGTAGCGCTGTTCTTTCGCATACGTGCCGATTAGAAACGGTCTATTTTGTGAAGAAACGTGTATGAAGTTTTTGGGGTGACCTTTATAATAATTAACAAAGCATCAAAATTGTTTTTTTATAAAATATAAGATAAAAAGTTCAAACGTTCAAAAACAAGCCTGGAACTTCACATTACAGCTTGCACGACGTGCGTCAGAGCTATTCACTGCCTGTCTGATTTTGTTTTTTTGGATTTGTAAAGGCTGTCGTGGAAAAAATGTTTTGCATTCACCATAGTAAATGACGTGCTGCTGTCGTGATGACGCGTTGCAACACAGCTGTGTTGCAACGCGCCGCACACTTGTTTTAGTTACATTGAGCTTGCCGATACCGACGCTTCTATCCAAGTGTGACTCGGCAGTCGCTGACGAGTAAATGCTCGCCCAGCAACTGATGCTTAGCTCCTCCCGCATTGAATACGTGGCAAAGCAGTTTGTCACATCGCGACTTCTGCTCGAAAGAATACCAAAACTTTTCATAAATTTTTAAATTGTCGGACATGGCCCGGCAAATTCAGGCGATTAAATAATTTGTTCTATTCATTTTTTTACCAAGAACTGTTTACAAATTTTAAATCGCTCGCTGAGAAGCGCATCACGCATTATGCTCTTTTGGATCCGAAAAATTGAACATACAAACGGTAGTAATTCGTAGCAGGTGTATACCTACTTTTTGGGATGCTGAAGCGTCACTGACTTACTAGATCTAAGACTTCAATCACGAGGGATCTCGCACGGTGTATAAGCAGGGAGTTGAATGAAACGACTCCGGAAGCCGGATTTTTCTTGCAGTTATTTCGAGGAAATGTTTTTTTACTGGTTTACAAAATTGAAAAAGAATCGATTTGGAACTAATTGTTTACTACACACGTGAGAGGTTCTCGAATTTTGCTTTACTGTTTTCAATTTGATAAAACATTCCTTTCTCAGTTTTCGTTTTTCTGAATCATAATAATAAGAAAAAATACACCTTATTCGCCTTCGCCGCGGTAGATATTGTTGTGTGGATATTCCACCTTCATCATCCAACTTTTTGTACCGGATGATGGAAGTAAACCCCCATTGGAGCTCTTCGACAACTCAGCGCCAAAAGTGTAGCATGAGTACACGTAGCACGGTTTCAAGCTTTGGCGAAATGTCCTACTCCAAACATCACTCCATCAAATAAACACGCGTGAAAGAGGCTTTGCCGCGCGCTACCCAAACGGCGCACGAAGCGAGCTTGACCGAGCCGAGGGATCCAAGATTTGCGCGGTCCGTCCCAGTCTGTCCTACCTGTGACGTCACAAACTAGGATGATGATAGCTAGAGAAGCGCCCCCTTTGACTCGCGCACGCCGCCAGCTGAGACTATAGAAGCTCCTCCGCCTTCAGCGCGAGCTCGCTGGCTTCCGCGGTGCTTTGGTTGCGAGTGCCTGCGCGTTCACACTTGGGTTAGCAATGGCAGAGAGCTCGCGCTAAAGGCGAAGTTTCTAGTCTTAGCTTAAGGGTGAAAAAAGTATAGGACCTCCAAGTTTTACCACCCCAGTTGTCCGAGATATAAGCCCCCATTCCGCAATAAAAGCCATTTTAATGAAGAAAATAATATCGCTGGTTAAAAAAATAGAAAATAAGAAAAAGGAAAATAAGCAATAGGCATGGGCTTGTTCGTTCCCTGGCAAAAATAAATATATTTATACATACTAATGTCCTTACTTTCCTGAACAAAAAAGCTTTTTTTTTTTGTGCTTCAATATTCGTTTTGTCTACTTCACGTTTTTTTGGTTTGATGTGCGCTTACAAGTCGTCTGCCATCATAGATGTGCATTCTGAAAGCATGCATGTTCCCTCTACAATGATTGAGAGTATATGTAAAATAAAAAAATAACTATATGTTTTACTATACTATTAAAAAACGTAAACTATAGGCTAAATATACTTTGCGAAGTGTTTCATAAGAATACGAAATTAGTATCTTCTTAGCCTAGTGATTTTTTTCAGTGTCCTAACTGCATTTACGTTGACAAAAAAAGAAAAACAAAAAAAATGATTGATGTTGTTTTGTTCTTTTTTATTGCAATGTTTTACTTTGCATACGCATCCACTGTTTGGAGCCTGGTTATTTTTCAATGTTTATAAAAATATCGCAACAAAACGAGTAAAGAAATATCCCAGAAAGTTGTGTCACAAGTGCTAATTCCAAAGGAAAAACAAAGAAAGCAGAGTTACGTGTTACCGTCACTCGGTAAGAGAACATGGGAACGATGCCAACGTTTGTTCTGGCTCGTTGGTCTAGGGGTATGATTCTCGCTTAGGGTGCGAGAGGTCCCGGGTTCAAATCCCGGACGAGCCCGAGTTTTTGTTTTCTCTACACAGTGTTTTCTTATTAATCTTTGCTCCTCGGCGAAGATAGGGGTGGCTCATTTTTTATACTGCTCGTCTTTGTTACTGCCCATATTTTTTTTTATTTTTTTTTTGTAATTTCTTATTGCGTTGTACGAATCAACCTTCGGCAAATCAGCGCCCGACCTCCACGTCCCAAGGATAGGCGCTAGAATTGCCGCGTTTAGGCTCATGTTCGTATTAGGTATACAGGGGCCGACATCGCGGCTAATGTATCGGCATGCGTACGCATGTGAACGCAAATTTATTTGTTCCTGCTTTCCGAGTTTTCCCGGCTTTCCATTGGCTTTTCCGATATTCCAGCTTTGCAAGAACCGGTAGCCATTGCCAAACAAAAGAAGGTGTGAAGTTTTAGGTGTATTTTCTTTGTTAGACACGTTAAACATCCACAATTACGACTCGGTTATTGACGTGACTCTTGCCTATGAATATCTAATGCCGCCGAGGTATTTTCGAACGTTCTTCCATCGCTGTCAACGCAAAGCTAACAAAACTCGTTGGCTAATTGAGGACCGTGTCATTATGGACCAAATTAATTTTTCGTTTGCTGGATGCTTCTTTAGAGCCGACCACGAAGGGGGGTCATGTTGGACAACAAAGGGTGGCTACACTTGGCAGTGTCATGGAGCTTCCCCCTTTAACACCGTTGCAGGGGAGGACGATCTGCCTAAGTCCAAAAGGTATAGAGGAAAAACAAATATTCTGAAATTAACATTAAGCTCCGCCACCAAAAAGAAGAAAACTCTCCCCCAATTCTTTCTTTCTGTTCGCTGAAAACGGGAGACGCGCGGAGGAGTGCGAGAGGATAGGCCAACATGGTGGCTTACTGTCCCCGACACGATACGGAGCGACCAGGCTCGAAGCCAGACGACTTCGCCCGGAACATCCGCGGCTTACGCCTTCTCGGGGAAGGGAAACCAGTGGCTCCCACCAAGCGGAACAAGATTTTAGTAAATTGAACAGATTTTTTGTGGAACAGTAATTGGCCTGCTCCAAATTCACGTGTTTTATCAAAAGAAAAACAATTATAGAAAGAAAGAAACAAGCGTTCCACTTATACCGTTTGATCCGCTAAACATTTGCCTCGGCTCAATCGAAGTTAGTAAAACGCCAGCCTTATGCTGTACTTAACTGGAACCTAAGTGGAACCAGATTAAGAGTGTAGCATAAAACGATTTGCCTTAAAATATATCCCAGTGTCATTTATTTTGTATAAGTATAGTCACAAAAAGCAGGGGCTCAAACCGCAACCGTAACTGAAACTGAACGCCGTTTATGAACGAAATTGTTTTCAGTAACCGTAACAGGAACGAAACCGTTATTTAAAATTTATCAAAAACCCTAACCTTAACTGTAACCATAAATTATTTTCCGGTTCCGATATTAGCCCATATTAACCGGAAAATAAAAATACTAGTTTTTCTAAGAATGACCACGAGGATGGATCTTGAAATTTCGTGGCCATTTGGCAGAGTTTCCGTTAGCGAGTGGTGCACCTCGTAGTAGATATAAGTTTAATCTAAATTTGGTATTAAGAATACTTCGCTGGAATCAATAGTCGAGCTTCTAATGAAACATCTCTCTTTCTAAATCTGCCATACTGCTATAATCACTGCATGGATTCAGCACGCGTCGCCGTCAGGGTATTAACTAAAGTTAGAATTCCGAGGTGTCCATCCAACTCGGTTCTTTCAAAACCATAGATGTTCCTGACCTGCAGTAGCCACGAGGCAAATTGACCATCATGCAGAGCTGGCGGAAAACAAAACCTGGTTTTTATTTCGTATGAAACGTGTAGCGAGTGACGATTTTGGAAAACAAAAATAAAAAAGTCAGAGGTTTTACATTGACGTTTCGTACGAGGGGTGTTGAGACAGTTTTGCAACTCATATATAAAAAAAAGGGCTTTGAAAAAAAAATTCAAAGTAATCCCTTCTCATGCTAATGCACGTTTCCCATCAGCCTTAAAAGCTTTTAACAGAACGCAAAAAAAAAAAAAAAAAAAGAAGAACTTTATTCCTGCTTTTCAAGCTTAGGCAGTTCGCAGTGCATTCGAGTCATCGAACCTTGTTCCTTTTAGGTGTTTTCTCACATTCTGGAATTTAAAAAAGTCACTGAAGGCCAGATTAGGCCTGTAGTGTGGGTGGTCAAGCTCTTTGAAAGCACACTCTCGATTGACAGCCAGGGAGGGGAACGCGAGACCTTGTGAACGGGCGCGCTGTCATGGAGGAGGAGGACACTTTTTGCCACCAGTCCTCGTCGGTTTTCCACAATGGCCTCACGCAGTCTGGGAGAACATTGGCATAGTATTCGCCTGTAATTCTCGTGCTATTTTCCAGATAATCAATCAGTAGGATTGTTGTGTCATCATGTCCGAATCGAATGTCATGTGTCGGTTAACTGTGACCTCACTCTTTAACCTATAGATAGCGCGGCTGCTATCAGTATAAAAGCAGCCATGAGTGTGCCTACGGGTTTGTTGTAGTCTTGGCATCATCAAATAAACATGCAAGCTGCAGAAACTGAGTACTTCCCTAGAGGCTAAAACAAGGATAGCTTTTGCGTCCCAAAAGACTGTCGCCATCACTTTCTTCCCCCGTGCGTTGCGCCTTGAATTTATTCGGAGGGGGGCTCCTCATCCGAACAGTTTGGCAGTGGCAGTGCGCGGATGATTAGATCATCATCGCGTGCCGCCACTGCAAGGTTTGCGGCTGCTTCACGAGTGGTAACTATGGTGCGCCTCCGAGTTTCCCACGAGCTTTAAGTCGTTCTATAATTGTCTGGTATAGTGGTTTTTGATTATGCTCAGCATGTTCCTAATTGAAACCCTTAGATTGTTTTTCTAATGAAAAAGTTAATTGAGCAAGTTTAGTTAATTATCCCACTTAACGCAAAGATTAATAGGGTACGTTGCTGGGCTAGTTGGTTCATCTTAGTAACACATATAAAATAGCGCAAAAAAGACAAGGCCAAGAAGTATACTGGACAGGTGCTAACTAACAATACTTCTGAACGGAAAACCGTCCTTATGCGTCTTTACATTCAAGAAATGCCTTTAAAGTAACGTTTTTCGAATCGCTAACAGCTATTGCCACTTTTTGCATCTCTATAGGCTCTTACACAAAAAAACATCAGTTCTCTTTACCTTTAGCGGTTTAACGCTAGCCAGGGCGAAGTTCTTCATGACGGCCTTTTCTGCACATTCCTTGAAAATTTCAGACGGCATGACGACAAAGCCGCCCTGTTTGTCCGCTTGTCAAACAGAGAGGGTGGAAAAAGTCGAAGATCTTTTTCAGGGAAAAAGATCTTTGGCTCTTACAAGTGGACAAAAAGGGCGGCTTCGTCGTCATGCCGTCTGAAATTTGCAAGGACTGTGCACAAAAGGCCACCATGTAAAGACGCATAAGGAGGGTTTTTCCGTTCAGAAGTATTGTTAGTTAGCGTATGTCCTGTATACTTTTTGTCCTTGTCTTTTTTGTGCTTTTTTATATGTTTTGCAAAGTTTAGGACCCCACATAATGTCCCCCTGGCCATATAACTCATCTGCACAAACAGCATTAGTGCATATGCTGCGAATGTTTTGTAATAAATTCGTTCGAATTAAAATGGAACACCTAGTATGCATAGTATAGTGTTGTAGGCGTTACCGACAAAAGCAACGAAAAATGTCACTTGTTACTTGCAAATAAAACTTACGCGTTACCGGCATACGTCACCTGAAATGAAAAGGAACGCGTCACCGTTCCCAATAAAAAGTAACCCACGTTACTTTTGCGCTAATTTTTATATTATTAATTAGCATGATTTAATTTTTTGTCGGTGCAGGTATTTATGTGCTTCATATTTCAAGAAACATTATGTCCATGCATAAACTGAACAAATTTACATTATCTTTTTTTTACGTTTGCCCCTAAATACTCACGAGAAAAGACACAAAGAAGAAAGAAAAAACTGAAATATAAACGTGGCTTGGAGCCTAAAAACACGAGAGAAAAAGATAAAGATGTTTAAAATTCTCTGCAATGCCGAATTTAAGCGCAGCTCTTGAGGAGCATAACGGCAGGGTACGGGGGGGAGGGCATGTTCCTGCTCCCACTCCATACCCTCACCTCCTCCTTTTCTGCTCCCTTCCCATTTAGCGGAAAATTTTCGATAAATTTTCTGCTAAATTTAGCGGGGAAGTTTTTCCTCCACTAAATATAGCGGGAAAATTTTTCCGTCAAATTTAGTGGAGAAATTTTTTTCTTTAAAAGGACATTGACAGGGTTTTTATGCGCGCCCAGGTTTTTAGTTGTACATGACATATGAGAGCCCAATTACCCAGAGCAGAATTTCCGGCTCGAAATTCGGTTTCTTTCCGCCCGAAGACCGCCGATCAAGAACTGGCCGGTTTCAGTCGCGCTCACTTTCTTCTTCGTGGCCACGGGGCGTTTTCTAAGGTTTAGACACAACCATCTAATTTAATCAAAGTCGTGGGTCATTGAAGGCACATACTCTATATTAAAAATAGAATAAAAATAAGAGACACATTCTGTATTCGGTGCGTTCACTGCGTCATTCTCAACATGGCGTCGTATCGTGGACTCGCGGGCTGGACGGCGACGGCAGCGGACGACGGGCATGGGACTTCTACTTCACAACTGTGGTTCGCGGTACCGGTGACTTGTCTTCCTTCGAAAAAGTAACTTTCGACCGATTAAAAGAATTGGGATTCATTCCGTATGACCGCCAAGCCGATTTGCACGAAAACGTCGCCGGGCCGTCGCCTCCTCTCGTGGCTGAAAACATCGCTCGCGCAAACGTCAAGCACGAAGCGCGTAATTCGATTTGAATATGCGCGCGTATGATTTCTTTACCAGGTGCGGATGCGGCCAATGCGGGGTGCTGCCAGGTTCGAGCCTAGGGAGTGCCTTTGCTGGAAGGAAATCGGCAGCAAACTTTTCGACCTACAGTCCACCGGCTGCATTACTACGATCGGAAGAGTTCCCCCAGTATGGCTCGGTGGAAAGGTGTCCGCTTCACGTGCAGCGGTTGCCGGTTCAGTCCCAAGTGCGGGCGTACTGTTTTTTGTTTTGTTGTTGTTTTTTCTTAAACATTTAGCGGTTTTTGCACATTAATGTTCGTACAATTATCGCTGAAAAAAAAAAAAAGATGTTGTGGACGGGACGTCGCTGAACTAAACTGTATGGGATTCCCCTTTTGACGCATGCGAACTCAATGTAGTCATTTTCCACAAAATATAAGGAGCATACAAATCGGGTAGCGGCCGGTTTCCGAGGTTTCCGTAACTGTTCTGTGAGAATTGGAGCCAGCCATTGGTACCAATCCCGTTCATCCTTCGGAAACTTGTGCAGACTTTGCCGCACAGTGCCTCTTTGGGATGCAGAACCTGTGAGGCAGCTCTTCACGCAACTTATTGGGGGCATTCTTTTCGGATGCCGATCACGGGCATTCACTACGGCCACAAACTACGCATTTCTAACTCTTCAATGTACAAAACAACTCATCTCGAAGTGCAGAACAGTGAGCGCAACAAAAATAACTGCAAAGAAATCGCACGGCAACAGTTCCCGCAACGCATGTCGTCGGCTGCGCGCGGCCAAAAGAAAAAAATAACGGAGGGGAAAAAAAAACAAAAAAAAAAACAAGTGCACGGTCAATGAGGTAGACGGGCTTATAGTGATAAACCGGAAGTTCGGAAGTAGCACCCCCCCCCACCCCCCGGTTGCCGCCATGTTGTACGCAAAAGTGACCACTCGTCATGTGACCTCACAAGGGGTGTGACGTCATCGGTAAGATGGCAGCGCCCAGAGCTGAAGAATGCGAGTTTGTTCGGTGCGCGGCAGCTGTGATGTGCAGCTGCTTTCCGGCGACTTAGGGCTCCTTCGTTTCTCGCTGACGCAGGTATAATCTAAAATTATGAAGGAATGAGACTTTACATCCTTTCTGCGCAAGGTCGCTCTGAATCATCTGGATATTAACGCCTGTGAAACAGCATCAGCCGTATCGCCGTTACAGTGCTCGGATTCCCAGATGTGTTCGAGGATCGATAGAACTTTGAGTGCTTTTAGCATAAAATTTTCACATTCTCTTAGCTTTGTTTGAACGTTTGAATGTCTTAGAATCGACGCGAAATGTATGCGTCGGACATAGGGCCTAGGGGAATTTGTTTCAGCCCTAGGTAACTGCAGAATCACAGCAACATTTAGCGAGGAAGCTCCTGCGGTCTTTACGTTTTGTACTTATCAACAAATTTACGATATAACTTCTAGCCTAAAATATTCGCATTTTCTAGCTTCGTTTGCACTTTGGAATGTCGGCGAATCGAAGCGAAACGTATACGTCGCGTTAGGACCTAGGGGAAGTTGATTCAGCCCTGCTTTACCGAATAACCATAACAACTTTTAGCAAGGAAGCTCCTGCGATTCCTTTGTGCTAATCGACGATTTTACATTCGATCGCAATGGTTTCTTAAGTGAAAAGCTGGCGTTTACTTAATTGGCGTGCACGCAAACACATTAGTTACGTTCATAACATATTATATTTGTCCCCTTGGAACTTAGAACACAGCAAGTCTTCACATTCTTCATTGATCAATGCACAAAATGTTACATCCGATGTCCCATCGAAATTAGTATTACTAAACCCGTTACCTTCCCGATCGGTATCAATAGTCCACTGTAACCTCCATGTGTATGATCAGACTCCTCTTAGACGGTTGTCTAATCCGTCATTCTAACATATAGAATCTTTTTTTTTAAAAATGCAGCCTCACTCTTTAGAGGTCAGAGATATAACCAGACATATCAGCAGTTCGTTAAATGTAATTCAACTCTAAAATAGAAGATTAAATGCACATTTTTCTCTTTCGTAAGACTTATTGCAGCAATGCTTTTTTCATCAAGAGTGCATTGTATTAGCCAGTCAATTATTTACTTGTTTTAATTACCTGGACAAGATGATTCCTATTTGTGTTCATCCCTTTCCCGAGGAGCAGTCTTTTTGAAAAATGTTGACTACCATCTCCTTCCGTTTCTTCTATAGATTTCTTTCAAAAGTGTGGGCTGCCTTTGCTTCGTTTCACCGTAACTTGGAAAACGGCAACCGGCACAGCTTCCTAAGCTAATCAGACAGACGGAGTGAAGGTGTGTGACAAATTTGTGCAGACGAGCACTCTGATGATATGTTGTCATGTGCCTCTCTCCGACGTGCATATTGACTCACCGAGATTGTAGCCTTCGCCGCTTGCCAAATTCTGATGAAACGAATTACAGTAGCTACTATTCTAATTACCCAATGCCTTCATACTTTGGGCATTTGTTCGACAAGAATGTTATGTCAGTCATAATCGTGAACTCTGCTCAGTGCCAATTGAAATCGAATGCTGCATTTGCGTTCGACGTGAACTCGAACACATTTGTGTGCTTTACGCCGAAATAAAATGGTGACAGTTATGTTGCTTGATGGGGTTTTGCAAAATGTTTATTGTGCAATACGTAGAGTAAGAGGCCTGCTATGTAACACTGCATAAAAACATACTATTAAACTCGACGCTCAGAGGTGTGTTCGCTCTTGCAATTAGCAAGTTACAGCAATAATAATTTCTTACGAGTGTAGTACTTACTATCGGTAGCTGGGCCCGTTTTGTGCTCATTAATGTCAGTGTGCTTTAATTTTATTATCTTATATGTAGTTTTAAGTATCCTCTCTGCAATGCCTACAAAGGCCCCTGGAGGGAATACATTAATAAATAAACTTTTCATATTACTGGAGTTGGTTTTCAGATGCACCGCAGGTTCAGGAGAAGTGGAACGAGTGCAGCCCCATCCCCATACAACACGTCATCCAGTCTGGTATGTCCTATTAATTAATATTGAAGGGTCAGACATGCAAGTGTCCTCAAAAGGTCCAGCGCATGCAGTGAAAACAATTCTTGGTGTACAGACTCTGAAGGCGTAAAGACATGCGGAAATATGTTTATTTGGCTAGTGTATCAAATATGTTTATTTCCACTTAATTACATAATTATTGATTCCTACCAAATGGTTCCGTAACAAGTTTTTTCTACGACAGTCGCCGTGTCAGGCGTTCAGCCGTAGTACCTAAGTTCCTTGTTGTCGGATGACGCTCCTGGAATGTCGGTGTTCAGTTTAGTCGAGTGACAACTTTGACTGACTGATGCTGCTTTGTAATCATACGTCAGTACCGCCACTGACATTTGATGCACTCAAGCTGCAGGGCTGGCTTTTAATCCGCAAATTTTCCTGGTAGGTTTCTGCGTCAATGCAGCAAGCTCGGGCATGTAATTCTTACGTGACTGTGCCTTTTGCTGTACCGTTGACTTGATAGCTAGCAACAATGTTTGTTTGCTATCCAAGCCATTTCACTTCCATTCCTTAGTGGCGATTTCTTCCGCATCCCGCGACCATATTAGTGGTCGCGGAATGCTTAAGTCTCGTGTGGCAAAGTGAAGTCGGGTGATGCTTGGTGTTCACTTTTGAGAACAACCAACCATTGCATTTCTTCAAGTCACTCAGCGGCATTCGCCTACGAAGTTGCAAATTGGTTGTTCCGTGGAGTGGGCACAGACAATTGGTGTCAGCGTATTATTAGGTATTGTCTTTGGACGACAACCGACACGAAATTAACTGTCATTGCATTGTCGCTCACCTGCTTTGTCGTGCTTACCTCCCGCTAAGGTGATGGGGGGTAAGCACGAGAAAGCAGGCACCATTCGCTGAGCTGCCTCCTTAAAGGGCAACTCCGCATCATTTTTGATATTTAGAAAACTATGTAGCCCTCTTCAGTATCATATAGGAAGACCCCACGTCAAATATTACGATCTAATTCTGTTTATATATTTAATAAACTGGCCAGCAAACCTTCAAGCGAGCCAAGTCGCCGAAATCTGCCAACTCTAGCGTGCGGCGCGAGGGGCAATCATCAGCGCAGTCAATGCCACGGAGTTGGAGCGGCCAACGTTGAACCACTACGTCAGAGGCAAGTGTACGTCATTCTCACGTTTTGCTTGTTTTTACTTCTCAGAGCGAAATTGAACGATGACGTCATGAGTTTCTCCTCCCGGTGTTGGCTGACCGGGCGTTCACGTGATCACCGTAACACGGATGCGCTAGTTTGCGCTGCCCTGCGCGCTTATCGGTCTGTTTCTCCGCTCCCCTTCTCTTTCGTCTTCTCCCCTTCCCCCTCTCCCCAGGGCCATCACCGTCCACGCCACGCAAAGCAACCTGCCCGCGTCCAACAAAAAAAAAAAAAAAAAAAAATCCTGCCCGCTTTGCGTGTTCTGTTTCTCGCTCCCTCCCGAACGTCACAAGACCACGTGGTTGGACGGGGCGTGGCCATGCCTCTGACGACCCGAGACCGATGTTGCCTGACGCAACCGAAGTTTCGGTTTCGGTATCTGCTGATGTTTAAATTAGGATTACACAAATCATATTCCACATTTCGCGAATCCGAAGACGTAGAGTTGTTTAGTAGTGCTTTGTGAATGTGAATCACATGGAAGCCTAAATTTTTCGGAATTGAGCGGAGTTGCCCTTCAAGCTGCGGTGATTGGATCTGAGTGTTGTGCGGAAAAGATGACGCACGGACTTTTCTATCTTTTTTTTTTTTTTTAATTGTATTTAGCTTAGTTGCTGGCTCCCTCGTTCATCTGCAGGACAGCGTGTGTCGCACATCGAAGATGTCAAATTGCGGATCGCATGTTCAGTTTCAGTTCGCGCTTTTAAGCTTATGATATGAGCCAACTTTACCCAACCAAAGTTTTATTAACATTACCGTCTATACATGCACACTGACGCCAAGCAAACTTAACAAAATATTGGGGTAACGACATGCTTCCCATTTCGATACAGTCAGCTGTCTTCTCGGTGCTGTCGTCAAAATGGAATAGATTGCTTTGCACCATATTCACTCCACACCGTACAGAAGTCTTTGCGTATGTTCTTGAGTACCATCTGGTATCATTTGAGCGGAGTGATGGCTTTTAACATATAACGTTGTTTTTCTTAACTGCCTATTGTATTTCTTTTTATTATGAGTATCGTATATTTGGGCCTCATGTAGTATTGCGATATATTACAGTGGACTAGAGGGTTGTAGTGGGCTCACGGGACGGCTGGGCCTGACGCGTTTGATATCGACGCGGCGGTGGCGCTGTAAGCGTTTCCTCCTGAAACTTTCCAGCGCGCATTGGCCAGACCAGGTCGGCTAGGCGGCTCTCACCAATCGCGGCCCGCGGGCGGGAGAAGTTTCAGGAGGAATCTACTGCTGTGCATCCGGCGTTTTCGACATTGGCCGCTTCAGCGCAACACACGGGGGAGATAGGGCGGTGAGCCCACTACCTAACTTCTAGGGCACTGTAGGTATATGTACGCGTCTCTCTATTCATAAAGTCCGGTTATGTTCACCTCATATTACGTTGAATTAAAACTTTCGATTGGGCTAGTTGGTTCATTGTGATCTGGAGGGCTTAAAAACGAGAAAAGCACGGAGGGGGAAGAGACACGCACATAGTGCCAGTCTGTGTTGTTTATGTGTCTCTTTCTCATCCATGCTTTTTTTTTTTTTGCACTTTTAAGTTCTCCAGATCATAATGTGTGTATTTTCTTTACCTCATTGGCTTACTTCATACTACACCATCAACTAAGGCTTTTTTTTTTTTAACTCTCTACTTGCGCTACTGAAATTCCCCATGAAACTATAGCCACCGATGGGATAAAAACGGCTGCACGCGTGTCTTTCCCATGCCTAGCCACCGGCATGCGCTAGTAGCCTTCCGCCGTGATTTGGAAGCGCGTTAATGTCCGAAGCTCACGAGATGCCGAAACGTTGAGGAAGGTATTACCACGGAGTTTGGTGTTAGGTTAGCGCTGGAAGCCAAAAGAATGAGAAAGCTCCCTGTCGTTCTCAGCCTGCAGTGACCAAAGCAGTATACCTCTAAATAAATAAATAAACGCTCATGGTTATAGGGTCGATAGTATGAAGCATTCGTAGCACCATAAACATTCGAGCATTACTTGGGCCTTCTCTATGACAAAGAAACAAAATGCTTCTCAATGTTAGCTGCAAACACCATGCACTTCTCGTCCAAATGCTTGTACCGCACCAGGTTCTTGGTTCGCACAACTTTTGCCGATACTGGGAGTTTTTTCTTCCATTTTTGAGGGTTCCGATAACATAACGCGATCGTGAGTGACTATTTTCTTTCAGTTGGTTATGTTTTCCTTGTGCGACTTCTATAACGATGCATTTCATTTCATACCACTTTCCTGGCCTCTTGATTTATTTATTTTTTATATCCTAAAAAGTTTGAATCGAAATTTCCAAATTTCTTCAATTTTATTGAAACAACACCATGACTGCATTGATCCAGCCAATCAGCTGCTGTCATTTTTATATATAGCGCGGCTCCAGTGTATCTTGCGAGGTAAGCCAGCTGGAGATCTCGACGCGTGCACATAGGCGATTCAAGCTTTCATAAATGGGTTTTAAAGTTGTGCCTTTTAGCTTATAAACTTTTCAGGTATAGCTTCCTTTTTGCGAAAAATGAGAGTAACAAAATTACCAAGGTCAACGGCGAACGGGTTTGCGGACGACAGAATTAGCGACGCTTGTAACGTGTGGCGTCATTTCCTGATAGGTGCAACGAGATGCAGCGCTCTGTCGTCTTCTGGCTACATCAATCGGGAGATGGCGACACGCGTTACTAGCGTCGTTTACTCGGTCGTCTGCTAACTTATCCACCACTGACTGTAGCAAGTGTGTGAGACAAAAAAGGAGCTATGCCTTAAAACGTCATCAGCAAAAATGCACCACCGCAAAGAAGATTCGGTGAAAGTTCGAGTTTCCTATGCGCAGGCGTCAATTTTTTCGGTTGGATTCACAGTGTGAGATACACTGTAGCCCCCTATTTATGTCGCATTACAAGTAAGTATCAATACAAAACAAAACACAAACTGTCGTTCGCTTTTTGTGACATTTTATTTTGTGGCACGTTCCAACACGACCCCATTGTCGTTTCAAAGCTATCTTTGTGCGATTGTAGGATTACAATTTTTGTAGAATAAAATGAAATTGTATTAAACTTTTATACAGATCAGCTGTTCAGCAGCAATCTGTGCAGGGCGTATAAAATATAAAACAGCAGGTTGCTTGGCACAAGAGACTGCTAAATTTCGGCTATTTTACTGACGTACGCAAAACGTAAATATTTTTACTACGTCAATACTAATTTCAGATGTCAAATTATTGGTACACACGGTCTAAAATAGTAAGCAGTGTAATATAAAAATACGCGCTGTATTATAAGTTCACCAGTCACAACTGTTTTCAATAAGGATTTATTTCAGTATTATGAAGGCTTATCGTTTTTTTTTTCTACTTCAACACACAATTCGTTACAATATTTATAAAGGACCATTCGCTTGTTTAATGTGCAGACGTGTTCATTGCTGCATTGGAAAAGAATGTAGATGTTTTCGTGAGACTTCTATAGAATCTCAGCACCATATCTCTTGAAAACAATAGTAACCGACGGGTCAGCAAGCCGAGGGTAGCTTTCTTTGCACATTCAGATAAAGCACACTTTATTTATCTTGTACTCCTTCTGAAAACGTGAAAAAAATTGCATGGTGAATCGGCTGTACTCCATTAAAAATAGTACCTAGTTTTTGTAATTAAAAAGATGCTGTATAAATGCACAAATAAAAATGCACCTCAAAAAATTTCAGACTATAAAGTACCCAGGAAACAGTTCTGTTGGGCCAAAATTTGTGTTTTGTCGGTAAATTTGTGATTTTAACAAGACTGAAGAAACCCGGGTAAAGCCAAACTTGGAGTTCATTGGCCACAGCCTGGGTTCCTTGGCCCTAAATTGCCAAACAAGTACCAAAGTTGGGCTTTACTGCCGGTACTTCCGGTTTTCATGTGTCCACTTTGGACCTAAATTACCGATAAAGTGCCCTAATTAGGATTTACCGCTGCTTCCTTCGGTTCGTATACGCGGCATTTCAGGCTCAAGTCTGGCACTTTGAAAATTCTGTGGCGAGCCAGAGGAACGCCCTAGAAACGCCAAAAGTGAAGTACTCTCGAACTAACTAACGCCTTGGAGCAAAACCGTATCAGGCCCATGTTAGGCTCCTAGGGCTATCAAGCTTGTGCCAAGTTTGGCGTTTCTCTAACATGCCGCCTACACAACTGCAACAAAAGCCGCAGTACACAGCGGAAGAAAAAATTGTATGAGATTGGGGCCGATTCTACAGTGCCGTCCTTCATTATATCTAGAAAATTTGTTTTATTTTTGAAAAAAAAAAACGTAAGGGTTACCTTGTTGTACGTAAATTTGAACGATCCTCTTTTAGCGTGATACACCATTTTTGTCGTTATTTGATCCATATCCACTTCCTTTTGGAGCGTCGACGTTTCCTTCAAGTCGATTAATCTTCCCCAAAGCGTAAACTTAAGGAAACTTTCCTCTCTGTCCTTAATCTGTTCAATGGATGCTCATTAGTAGTAATACCGGAAAAACTCGAAAGATGTACCTGTACCATGAACTGAGTCCTGAGAGGGTTAAAGAAACACTACCACTAAGTGAAGCATAATGCACGCCACCTACCCGGCAGATGGGCGGGTGAAAAAATCTACATAATAAGAACTCAAACCTCGAACAATGTATTACTTCGTAACGTGCGATCAAAAAGTACCAAGACAACTTTTGTTGTGTAATCTCTTTGCTTTTGTCTTGCACGTAGCGTCAGATGCGCCACAGCACGAGGTCCGTGTCTCGAGCGAACCTTGAAAGCGAATGGCGGCGCAACACTGAAATGAGCGGCCCTTCGAAGCAAATGGCGGCGCAGCACTAAAACGAGTGACCCTTGGAAGGGAATGGTGGCGGAGCACCCGCCCGTGACACGTGTCTTGTGTATTTCCACAAAAACGGTTGGTGATACTTGTTAAAAGTGCCTGTGTCGAGGGGCTTTAGCGCGCCTGGCTTACAAAGGCAGTGACCTTCATGTGCCATGCCAAAGGGCGTCGTTCTGTGAACATTTGGGAATGCACGTACAAGAGCTTGACTACGTACACGTGCACATCAGCGATTTCAGCATGTACATCAATGAGAGCGACAAACGAGCATCGATTCTGCGTCAAACTCAACAAATCTAAAACAGAGACCATGAAATGAGTTGGCAGGCTCATGACAAAAAAAAAAATGCAATGAGTCGTGCGAGGAATTTCGAATGGCGCTTGCTTTTCAAGAATGTCAAAACGCTATTGGAAGACGAAGAGAGGTCAGGAAACCTTCCCCGGCCTCTCTTCGTCTTCCAGTGATGTTCTGTCGGCTCAGGTTCTGTGGCACCAATTTTCTCCCTAAATATAGCGGAGAAACTAAATTAGTGCATAGGTCACGTGACATAAATATTCTCGCCAAATTTGATATTTAGGGGCACTTCTCAAATGGGCACTGACAGGTAACAATAATTTTTTTTTTTTTATCTGAAACGATTGAAAACGATGCCTTGACATTACCCTAAAAAGCATTCGGAGCTTGGTAAATAAGTATTTCTGAAGTAAACAAAAAACAGTTTCAAAAAGCCGATTTTGAAGTTCCCGGACGATCCGTGCCAGTGCAGTGATGTCAAACATTAAGTCTACCTGTAAGTCAAGTATTTCTTCCGCCTCCGAGCCATCCCAACCGGAAGTGTCGTGTTTGCCCGATCAACTGCGCTTCTCCGTGTGTGACGCTTAACGAGGTGGAGGACTTAGAGCGACAAACCGGGGTTCCGGTCCACACACGTAAGTGACCCCCCCCCCCCCCCCCCCCCCCCTTTTCCGGGCCGCTGCCATTGTACACAAATGTGACTTCTCGTCACGTGACCAGACCAACTACGTGATGTCAAAGAAAAAATGGCAGCGCCCAGGCAGTGCTGGCCCCAGCTGATCTGGGGCGTTGGCCGGAGCTCGTCGTATCCGTGGTTCGTTGTCATTGATTTGAGCGAGTTGATTTCAGATGCGGGAGCTGTCATATGAAGTCGTTCAAAAGCGACTTGAGAGTTCAGCGTAGTCTCTCACCTAGGTATAACGTGCAAATACGGAAGAACGGTTCGCATTTCGCTGGCAATCGACGGGGGTATTGCCACGAAAAAGACAATCGGGCCTGCGTTGCACGTACGTACTTCAGATTGAACCTGATATCGCGATGACAAATTTTAACGCGACGTTTTTGTGCCGTCGTTGACCATCGTAATCCTTAAAGGGATGCTGAACCGAAATCTGGATTCCACAAAACACGGCGGCAAAAGCGTGCAACGGGATGCTACAAACACCAAACCATGACTCATACAGTGATATCTCGAACGGATGACCGTATTTTTTTAAAAAAAGAGGCGCCTTTGGCGGGAATGTTGACGTCATGTTTTTCCGAGAAGGAGAGGGAAAGGCCTCGCGGCTTTGAAGGAGCGAAGCGAAGAGAGGAGGAAACTCAGTATCTTGACGTCACGCGCCTTGTCGGCCTGGTTCCCCCCCCCCCCCCCCCCCCCCCCAATCTCGACTTCTTTTTTTCCAAAAATACGGCCGTCCATTTGAGATATCGCCTTACTAGTCGTGTGGTAGGGATTGTAGCGTCCCGCCTACATCTCCTGCATTGTTTTTTTGTTTTTTTTTTTTTTAAATCCAAATTTTGGTTCACCATCCCTTTAAGGTTTGCAACGAAGCGCGTGCAATATATTTGGATACACCGTTTAGCTACAGAAATTGCGTGAGTCGTGCCTGGCAGTGTGCAGTCCTGGTGCCGCTTCGTTCAAATGACTGAAGATTCACCTTGATTGTGCTGCGCACCGAAGAGCTGTCTTCAACCTGGTAGCTCACGTGCCGTGTTAGATGGTGCTGGCTGCTTCCTAAATTGTTTCACGGAACACAGGTGTTGCAGTTTGCATTGAGTCCGCTGGTATGCCGCACGTTTCGTTGACACCAACGTTTCATCTGCACTTTTTACGCGAATAGCAAACTGTATGGGTATTTCATCGCGCGTGTATCACTGTGGCACCTGTTACCTACCCGGGGTACCCGTTCACGCCGCTTTGCGGCAACAGTCTGCAGCGACGTATTACCAAAAAAAGTGGTCTTAACTCCATTTAAGTTCAGTTCGTCCACGGCAGTCGTCAAAACACCGAAGGAGAAGACTTATTCAGAGGGAATGCCACTAAATCAATGCAGCATTTTTTGCTGGTCAGGGTAAACTCTTTAACTCTTTTCTGTCAGTTTTATGTGGTCACGGACGCTTGGTCCAGTCGTTTTAACAATTATTACTATTATGAAAAGTTACAGGCCATGCTCAGCTGTCACCGTGCGTACTGGTGGAGGTGCTGGGTACTTTGCTCTTAGCCTTGCACTTCGTGGGCACCATGGTGGCTCCTTAGCTGAGTTGCCCGACAACGAGACATGGGTGGCGGACTGTCCCGTGCGGCGACAAAGTCGAGTCACGCACATCGCGCACGCCGCCTTGATAAGGCTGATGAGAGGTGCCGCCCAGGCAGTCGGTGACTCGGTGCCTATACTCAAACGCCAATGGTGACACGTTGTTTTAATGTTAGTGTTCTTTATCGTCTCATTGCTCTTCAATTAAATGTCTTTCCTTGTTGTCGCAGCTGTTGGCTCCGTGTTCTTCCCTTGATTTAAGTATGAAGCAAGGCAAACCGACCACAATGGCGCCATAGCGTGGTATGATACTTACCTGAAGAAATTTCACGGGTGTTGGTTTCTTTTCTTGGTAAGCTTTTTTCCCACTTCCAGTGTTTCCAGTCGTCATTCCGTGCTTCCGTGTCACGTCCGCGTTGGTTGTACTGGGGTTCGTTTGATTTGTTTTGTGCCTGCAGCAAGAGTTTTCTCGCTGCTCGCTTGTGTCGATTGCCTGGAGGCGTTTTTTGTGTGTTTGCAGTCATGCCGACACGGCAAGAGGATAAAGAAAGGGTAGAAGCTGCACAGAGGAACCCCCTAGCGAAGCTCACTGAGATGTGCACCTTTGTGATGCAGCGCCTGGCCCTTAGGCCTGGCCAGCAGGAGACCCCATCACGACAGCCCTGACCACACTTGTCTGTGCCAGTCTGCACAGGGTACGACGACGTCAAGTCCGTGGCAGACTTTTTGAGCGGGCTGCAGACGTACCACCATGCTTCCGGTGCCTCTGAAGCTTTCATTGTGGACCGCATCCTGCCGCTTGCATTACAAGCGAACGCCAAGTGCTGTTTGGTGTCACAGGACCTCTTCACCAGCCTGGCGGACTTCCGGACAAGGCGACAAAAAGAGTTCCTGTCTGCGAGCTATGCGGCACAGATTCTCCGAGAGTTCGAGGCAAGGACGCAACACCTGCAGAAAAGTCGGGTCCAGGATGTTCGTGTCATGCAAGAGCTCTTCAAGAGAACGGACCCGAATACACCGGAGTCGACAGAGTAGCTTGGGTCAGAAGACAGTGCCACTCAAGATACCATGTCTATTTTATCAACGGCACTTTTGAGACCCTTGAAGAGCTAGGCTGGGGCGCCAGCCTCGCCGAGGAAGCCATTCATGCAGGGCGGAATTATGTGCCGCCGTCGTGGTGGAGACGATGGGGCTTCCGGAACGGGACTGCCATCAACGTCGTTCCGGTCCTGCGAGAAATCTTCGTCTCCTGCTTGAAAACATCGTTTCAGGTCGGTCACTTGAACAGATCCAGTTTCTTGACTAGGCTCAGTTTGTACTTGACTTGTGAACACTTTTCATGCACACGAAACGGACTTTCCCACCAGTTTGCGAGGGAGGGTGCGAAGCTTTGAGCGGAGTCATTCTGTGGGTGAGTACGCCAGAGCACAAAATCTCCCACCTCGAACTGCAGGTCACGTCACCCTTGGTTGTGACGTTTCAACTGCTTTACTCAGGTTCCTTCAGATTGAGATTCACCCAGTAGATGTTCAGGAAACGGCTTTCATCTGCCACACAGGTTCCCGAAGAGTGCGTCGGAGAAGTTACCTGGCTAGCTGCAGTTCCTGAAGGACTACTGGACGGTTTAGAATCGAACTCCTTTTTTTCGTTACTTTGTCGACGAGGATTATGAAGTCCGCCCAAGCGACCCTAGACCGTGGGTGGTTAAAATGGTACCTCGGTTGAGGCGTGGTTCCGACACACTTCCCGCAGCAAAACATCCAAGAACAGAGGTAAGTCTACCGAGCATAAAGAACTTGGTCTGATTTCCAGAACACCCTCCCTGCTACAATCTACAGGTGCCGAGCGCCGCCACGTTTTTCAAGAAAGGATAGAAAGCCAGGAGGCAACATCACTTTCAGACTTCGATTGTCGGTATTTCAAAAGAAGAGGGCATAGGGCGTTCGCAATTGCGTTAACAAACATGTTTTACAAATGCCGTTAATAAATGTTATAGAAATGACGCTTACAAAGCGTCTAAGTTGTATAATCGATTACGTCACAACTAAAAAGGATCGCGGAGGAGAAAAACGCCAAAAATAAAAAGGTGCGCGCGCGCGTGGGAGAATTTATTTGGCGTTCTGGTATTCTTTTTTGCATGCCTATGACTACAACTTACATCATTTTACACTATAAAAAATACGACCTTTAGGGTGCCAGTGCCACTTCAGAGGTATTAACCCCATACCTGGCCGTTGCAATTCCTCTTTGCCTTTTGATCTCTGCCTGTTCCTTGGCTTCAGCCATAAAAACTTTCGGCGTTGGTTCTTTCGAAGACAAAGGTTAATAAACAGGCGAGCTGGTTAACGCTGAACAGGATTTTAACCGGAGACATCGGAAGGCAAGAGAGTCAAGGGACAAACATACAGGTCCCAAGCGCAGCTGAATAGATTTTATTATGCATTGTGTTTTATATGTCACCCATCACACGACCTTCACTGAGTTCTCACTTGTGTACACAACCAGCGCCACGCCTCCACAGCACAGCCAATGGTACGCTACCGTCTACCCCACTCTCTCACATGACTTTCACCAAGTTTCCACACGTTCCCCACATCCATTTCACCCCCTACCCAACAGATTCAATGGTATGGGTCAAACTTCTCTAACAAAGCCGATAAAAAATGTAATGTTCCCCTTACCCCTATTCCACCCATTACAAAAATAAAAAAAAACCTTCGCGACACCGGATTAAGAGCCATTGAAGGCTGGCTAATAGAATTTCGCACAGAGCCAATCCGAATTGTTTTGTTTGAAATTCTTCTTGTACAATTGTTTTCTTTACTCAATACAATATCCTCCAACACCGGCAACGATTGCACTCTTCTACGAACCTTGCCATTTCCGAGTTCGTTGCATTATTCTTGACAGCCTTCTTGTGCTCAAGTAATCTTACATTCAAACAGCGCTTTGTCTGTATGACGTAGGAGGATCAACACGTCATTGGAATGTCATAGACAACACCAACCTGGAGTTTTACGGGGGGCTTCCTGTGACTTTCTACAGAAGCTTGAATTCCATTTAAAAATGGCTTCAACTTATTCAACTTGCAGTCTGTAGTAGCGACCACGTTTATCCGAAATGTATTAGCAACCGCCATCAGATTGTACGAAAACCCGTGAAAGAAAGAAATACACGCCACACTGTCCTGTTTCTCTCCTTTTTTACAATTCCATTAGAACACTTTAGGCATTTAAAGGGTACCCTTCCGCCTTGTTATTCTGAGTATCCCGCGTCCTTCTCGCGCAATAACTAGTGCTTAACTGCCCCAGACAACCTGTGCTGACATGTTTTCTTAGAGCATTGTCTAGCAAGGATGCTAATATATCTGATTTAACTAACTTTGAGTGACGTTTAACTGACTTTGAGTGGCAAGTTGCCACCCAAAGTTAGTTAAACGAGGTGTAGCGGCAACAATGATGCTAAGCAACGAAAGGCCGAAGTGTCGTTACTGTGATACGTATAGTTTCTAGTAGGCCCAAATCTTCAACGTGACACTAAAGAAAGTGAAAGAGTGTCTTCTAGAAGGCCGGAGGGTTCAATTTTTTGTCACCTGAAGAGGTAAACGGGGGAAGGGGGAGGGGAGTTTACAAGTTGGGCTGTGTAGCTCGTAAGCGCCACAACACGAAAGCACGTGAGTAAAAAGTTTCGAGGATTGTATCTGCGACTGTACACTTCCCTAAGAGGTTACTATAGAGCTATTGCTAAATTACCTAAGCATCATAGAGAATACTGAAAATGTAAATACATGAGCCGCTCGTGCTCGCCTTCCCCGTATAAAAGGTTCGAAGTAAATAACCAAAATAAAGCGTTGACGAACGCGCGTGCCAGATGCCATTTCTTTTATGGTTTTGCTTTCAAACAGTTACTATACTCTGTTTCATACTTAGTGTGTGACGCTGTCAAAGCTACTGGCGCGAGCACAGGGCTTGAACTTGGTTGATCATTTGCACGCTTTCTCGCGTAAACAAAACCATAGATCAAGCCACGCGCTCGCGCCAGTAGCTTTGACAGCGTTGCACGCTAAGTATGAAACAAGTGTATAGTGCGGACGCAAGAGCTTGCAGCATACGTAACTACTTGGTGCTTGGTTAATTTAGCAAAAGGTCTATTGAATAATGAAGGCAGCATTCAAGAGGTTGTGTTCTTCCGGCTCAACGGAAATATTAAAACAATTCTGTGTGTGTTTTCTTTTTTAAGAATTGTTTTTTTTTTAACTGTGGGTATGTATTGCTTGTATATTTTGAGTAGTTTCTCGCCTTACATTTATGCAGTCCAACATTGTTTTATTGGGTATTTGCTGGCGATTACAAGCAAGAATTGAACATGGCCCAAAAGGGCTCCCACCGATATATCTATGTCAATCATCGTATTTCAACGGCGATTACAAAGAAATAACCCAATTTAATAGGTCAACTTCCTAACACTGTCACTGTGCGGCGCTGAACCGAGATAATAGATGCTATGGTTGGATTCGGCTATCTTTCCAGCGCGTCGTACTATTTCGCCGTGCATGCAGCTGATGTCTTCAGTAAGAAAACATTCATTGCAATGCAACAATAGGGTGTACATAGAATACGGGGTAATGTTGGGACCGGAGCGGCTCGCGTGAGGCGTGTGGTATAGTAGATCGCGATAGGTGGTCAACACAGGTGCATCAGCAGTAGGGTCAGTTATAGCCTCCTCTATGCTCATAAAGCCTGGCAGTTCGATGACGGAGCCATAGAGTACCCAGTTGTAGATTTGGAGCATGAGGATCTGGTAGCACAGAGCATTTCTCGGGGAGTCTGGTATTCAGCGCACAGCTTTTGCAGCGGCGAAGACGCAAAACATGGTTTTTAAACCCGACGGGAAAAAAAAAAGTGGTAGCCCGAGGAACGCGAGAAGCACGAGCGGACATTCCATTACTCTGAGCCAGTGTGTTTCGGCGTCTCGCCGCAGCGGGGCGCCCGTTACGTGACTCTTGTAGAGTGCCTTCATACACACGCGCGCTTTTCCTTGAGTGGTGACATCTCAGCCACTTTTCCACCCAATCCTTTTTTTTTTATGCATTTTGAGGTGTGCGCAATCCGGTGTCACTCAGCTCGAACGCGTAGCTTTGGCTAATGCATTGACGCCATTGTACCGCCCAAGTCACGCATCAAGTGCGCGAGAGCGTCACGCGCTGGCACATTCAGGGCAACAATGAATGTCTTCACCCTCAGACAGACAGACATGTAGGCACCCTAGACTCTTGTCTGCAGCTCTACCTTTTTACTTTCGGCGGCCGCGTCATGTGACGATCTGCCAGGCTTTGTCAGTATAGAGGAGGCTATGGGTCAGTTAGCTGGCGGTTGTGCACGTGCACCGCGTGAACGCGCACGTGCGGCGGCACGGGCGAACTGCAGCGACTTTCTTCTGCCCTGTCGACTGCAGCGCCGCGATTGTTGACAACACGCACAGCCTCACAATTTCCCATGGTGAAGTCGCGCCGGTGCAGACACTATCCCGTTTTCTAATACCCTGTAGCTACAACGCACCCTTCGGCCCCATCATCGCTCTCGTGTCGCACGCTCTAATGGCACGTACGTCAGCGCTCTCCTGTCGTGCGCTGTCGAGGCGCAAGTCTTGTACGCGTTACTTCAAAAAATGTCATTGATTACAATTACAATTACTTTATTTAAAATGTAACGTATTACCGTAATCAATTGCTGCATCACAAAAGAAATTGAAAATTTTCAGAAAGTAATTGATTACGTTTCACCTTACTAATTCATGTTACTAGTTGAGGTCAGTGCAGAACAGAGTCGTCAATGCCCCGGAACGCTTGGATCGTAACAACCCGTTCACAGAAAACAAGGCACATTCGACAGCTCGACAGTCAAAACGCCGCGCTGACCGTGTTGACATTCTAATCCTTCTGATACCTCAGTATTTTTTTTTCTAATTGTTTAGGTCTAAAAATGTGTCCGACCTTGGTGCACAAAAGACGATGTACGCACGAGCAGACAGAATGATTTTTTTTTTTACGTAAAATAACTGAGCTCAATCATTTCAGCTCTTTCGGGAACAAATCATTCATTACTTGTACTTGATTACAAAAAAAATACTAATTAAATTACAATGAACTTGCCCCCCCCCCCCCCCAAAAAAAAAAAGTAAAATTGAAGCGTTAAAAAGTTCCAATAAAATATAGCGGATTACAAATAATCAGTTGCTTGTAACCCTTACAAGTCTGCGAGGCGCTCTCTTTACAGACAAGGACGAGTGCTGCGTCAGCTTTCAGCTGAGACTCTCCTTCAATCAGTGAGGATACGAGTACCTGTAGAACGCTAACGTAGCCCTCGTGTTTAATACCTGCCCCGTATTTAAATTTTTCGGTGACGTAAACATTTCAACCCTCCAGCCTTATTATTTAGGAGGTGTTGGGATAGCGCAATTGCTCGCCTACCCTCGGCCGTTCGCCTACCTATCCCCAGAACACTCGAAGGTCGCTTCTATGGTCTGTTAGAGCCCACTCTGTACAAGCCGTTTACGGCATTTTTTTTTTTTTTTTTTTTTTTTACTTTGGTGCCGCGGAAGGCTTTGGACGCTTTGCAGAAGGTACGTTGGCAACTGACGAGAGCGCACGTGACCAGCACCCCTCCTGCTGATTGCAAAAGGTCCTCACCCTGGATACGAAGAAAGCTTCCCAACAGTCAATTTTTGTCACTCACCGCTTTGAAATCGGTGATTCGCAAACGTGGATTCGGAATGCCACCGGTGACCTCGACAGACCTCCAAGCAGCAAACAAGAAGTCTGGTTCTCTGAGTAATTCTATAGGAAGCGACGTTTCTAGAAGGGTAATTTAAAACCTTATAATAAGAATAAGTTAGTTTATTTGCTTTAGAGGGACAAATCGAATATACGCCTTTGTGAGAGGAGGTGAAATGATTTTTCACATTTAAATTTCGTTAAATCAATTTTTATTACACATATATTGTTATCGCGAAAAAAATATACGTAGAGCCTATCTCAACACCTACTTTGAGAGAACTTGCAAATTTGCATCTGCCCTCTAACGACAACAGGAACCGTGTTATGACCGGTTCATTTTGGATACATAACGAGTAGATTGAAGAGTGTCAACATATCTGGAATCTGGAGATTTCTATACGTTTCTGCAGTTTCTAGGCAGATGAAAACGAAAGTGAATCATGTAAAAATCTATACCATTATTTCGACTCAAAGAAATAAAAAGTCAGTCGCAAAACAAGACTCGTGAACATCAACACAAAAGCGATGGAAGGATTTACGTGTAATGAAGCCACAATATTCTTTACGTCACTTAACCTTCCCGCACCCAAAATAAGGCGACATGATGGGGCTAGGGTGGAGTCCCAACGGCTTTAACTTAAAAGCACCGATGCATATCCGTCAGTCTAAAAAATACAAAATCGGTAAAACTGCAAAACACCAATCTCTGGACCTTCTTGTTCCTCCAACTAGACTGTTTTTGTCGAAATCCTCCAGTCTTAGACTTAAAAATTAAAATTTGTATAGTATTTTTGTACGCTTATTGCCATTTTTACATTCTGAATGGCGAAATACGCCCATATATAAAAAAATTAATGATCACCGAGAAACAACCGCTGATATATTATGAATAAACACCGGAAAATCTACGACTTAGATATAGCCCACCTATTTTGTCAGAACAGTTCCTCAACATCCAAAAAAGAATGCCTGTTGACCAACCGTCACTCATCGTAGTCTTTGTCGTTTCCACCCGTTTAGGACAAGTTCTCATTCGCCCACAGAGCACAGGGTTCACCGCCACGGTCAAGTCCGCAGCCAGTTTTACGAGAATCACCCAGCAGTCGAGCACGCACATGCTATCCATAAGATGCATTCATACTGAGTAGAAGCGAAGCGTCACGGTGGCGAAACCCAAAGCACTGCCCACTAAGCGATGGAATGAGTTTTCTAACCGACACTCTCCCCTCTTGCGGGTGACAGGACGATTGGCGGGACAGCATTCTGAGAGATATGCGCTAGTTAATAGGGAAGCATGCAAACCCCAGAACAATTGTAAAGCGTGTTCTCCAAAAATGGTCCGTGTTTCTTTCACCGTAAAAATAAACTACGCATTACCGAACTTTCCGTTGCATAAATAAAGGTAACGCAAAAGACGAAGACAAGTAGAAGACACAGACACGGACAAGCGTCTTAGGGCTTGCCTTTTGCGCTTGTATTTTGTGCTAGATTTACGTATGTATTGTATAACCAACAAGCTTGTCATATGATCTTAGTATCCGCCCAATTGTACGGCTGTTTCCCAGACCAAGTTTTAGAACTGACCACTATATCACCCAGCAGTCCTAGGTGATTTCCTGAAACTTTCAATCGAGAAATAGGGCCCGTTTACCGTGGTTTGCGTCATTCAGGCCCATGCATTCCTTTTAAGGGATTCGCGTCGGCCACATTTTTCCCGAAGAAAAATTTCAAAAATCGCTTAAAGCTTCTTAATAAGATAACGGTTCATCATGAAACCTTAGCGTCGGATTTAGACCACTTGAGCTAAATTTGGGCGGAAAGTGAGCGTTCAGCGATGCGTAATTTGTTGCTCCGGTTAAACATAACCCTTCATTCCGATGACACATGGTAAATAAATTGCCGGCTATTTTCCTTGATTTTTCTTCTTCCATTTTCAATAAAATAAACAAGCATTAATACGGAACATCGTACACAAATAAAAAAAATACACTAAAGCCACCGACCTTGTTGTTATATTGCTGGTGTTTTGTTTGCTTCTTCCTCCGCCTGGCATCTTCACCAAAAGAGTGTCAGCCCCGTCACCTTCAGCGACTATATTCGCTATGAGCATTAATGATTCGGTCATGATACAATAATTTCAAACGGTTCAAGTAGCATCCCGTAATTTACAAAAATAACAATATAATTTTTTTTTTATAATCAAGGTCAAGACCAGTTTATTTTTGGGGTTAAGCAGACATCACCTGTGGTATTTCTTCGCTAGCTCCCAATATTTTTCTGTCCTGCCTATGCCGCTCTGTGCGGATATGTATTCACAAAGTAAGGTTCCACCGTAAACATTGTATATCCTTACCGGTCAATCGCAGCCTCAATTTCCTTGTGTCGTTCTTGTCGCTGCATGCAGTTAGAGCAAAGCCTTTTGTTTCCGTTAATTTATCCATGTTGGAGTTTACATTGTAAAAATAGAAGGAGAAGGTCTGTCCGATGTCATAATCTTTGTGCTTATCACTCTTTTTGTAGTACAGCTAAAAATGACAGACGAGTGTTCTTAAGAAAAGCGGAGAGCAATGTGGACCATGTCTGGCATGTTTATTTAAACAAGGCGCCAGAGTAAAAAAAATGTTGGTCAAAACTCGCAAAAGTACAGGTTGCAAACGCTCAGATACAAACGTGTGCTTTGCGGAGAGGCTTACCTTCTTGAGAGCCTCGCGTTACGAAAGCACTGAAGCAATTAAGGTCTTCAGCGAAACATCGGCGTTAAGGCTGAAACGCTCCAATAGATTTTTATTCTAGTTTGTATGTACTATGATTGAAGGGAATAAATAAGCGCAGGTAGTAAACCACCTTCATTCTGAATTATTACTGCGTGGCCACTAATTATGAAAACATGAGCTCATAGGACACAAAATGAAACAGACATAAACTTAGCACTAATGAGGATGTCCAGCATTTCTTAAGTTGTCTGTTTTTTTCAACTATTTGTGTTTACGATTCACTTCTAGAGGAGCACCATGACACGTAAGTCTTCACGTTTCACCGAGTAAATGTTTGCAAAAAAAAAAAAAGCACTCTCAAGAGATTTTTTTACAGCAATTAATGGCCCAGTATTTAATAAAGAACAGGTGCAGTTCAACCTACGCGGAGTTATGGAAGCTCGTGAAAATGGTTCAACAAAAACAATGTACAAAATCAAATTTCGTTCGTATTTGTATCAGAAGTTTCGGGTATTGACTAAACTCTAGATAACTTTTGGAGTTTGGAGGCTTCTTATTTCTCTGAACAGGCAGATTTTTACGCCAATAAAAAAGAAAAACAAAAACAGCGCTGCCCTACTATGATTATATAATTCTAGCTTTACCTTTGTTATTTTACAGAACAATAATTTAAGCAAATCGTCGTTGCTTGTTCTTTTTACAAAGAATTGTCAAATTGAAGCACAACTTTGGCTTGGCAGTTCTTAATCTCCTGTACAAGTGAATTAGCAGAGGATCGTATTAAAGGGGCACTAAAGTGATTTTGAAGTCCTGGTTTTACAGGTGCAACTCAATCTACGAGCACTAAGCAATTCTAAAAAAAATCAGAATTACATTCATGCGCGTCCGATTTGCACCTTAAAAAGTGATCAAAGTCTCCAACACTTAACATCGGCGCAGAACGACAGATGGCGCTGGTGAGCCTTGCTGAATATGGTTATGGTGCCTGGAACGCGTCTCCGACTGGTGTGTTTACCGGGTTCAAAAAAGTGGTCCCTCGATTTCCGCCTGATGACGTCATAGAAGTGTCATGTTGTCGCCTGTTGTGACCCTGGCGGCACCCCAACAGTTGTGGTATAAGTGGCAGACGCCTGTTCTGCTGCAGTTCGCTTTCCACTGTGACAGTTGACGGAAGCTGGAGCAGCCGGAAGTTAGGACGCCTAAAGGGACGCCGTGACGAAAGCGACACTCGCGTTCGCTCGTGCTTTTCGCCAGCATTTCTACGGCCAACCGCCAGGATCGCGACAGGCAACAGCATGACACTCGCGTCATTTGTTGCCACATTGGGACCACTTTTGATGTATGGGCGGGATAGGACGCTAAACACACCAGTCGAAGACGCGATCCAGGCACCATAATATGGTCGAACGGCGGACGGCGCGTGTCAGCTTCTCGCGAGCGATGGGTTCCCGCGTGGACGAGCGGACGACCAGTCCCGGTCGTCCACGCGGGAATTCAAAGCTCGCGAGTGGCTGACAAGCACCGTCCGTCGTTCGACCATATTCAGCAAGGTTCAGTAGCGCCATCTGCAGTTCTGCGCCAACGGCAAGTGTTGGGATCTTTGATCACTTTTTTAATACTCAAATCGGCCGCGCATGAATGTAGTTTCGGTATTTTTTACGATGATTGAACCTCGTAGATCAAATTATGACAAAAAAACGAGCATCTCAAAAGTACTTTTGTGCCCTTTTATGTTTCTTCCTCAGACTACGTATATATATATATATATATATATATATATATATCAGACAATGTCGCCCTCGATGGTTTAGGTTTTCTATGACGGATGTAGGTAAAAAAAAAATGTTTTGGGGCCTGGCAGGTCTTTCTTCAGTGTATTAAAAAACCTCAATAACTTCGTTTTCTATCACGCCAAGAAGTCTAAACAGACACTTACATTGGTAATAACATCTATTACATAAAAATATCCCTTACTTCTTTTATGCAATAAAATGAAAAGGCAATTCACCTTAATATACAATTAAAATAAACAAATAAATGTAGTTTTTTTAGGCGAAATCAGTTTTGGGGCATCTGGTTGATGTGAAGTCAACAATACCTGGTGCCACGATATATTGATCCATTATTAAAGTACTCACTCGTGTCGAGTTAAACGGTCAAACGAGGGAAAACTATAAAATAGGAAAACAAAACAGAAAACAGTGCGGCAACGATTAGAAGATCTCTGTGTTTTATATCGAGAAAAAAAATGACGGAAATGTCCTTTAGGAATGTGAATGTTCTTCAATTCTAGAATATCAAATTTATAAAAAAAAAATGGGTTGTGTGTATGTTTATACAGCCTAGAACTTGGTCTGCCTCCAAGGGCGACGAGTCTCCAGCTGTAGATGAGCAATTTAGCCAGTGCAGTACAACCGCTAGCCTGGGGACTTTAACATGCATCACGCAGCAGTGATACACGACCGCACGCCGGTCCGATGCTCATCCAGATTGAAACGGGCAGGGGTGGGGATTGAGCCCAGTATCCTGGGTTCTGCAGCGCGATCTTTCGCTCCACGTGCTCCGAGCTGGTGTGCGCTAGCCACTCGGCCACCAATTCCCCTCAAATTTATAAATTAATATAGGTTCCGTATGTTTCCTGTCTCTGGTGGTTCTAAATCCACCTTGAAATATAATAAAAAATAAGATCAGAAACTTATGATCTCTGGAATTGAGTTACGTGACTTTCATTAGATTGCTGACATCTGCAAGCTAATAAAAGGTGAGCCATTGTATTGTTCATTCTGATTGACCGTTCTTGCCTGCCAAAAATAAATACTGTGATACATGCGCAAGCATTCTTGCTTAATTAATCCATTTATAAACAAATCGCTGGTTTATTTTGACATTGGATTGTTATCTATATCGAAACGAGCTATTTATTTCAGCACATTAAGTATAAGAAATATATCATAGAAGGCAGTCTTCTTTCTATATAAATGCTTTCATCTATGTTATTCTGAGATTGTTGAGAATGATATGAACAATGTACCCCATTCTTACAGAGTTGCGTCACCTAATTGTTAGTTACTACATAGACATAATTAAATAACTACATGTTATTTTTTTTCTTCGTGTTTCTAGAGAAAGGCAAAATTATTTTTGCAAGCTGCTTTTCTTCATGAAACTGTCATTGTAAATGTGAACATACTCCTGAAAGAAATAAAAATCATTTGAGTCATGTTCTCTTCCGCAGTATGACTCTATTTGCACGTCAAACGTACAATATTTTTTTTTCTAGGTAGAAAGACATTGGCCCTGAGCGAATAAAATACACCGTAAAGGCTTGGTGCTTGATCCTCAAAGTGATTAAAGCTACCCTACTATAAAAACATTGCAAGTGTAAAACTGATTTTTTACTGTCAAAAGTTGCGTGCCTATTAGCCCCATATTTTATCTTTATAATGCCAAATTAATTTTTAAACACTCATTTCAAATTATTGCCTCAAACGTGATGAATAGTTCTATTAACGGTTAAAATTGACTTTTTGATACTAAGTAGTAGGCTAATATTGGTCCCTCCAAAAATCAGTCTGTCCCTGCATGAGCTCCTGATACATAGTGAATAGAGGTACTCACGGACAAGAACAAATATGATAGCGAATAAATTAGAGTAAAAGCGATTATTATCATACTAGAATATCTATCGCCGAAACATTCCAATTACTTCACAAAAAAAAAAGGACAACGTTCTTTTATAGGAACGCAGGGGGAACTGAAAAATATTTGTTTGACAAAGAAGTAAACGCGCAAATATCCGTGTAGTCACATTCTGGTATGCGTATACAAATACATCTCACCTCTTCAATAGCAATGTCAAGACTTACGAGTTGAGAAGAAATGGTTTTAGAGTCCCGAGTAAAAAATTCCTGGAGAAAAACAAGTTTTATTATGAAAGAACTAATTGATTCATTTTTGTTTTAAAATAACAATTGACTTCACATGCATGTTACATTCAAACGTGGAATATACACATGTCAAGTTTATGTATTTGTTCAAATTTGAAAGTGTGCCACAGTATATAAACTCAATATTGGTTTCGGCAAGGAAACTTAAATTGGCTTTAGTTGTCATGTTTCAATTCTATCACGGGTAATTCAAAGACCTGCTGAACGATCTTCTTTAAAGAATCGGCAAATTATCTCGTGACGTTGACTCTGCGCATGCGTCGTTTTGCTGATTCTTTAAAAAATTAAGTCAGGAGGGCTTTCAATTATCCGTGGGGGGAAAATGCATCGACAGGGGCAGTAAATAAATATAGGCGCCTAATTATTCATAAATTAATTATTGCATACATGAAGTTGAGGGCTTTTATTTGAGATTTCTTGAATATGCGCAAACAACTCAAATGTATTTCAATATCGTAACTATAATAATTGACCGTGTTTTACCTTATTAATAAAACACCACTGCCAGAGAGTCACGACGTATGTGGGGCCAGGGGGCCAATCGTCTCGTCTCATGCTCCACAAATGACACGGAATTCCTCCCTTGAAAGTCTAGGAAGAAATGAGGAGTTCAGAAAAATACGACTACATCAAATACTGCTCAAAAAATGATATAAACCAACCAAGGTAGCAACAATTAAATTAGGTCTTTACGTTAACCTACTTCTGTTTTTGTTCGCTGCGGTGAGTCTTTAGTAATGCTGTGAACGCATTATCTTTCTGTGAGCAACATTGAACACTGCAAAGCAGAGTATGTCCAGAACATTTACCACAAAACAGGCTACAAAAGGGTCAACTCGACGTTGCACTACAATTGTTTACTCGAGAACACATAAGGAAAAGAAAACATACGATTTCTATATTTTTATGGGTTCTGTAACAGTCAATACGGGCAGACGAGACACGGACATCCCTAAATTTTCCAGAAAATATGGTAACGCCCGTATTATTGTGCTACAGCGCCTTCAAATATATGAGTTAAGTGGCGTTTGGAAAATTCTCATTAGGCCACATGATATGGACATGCATAGTGCGATTCATTTTATCAGCTCTTTTCACGGGCTAAAAGCACGGTTGAAAGGGGAAAAAACAGTGATATGAAGAAAGTATTATGAAAATGATTCTGGACTGCAAAATATATATTCGAGAAACGTTCTGCCGCCAACAACAAGTTGGCGATATTCACTTCCCGCTTTGAAATATGAACTTGGCTTTTATACTCGCTTTAATACTACGACCGCTTTTTTATTTCATTACTTTTCGGGAGACGGATTTGCTGGGCCTTCGTTCGTAATCGTTCTTACCCGCATCTTTATGCGCTTCCGTTCCGGCTGTCTCTTTCTGTTATTTTTCTCCATCTTTCTCTTTTTCTTTCTTTCTTTCTCTCCACTCCTGTCACTTCTCGGGGTTTCTCGTCGGGCCTTTCGGACCGACTAACTGCAGCACTTCGGTATATTAACCCAGCTTTTTGACGAAACACACCACGACTACCGCTAATTTTGTTTTCTTACACAGCACAAAAGGAAACAACCTGCATGATCACGCTGGCGTTATTGAAGGGTATAAGATAATAGTAGTAATCTTCTCAGCGCGTATCATTACATTGTAATCAGAGGGATTGAGTGCTGGTCTGATAACACTCGTAACTGCGCCATAGATTTAATGTACGCTTTAAAACAAGCACAGGTCCAAATCTATTCAGATGAAACGACCATCCAGAACAAACTTACAACTTTCGTGTAGTTCAGCCTCGCAACCTCGGTAGGCCCCATAAAAAATGTTTTCGTCGTCATGGACGACATGTCCGTTGGCTTGAGAATCATTTGCGGGTCAAATTCGAGGTCTTTTATTTTCATTGCCTCGCACACAAAACCTTCCTTAGAAATTTTGTAAACACGGTCATGAGCTGCAGAAAAAGAAAACATGTTTACTTTTGAGTCTGTATATTATGGACCTAAGACAAAACATGTTCCGGCTTTCTGCTACCCTCACCACTGAATACTACTATGGATCTTAGATTTGCGCAGTAACTCATAATAAAAAAAGCTAAGTGTGTGTATTTTCCTTTTTTCGATGGAAAAAAATATATGCTCCCTTTCGGTAAAAGTACTTTTTTAATGATCGTCTTTTGTGTGGTTAGTCTCTAACAAAAAGAGGTTATTGGTGCTTCCTCGCGCATTATAGTGAGTGAGTAAATAAAACAATGTAATGCGCTTTGATCAACGTTGATTCCATCTTCTTCGAACGTCGATCAGGACACTTTGTGGCACAAGTATCCGATGCAAAACTAAAAGATGTTTCCACAAAAACACACCCACACAAACACACACACACACACACACACACGCACACACTTCGCAGTCATTTCTGCCAGAGAGTTCAAGGCAAATATTATGAGCGCCTGGTGGCGCAACAATACACCAGTCGCCCGGGTGCCCACCTCAGCGGTACATTTGCGCCAGAGTGTCTTATTCTAAGCTCATGCAACCCGGTGCAAATATAAATCAGTTTTGCATAACGCCCTGTCCGTAAATCTCTCTGAAGCGCTGTAATGCAATCGAGCGGACCAATCCTGTTTCTCCAAAATTATAGTGCTTCTCCAAAATAAAAGTTTTCGATTCGTCTTCACCTTCAACTCCCCGAACAGAAATAAAAACAATTTCCTCACAACGCATCCTTATTTATATCACTCGACCTTCATAAAACTCGTATACTGGAAGTTTGTTTAACTGCATGTTGCCTAATATGTTCGGCACTAAATCGTTGCGAATAAGCACTGGTCGAATCCTGAGTTTTGTATATTTAGAAGACCAAGACTATCTAAGTAAAATATGAGTAAACTGTGTAGTTTCATGCATATAGCAGTCGTGATGTTGATCATAAGATAAAAGTAACGTGCTATTGCAATCTTCGAAGAATTCGCAAGGCGAATAAATAACATATATTATGAAGTCTGCGTTCAAGTCATAGTGTATAGTAAACGTTCGAGGAGTTCCCGGCTATTGAAACAGAGTTGCCTCCTCTAGAAACCAAAACCTTCGCCTACGCAAAATAGCAAATATAACTGGAGCTCACAAAAATAAGGTGAAAATACCAAGCATTGCAAGTATTTATCACCACTGCCACTGCACTTATATATCTTCCAAACGGCAGTCTAAAACGAAGCGATTTACAGCGCACGTCCCCGGTTTTAGAGTGTATTTGAGTGTTGCCCGACTGCGCCGGACTGTGGGTTTCCTCGTGCGTGAGCTGTAGCAGCCTGAGTAGGCGCGATTGTGGGCGCTGGTGGCGGCTGAATTGCCGCTTTTTATTTTTGCTTTTGCGTTCCAAGGCGTACAGAATTTCTCCAGGTTAGTATGAAAGCATTTTAGAATTTTTGGGAACAAAAACAAAGAAAGAAACGCTATCTTTGGTGTGTCCGTGCGCGACCGAACAAATGCAACTGGAGTGTTTGGTTCATTTTATGTTGATTTTTACGGCACGATATACTCAGCCGTGTCAATCTACAAAGGTCTTCACTGTCGAAAATATTTTGTCACGCAGGACAGTCGAACTGCGAATCCCGGAGAAAAGCTCACCGGAGAAAAGCTCACCGGAGAAAAGCTCACCGGAGATACGCTCACCGGAGAAAAGCTCACCGCAAAACCGGCGGATGCGGAGAAAAGCTCACCGGCCATTGAGCGTATGCGGAGAAAATTTGATCACCGATATTTTTTCTTCTTTTTATATGGAGGCTGTTGGATCGAGCATAACATATATCAATTTATTATCATTAAAATTCGTAAGCTTTGTAAAAAATAAAATGTCCTCTTTTGTAATCTTTGTTAAGCTTATTGGGTATATTGCTCCCAAATTAATAATTGCGGGAGAGTATATTTTGTGGCTTACTCTTTATGCAACGAAAGCCTAAATAAAATCTTTATGAACTTGAAAAACAGAAAAAAGTTTAAAAAAAAAAAAGTAAACGTAATGATGACCGCCTGAAACCTAAAAATCAAAGGTGTAAATGCCGAAAATCCAAAAGTGCACGCGCAACAACGCGGTGCCTGAAATTCTCTTTGAAGCTTTTGTTAAGATTTGAAAACAGGATAAAACAGTCAATAGGATATCGAGGCTTCTTTTTTTCCACGGACATGCACGCTTTCAAGCCGTTCGACCTTCCACGGACTTGCCCGCTTTCTAGCCGTTCGTGCTGCATGGTGTTTCCACACGTTCCCTTTGTGTGTGATAGCGCCTTCTACGGTGAGCCACCCATGACCCTCAGAGCTGCACACTGTCACCGTTGTTACTCGTGAGCTATATAAGAGCTAGTCTTTTGTAACGTATAGGTAGCGAATTGGGCGAGCTGGTAAACGTTATACATGATGAAAACCGCTCAAACGACGACGACGGGGTGAAGACAACAAACACGACACGACGAAGCTGTTCTCGCAACTAAAGTTTTGTTAGTGAAATTGACTGAAAGTAAACAGCGTAGCCGACACTGATGACATCAAAAAACATCTACTTATCTATTAGGTGCTACACAACGAATCCCGGAGAAAAGATCACCGGAGAAAAGCTCATCGGAGAAAAGCTCACCGGAGATAAGCTCACTGGAGAAAAGCTCACCGCAAAACCGGCGGATGCGGAGAAAAGCTCACCGGCCATTGAGCGTATGCGCAGAAAAGCTCACCGATATTTTTTCTTCTTTTTATATGGAGGCCGTTGGATCGTGCGTAACATATATCAATTTATTATCATTAAAATTCGTCAGCTTTGTAAAAAATAAAATGTCCTCTTTTGTAATATTTGTTAAGCTTAATGGGTATATATTGCTTCCAAATTAATAATTGCGGGCCAGTGTTTTTTGTAGCTTACTCTCTAGGCAACGAAAACCTAACTAAAATCTTTATGAACTTGACGAACAGGAAAAAGTTAAAAAAACGCAATGATGACTGCCTAAAACCTAAAAATCAAAGGTGTAAATGCCGAAAATTCAAAAGTGCACGCGCAACACCGCGGTGCCTGAAATTCTCTTTGAAGCTTTTGTTAACATTTGAAAACAGGATAAAATAGGGTGCCTTCATGTGCGCTCTGCTTAGGGTGGTGGCACCTCGCCATTTTGTCACACACGTTTATTTTTATTTTTTGTTCAGAAGCGCGTGAAAGAGCGTGTCCCTGCACGCGCTTGTGGCGCTGACTGTGCTATGGCGGCATTTTGTTTTCGTCGAATCCTTTGTGTTTTCCCCGTGAGCGCGTGCTGTCGGCATGTGGTACTACAAAGGGTGGCATCACCCTAAACAGAAGGTCATTGAGGCACCCTAGGATAAAACAGTCAATAGGATATCGAGGCTTCTTTCTTCCACGGACACGCACGCTTTCTAACCGTTCGTGCTGGTGTTTCCGCACGTTCCCTTTGTGTGATAGTGTCCTTCTACGGTGCGCCAGCCATGACCTTCAGAGCTGCACAGTGTCTCCTTTGTTATTCGTGAGCTATATAAGAACTAGTCATTTGTAAGGTAGGTAGCGAATTGGGCGAGTTGGTAAACGTTATACATGATGAAAACCGCTCAAACGACGACGACGGAGTGAAGACAACAAACACGACACGACGAAGCTGTTCTCGCAACTAAAGTTTTGTTAGGGAAATAAATTAACAGAAAGAAACCAGCGTAGCCGACACTGATTACATTAACAAACATCTACTTATCTATTAGGCACTACACAATATTTGGACCTCAAGCTATTCACCACACCGCTATTCATATTGGCTCGCAAAAAACAAACCTCTTTATCTGATGACAGAGGTACCGACGGCGCACCCTCAGCTGTCAATAAATTGTTGTCTTTTTTCCCGGTGTACGATGTTCTGATTTTATACTTGCGGCTTCATTAATTTACAGAATGGGTGATTACTAATTTCTCAGGAATTAGTAAATATGCCCAATGAACCTCAAGAATATTACAAAAGCGAGGATATATTTTTAATGAAGTGACGAATGCGAATTGTGTTAAATTGCAACGTTTTACGCAGAATCAAGCTAAGCTAAAAAAATATCGGTGAGCTTTTCTCCGCATCTGCCGGTTTTGCGGTGAGCTTTTCTCTGGTGAGCTTATCTCCGGTGAGCTTTTCTCCGGTGAGCTTTTCTCCGGTGAGCTTATCTCCGGTGAGCTTTTCTCCGGTGAGCTTTTCTCCGGTGAGCTTTTCTCCGCCGCCCCTACACAACATTTGGACCTCAAGCGATTCACACAGAGCTATTCATATTAGCTCGCAAAAAACAAACCTCTTTATCTGACAGAGCTACCGACGGTGCACCCTCAGCTGTCAATAAATTGTTGCCTTTTTTACCGATGTACGATGTTCTGACTTTATACTTGCGGCTTCAATAATTTACAAAATGGGTGATTACTAATTTCTGAGGAAATTGTAAATATGCCCAATGAACCTCAAGACGCAGAATCAAGCTAAGCTAAAAAAATATCGGTGAGCTTTTCTCCGCATCTGCCGGTTTTGCGGTGAGCTTTTCTCCGGTGAGCTTATCTCCGGTGAGCTTTCCTCCGGTGAGCTTTTCTCCGGTGAGCTTTTCTCCGGTGAGCTTCTCTCCGCCGCCCTCGAACTGCATGGGTATTTCCCGCTTACATGAAATTCAACGAGTCTCATCAATCGAACAAATATATACGTACCCCACAATGCCGCGTTATCCGAACAGAATATAAGAAAGGTCTCAAATAGCACAGCATTTCTAATGTGCACTGTCGACGATAGTCACTTCACAACGATTGGACTGAATCCGGTTTGTTTTAGGGCACGTTTTGAAAAGCGCTGCTTCGTTACACAGCACCGAATCAAATGGACGAACGTATCTATTCCGTACCGATAACCCGGACCTGGTCCTTTCAGATATTTTTCGCAAAGGCCAGGAACATAATCCAGAAAGGCTTTTCAGGGATTATCTCAACGGAAACAATCCTCAAAGGACGTCGAACGGCCCACGTTCGACGTTCGCTGCTTGTGTTCGCTCCCTTTGTTTCCTGCGAAGATGGGTTCGTTTCCTGCGTTCCCTGGCTCTCACAGTGCAAGATAACACAGACAGGGTGAGCATTCTGAACAGGCAAAGGAAATAAAATCTTTAAAGATGAGCAGGCGAACTCAAAATGCACAACGCAGCTGGGAAGTCGCGCTGACCGGGTTTCCTTTCTACAGCTCGGAGGGGTAGCGAAAATTTCTGGCTCATAGGGGTCGCTGGAGTCGCAAAATGGCGGCGGCCAGAGAGCATTCCAGCGAGCGGTTTCAGGGCGGCACACATTTTTTTTTTTTTTGACCGCAGTATCCTTTTCACTTATCCGGGAAGTTCAGCAGGTTCGGCGGAGAAAACAAGAAAGAGGGCACGTGCAGACGACAAATCGGGAGGTTGCCGTTCTCCATATTTGGGCTGTACCGGCGGGCTGTACCGAACATAGAACTCTCGCTCGCGGCTGCCGTTGTCAATTGATTCACGTACCTAGGATATTCATGGCTACTTCAAAATCAGCCTATACCGCTGTGTTGTTTTATTTCAGTAAATAATCAGTTAGCGTATCTTTGTTCTGTCGCTTCAATAGCAGTGCATGTAGTCAACAGGCAGTACTTATACCCTCAACCACTGCGTTTAATGCGTCAGGAGGGCACGTTTCTTTTTAATATTCCAGACTTTCACTCATTGTCGCTAAAGGCCTACACCAGTACGAACTTTGTATAGTAAAGAAAAAAAAAGCTACAGCAACCCGATTTACATTTCGCCGGATAGGACAGAGCGGCCACTCTAACACAGCTTCCACATTACTTTTTTTTTTTTATTTGCACGGCAGGTAACAAAGAAAATGGACCCAATTCGTTTTTTTTTTTTATAGGTCATAGGCATTACGCGATAACCTGCATATTGAAATCCGCGCATCTGCGCTTGAAACTTACAAAATGACGCGATCGTAAAGTTAAACCGAGATTGAACGCCAGCCAGACGTCCTGTGCAGCCCACTTGGCGAAGCTGACGACGCGCGAGGTGAGAAGAGGAGGGAATTTTTCTCTCTCCGCTCTTTCTACTTGAATGGTCTAGAGCTTTGGTAAATCTTTACTCCTAGTGGTTTCTTAACACTATAACCGTTTTGTTCACACAAGAAAATGCTAAGCGCGCGAGCTCATCATGAAAAGCGTGTATAAAAATCATATCACTCCTTTCATCGCAATAAGCGTCTCGTGAGATTTCGCAAAACTTGAATAAAACAAGATCAACACATTAAGTAAAATGGGTGCTTTAATCGGGTAATTGCTAGCTTAAAAAATCTATATCGAGAAATATAAAATATTTTTTTGGTATTCCAACATATACCTTGATTACATTAGAATATCGTTTTTTGGTGCAGCACCCTGTCCATTGATAAGTTTGATAAGTTATTTTTTTACCTTCGTTATTTCGTTTATTTTTTATCCCTTCAGGTAAAATGCACTTCAAACAACTCCTACTGTAAATGATTGCATGTTGTTAAATTATTAACCCCGAATCTTAAAATACTGCTGTCCGAATGAAAAATTCTTAGGGTATTATTCTAATTATACATCTAAACTAAACGCTTTTTTTTTTTGCACAGAAGCACGATTACGCGGTTGTATTAAAAAAAAAACTACAGTGTTAATTCGACTTGTTAGAGCTTCATTTCCGTAATTCAGTGGTTATAGAGACTATGGTTATAATACGTGGGTCTTATTCTTACTTTGTAGACGTATTTGCGCAAGATTTAGTTCTTTATTAAGAGTCGAATCCCATATTTATTTTGAAGCAATTACAGTAAAGGAATATATACTAAGTATAATATTTTTCCCGCCCTTGTATCACCCGAGTGTTTTTTTGTTTTTTTTTTAATGTAAACATGTCTATTTGAAAAAAAACAGGGGGGTTACGTACCGCTGTTTTTAGTCGTCGTATTAACTACAATGACTGTGATTGGCTCCGCATCCTTGGAAAGCCAGGGAGTGTAATCCAATCTGGAGATGCGTTTATTCACATCGAGCCATCCCTAGAAGAAGATGGAGGAGCATATACAGTTCCCCGACATGATAAACTGAAAAAAAAACTATTTTACCTAAAGGTACTCAAACCAAAAATATTTAAGAACCAGAAGTTAGAAAGTCAGAACTCAATTAAAATTTTAGAAATACAAAAAAAAAAAAGCATCGGCAATTTCAGACGCTATATGCATTTTTCGTTTTCCTTTCTTTCTGAATCACGTGGGTTCCGTATCTGGTATAAGGGACGAAAAAATATTACAATATTTTAACCTGGAATACGCGGGAAACTATAGACAAGGCAAAACAAGAATGTTTGAAAATCACAGGTTTTTTTGGTTTTTTTTTTGTGAACAACATCCAGCGGCGTGGAGATATCAAAGCGACGTTTTAGCGCATACCAGAAGCGACGACATTCAAAGATTGCTGCGACCTCGTGGAAGAGGTATATACCAGAAGCGCGGTATTTCACTTCACTATAAGTCCGACCGTCTAGTCGACACTACGGTTTGATCTAGTCAATCAAGCGGCTTCAAAAGTGCGTCGTCACGGCGCTCGTCGTTTTTGCGCGTTTGCTAACCTCGTGTAAACACATCGCGCATAGTGAATCCCCCATGATCCTATGCTTTCGTTTTTGTGCGTGATTGCTTTAGCCGGGGATAGCAATCCCAGAAAGACTATGAGCGCCATGACGATGAACTTTTGGCGCGGCTTGACTGGTTCCATCGAATAGTTGCGTCGTGAAATTAGTCGAAAGGTAAAGCTGAAGAGAAGTTCCGACTGAATATGCAGCCAGCGTTGTAATACCCAGCATGATGAATGCGTGTAAAAGGTTATGTACAATGTCGCGTCTCTACTATATTTATAGGTGCAAAAGATTTTCCGACCACGTCTTTCGCGCCTTGGCGTGTTGTAATACATTTCAGTGAACTATTATAAAACCACTGCAACAAACAGTTAAAAAAAATTCCTATATTTCTTTGATGTCTCTTTCGTCTCATCTGCCTCTTTCCTGGAGGAGTAATATTGGTCGCTATTGCACTCTCTAATAAAAAAATAAAAAAAAGGTTTCTTTTTTTCTTTTCTTTTATGAGCTGGACGCTCCTCACAGGCCACTTCGAGACGACACGTTGAGGGTGACGCTACGTGAGTGCTGAGGCAGACCTAAAATAAAGGTAATACAGCTGTTCTCCGCTTTTTATACATCCAGGGAAACAAATTGAGTATCTATCAATCGCACGGCAGGCTGTCTTTTGACGAGAAACTTTCCCGGCTTCTAGAAAGTGTAACCACTGCACTTTTTTTCACAAAATAAACGAGGCATTGACATCTTGAATTTAAACTACCAGGAGTTCATTAAGTTCGGGGTGGAGACAAAAATGCAAGATGATTTGAAACGAGACTTAAGCCGTGCCAATTTCACTGTGATAATTTTCCCCTATTTTTTCATAAAAATATTTCCGGTGAAACTACTATCCGAAATTCTTTTTTATTACTGTGTGTCTGTAATTTGGTGCTGTTCATGTAGGCTTTTTTCGTTTTTCATCAAAAACATAAAGCAAATAAAAATGTATAACGAGCAAAATGCGGTGCTCTTCTACTCTAATCGGAAAAGCGGGTTTTCTTTTTTTTTTTTTCTTCTATGCTCTGCTTTTGTCATTTACGCGTGGTATCTTATGCAAGCATATCAGAATGCGAAGGAAACAAACATAAACTCGTATGTGTGTGCGCACGGGCACACAGACCGACAAATAGAGTGAATGAGAGAGACAACCACAGACCGATTTAATAGTAAACGTGAGGTTGATCTTACATCGGTCATTATAACTATATACGTTTTGTCTTACACGAGCGTGCCGCTTTTTTATGAAATTTTGTCACTGCCGTGCGCACCTTAAAAGTAAAAGAAAGAGTCACTGTCGTTAAACAACCCGCGAACCGTGCTCGAGTACAAAAAACACAATGTTACGTCGGTGAATTTTTTTTTTTTTTTTTTTTTGGGGGGGGGGGGGGGGGGGGGGTTGCTAAGAGATTTTAACGGTTTGTTTGGAATTGGCCTGAAAACTACTGGCAACAGTGGTACTGTGTGCACGAAGGTGATACAAAACAATCTGGCGGGAAGGAGCTCTTTCCTTGGGGTTTTCATAGAAACTACGGAGTTACTCTTATTTTGTTTTGCTGTAGTATTACAATAAATATATACAAATTTCACAATAACCTGACATATCAAGCGCCTTTTTTTTTTCTGGTATGCCGTGGTGTATATGAAGAAAATTGTTCCGGATTAAACAGCACTTTACAATAAAATTAAATTTACGGTGATTTTTTCTTTTACACTTTATTCAGCGATAGGTTGGATTAAAGAATCAATTTTTTTCTGTTTAAAAAGACTAGTGAAGAACGAATAATTTTTAACGTAAAGTAATTTAAATAATATATATATATATATACATATATATAATTCAAAGTTTAAAAAAACCTGAATTTTAATTTATGTTTTCTTCCTTTGATCTTTTCCTTTTATGAAACTAGATTAACTAAATTAGTATCTAGCTTAAACCACTGCTTCTTGTTCTGAAACATATGTAGATCGAAAAATTCCACACCTTAACGGTCGTTATCCATTCTCTTATATAACGCGAAAAGCAGAAGATTCACAAAATATTTGGCAGCGACGTTTATCTCTAAAGTACTATAATGCATGAAATGCGACATCTAAGGTGCGAGCGTTTGAAATTATTTAGGAGACTTCAAACTGTCGTTTCAGGGAGTGAAGAAGAGCCTTCAATTTTATCCATTTCGCCGGTACATTGAGCGATGAAATTGGGTGTATATAAGTCACGTCATGTTAATTTTCCTGCTGGATGTAGTACAGAAAATGTATTGATGTGTGAATGTAGATAGGAAGCGTCTGGAGACGGCAACACGCCAGCAGATGTGAAGCCAGGGGAGCCTTCCTGCCTGAAGGGAAACGCGCCCCAGAGATGACCGAAACCAAAAGACGCTCTAGACCTTTCCAATGTTTACAAATCCACAGCTCAGCGTGCGATCCCCAAAGCTCAGCACGCGCGTGTGCGTCGCTTCGGAAAGCGAGCAAATCACGCGCGATACACACGAACAATGAAAATGAAACCAGCCAGCAGCCCTTTTCTGGAAAGGTCTATATGACAAAAAAGACAGCTGATTTAGCGAAAAAAAAAAAAAGCTGTTTAAGCTACCCTTGGGGGCATTCCCACCAATTGCGACCTTAACTTCCGGCTTCATCTGAGGTTTTCTCGCTAAACTGGCTTGGGTCGGTATGTCGCCTACTCCTCTTCCTACCTCCATGGATGCATGTGTCCTCGAGTTGTCAGGTCGCGTGAAGTAAATATATTTGATAATTTTAGCCTGGAAACTAAATGGGTATAGAGATCTCGTGGCGGCAGGTCACGTCACGTCAAATTTTCCGCTAAATTTTGCGAGGAAAGGAAATTGGTGTGTAGGTCAAGTTACGTCACGTCACATTATGTTAATTTTTAACCGATTTTGAAGGGAAACTATTTTGGTGTGTAGATCACATGACGATAGGTCACGTGATATCAATTGAAGTCATGTGACTTAAGCACCGATTCAGTTTCTTCGCTACGTTTAGCGCGAAACGCACGGACAGAGGAAAATTTTGCTAAAATAGACTTTCTAACGGAAACTAAACTTCTGTTTCCGTTAGAAAGCATTTTATGCAATAATAACAGCCCCCCGTCGCCCATATTTTGTTGAACCGGGCCCCCCCGACTGCTAATCCGGCCCTCCTAGCCCTGCGTAGTAACTTCAAGAAACTTCTTCGATATTGGAGACGGAGTCTGCCTTTAACCTTTGATTTTTCGCTTGGTTTCCGGCTGGGTACAGTGGATTCGACATTCTTCCCCAGCGACACTGCGCTGAAGAAGATCATCTCCCTCGGCTTCATCGCATCGCGCCAGCGTCTGCCACAGATGCACACGGCACTCCTTAATGCATGCCGTAAGCTGTCTTGGTATCCCCCTGACGGGCACTTCCTCGTACTACGCATGATCGTGAATAATTTGATGCCCTGAGCCAAGACCGTTTCAATGATAAAGACACAGCGGTCCAGCCATTTCTGTGATAGGGACACGGCCAGTGTTCGTGTTCCAATCGTTCAACTTCTTATATTGAGTGCGACGGCGTCGAAGTGAGAGCCCGACCGGAGCGAGGTGCGTCAGTTTGACTTGACTCTCCGCTTTGAAACTTTTTGTACCACTCGTTCACCTGTCAGAGTGATATACAGACTCCTGCATACTGCTTCAACATCCTGCAATGAATATCCGCGTGCTTTTCTTCCTTTGCACAAAAAAGACCGGATTACTGAGTTCTGATCCTCCTTGTTGCAGACATCAAGGAGGTGTCCACTTTGGGAGTGCTGTGGTCACGTGACTTTTTCAGCAGGCCGCTGGACCGGTATGCAGAGATTTTGTTAGTGGAGGGCCGAACAATATTTAGGTACTAATTTCCACAGAATTTAGATTTCTTATATCTAAATTCCCCTTACTTTCTGATTCCGCTTTGCATTTGCTTAGCAGAACATTTGACACCACATCTACAACAACAAAACTAAATTCACCCTGGTTTTCTCATTTCTACAATATTTCATGATTTACTCGTGTAACACTCCTATCGAGGGATTGAGCGGAATGTTTCTTTGCGAAATTCATCCAAACATTTGTCGTGCGCCACCGCACGAATGACCGTTATTGGTCAGTGACACTCCTATAACGTGACACTAGATATGTTTTTGGCATACTTCATATGGCATCAACAGTGCTAAAGAAACACGGACAGAGAGAAAGAAAAAAGCAAAACAGGGCAGGCGCTAACTCGCAACAGTCCTTTGTCGCTAGTCTCATCGCCTCCATCCGCGTTTGTTTGCTTCTCTTTTTTTTTTTTTTTTTTTGTTCTGTTTAAATATCTCGAAGGAAAAATCCATCAATGTAACCCTGCTTGGCAGTCAATGTTTTCTAGTGGACCGCTCACTGTGCCTGACTGTACGTCAAGCATGTCTGATTGGCCAACAAGTTACTCTGACCGACAGTCAAACTCCAGTCAGACCCCGCTTGTCGGCTTTCTGATGGTTTCCTGGTGGCAGTCGGCCGCCGCGAAATGCCATCAGGACGTCTTGGTGGTGATTCTGACTGTACATCGATTGTCTCTGACTGTACGTCAGAAAGCTTTGACGTGCAGACAGACGTACGGTCAAAGGACGTAAAGTTCGTTCGAATACCACTATTTCGTCAAATCTATGAATACGAAAAGTAATCTATGCACGAGAAAACGATTTTGGGACGTGAGCCCATAAAACCGCTGACGTTAGAGATATGACACGTAACCGACCGACAACCTTGATCAGAAGCCCGCCGAAGCGCCGAACACGACACTTCGCACTTCGCTTCACCCATAGAGGCTTCGCCGAGCTTTCATGAACGATCGCTCTCGACTCATTTTGTTTGCCCGCTTGCTCCAACCTGTCGATCCTGCCCGGGCTCTACAATGTCTTATGTTTTAGTAAAATTTCTACTCAACAAGACCCAGCCTGTTGTGAGTTCCGACGATGTAAGGGACTTAAGCGGTGTAGTTTAAGACGACAGGGTGTACCAGGTCTACTGGGCCGGTGATGCGCGAACAAAAGAATCGTTCTACGACGCGAAAGTACTCTACATGGCAGGTGAGTAGAACTGAAGTACGGCGAGTGATGTACGAGTGCTTTGCATAACATGCTGACGGCTTAACCGCATTTGCAGCCAAAGCATTTCGTATAAAACGAATAGTCAAATCGAGTTTCTCTAACGGTGGCGTAGCATAGCAATAAAAAAAAAAAAAAAGGTGGCGTAGCATAGCGGTTAAGGTGTCCGATTTGTACGCATGTGGTCGCGGGTTCGATGCGCGGTGGTGCTACTTTTTTTTTTTCTCGAACATTTTGTTTTATCGAGGCATTTGGCGATATTTATGAGTGCGTATAGCTTTACTCTTATATAAATGCTGCCCTTGTTGATGAAATTCCCTTGGCAGTGGAAATTCCCTTGCCATCACGTTCCACCAAGGCTGCTGACTGGCAGTCAGTGTCCCAAATTACGTAGCTTGATGGAATTTTCAATAGGGATATATATCATGAACAACGAACTCCAACTAGCCCATGCAATTCTCGACCTTATTATTGTTTTTGACACCATCATCTAAAATAAAATGTACACGTTGAAACCGTACTACTTATTTGGTCATTCGTACTACTCACTTTAATGACGCTAACTTTTTTTGTCTTGGAATTCCAGACCCGTGCCGAATAACAAAATACTCGCATATTCCAAAAAATCGGCTGCGGAAGCCATTTTTTATAGTAATTCCCAGGACAGGAAACTCCATCTGGTATCTGCGAAATGACAAACAGAGATATTATGTAACCACATAAAAAACACAAACATGAATGGTACTAATATACAATCTTCTGTCAGGAGTGAGTAGTTTCTAATTAACCAAACTGTGTACTCTATGGTCGACTTATACCCTGGTTACACTAGCGCTCTTAACTGTCATTAAGTCAACGATCGTTGGCAACCCCCAACTGTCATTGATCACAACAAATTTGTCCGGTGTTACATGGAACATGGGTCTAGCAATCCCAGTTGAGATGCGCGTCAAGGCGAAACCAAAACTGATGTCACCTTAGTTTTTCTTAAAAAGTGAAGCAAATGAATTGCATGCCCACATTTTCTTTATTATAAACGTTTAAAACGAAAAATATGTACTTTTCTTGTTTTTAGAGTAAATAAACGCTAACCAGACCGTTTCACACGAATTCAAGCAAGAGTGACATCACGAAAGTCTTATCGGCACCGACATCACAATGGCCGCCCTCGCTGAAGTGAGGTTCCTGCGTCGTGCCGTGATCGTTCTATGGCAGCTCTGGCCCCCCGAAGCATACCTCTTTCGACAATATTTGCTTCTACGATACATTATAGATACTTCCCCCGATCTTCCGCAATAGTAAGCGCTTCGCTGGCGCTGGCCATGGGCGGCGATGCGGCGGATGCCGCCATCTTTAGCTTTATTGGGGCGAGCCCCTATGAGTTATACTTTTTACCTTAGGGTGTATCTCAGGAAAGGCTACAAGCGCGAGCTCCCTACTCTAGGGCACATCTCGGCGGCAGCTGCCAACGCTATGAGCTCGCGCTTTTAGCCTTTATACAACATAGGGTGAACCAGAGTATAACTCAGGTAGGACAGTTCAGTTGAACTCATGATTATTAGCGGCTCAATGACAGTTGGCGCCGCCATGTAACTCCGGCCGATCACGACTGAGTCAATTGTCGTTGGCCTAATGACAGTTAAAAGTGCTAGTGTAACTAGGGTAATAAAGAGGTAATGAAGTCCTAGTCTAGCCCAAGTATACTCGCATGGGCCGCCACTGATTCAGAAGCTTTTTTTGTCCCAGTGAAGTTGCGAGGAGGAAAGTGGACTATTTCTTTCAGTCTTGCCTTCGCAAAGCTTGATGACGTAATTGTGGTATCGAAACCACCCGCCTGACGACAGTCGAGCGCGGCTCATGAATAGACCTATTGAGGAGTTTCAGCGAATATAGGGGGCGCTCCGATCGATCCAACATGGCGGACAAGAGGGGGATAGATTTGCGACGCCCATAGACCGGTAGCGTATTAATAAAGCAAAGCGTGTCGTTCTCTGTTTGTTGCCGTGTGAGAGACGATCATCGTTTCAACCAAGACCTACCGTGATGCTACAGATGAAGTGTTCAAGCCAGTCGAAGGCAAGAAATCTTGCCATAGTCAAGATATGTGTGCAAGTGTTCGACGTGAGCTCTCAAGATGGTGCAGCTGTCAAGTTGAACCGAATGTACGCGGGTCCAAAGAAAGGTACACATCAACAATTTTTGCGCGTTGAAACTATGACGCGTACTTTATCTACAACTAAACTTATCGGTCTGCGGCTACAAACATTTTCGTTGACGTTGCTTAGATGATGTAACCATTCAGGCCTCGCATTAAAAGGTGTTGCGAACTCTTCGGTTGTTCTAGTCAATTGTGCTAAAAAGCGGTTGGATGGAAAGTATGACATCTACAGCATACAAGGGACGATTGAGGTCTTTATCCTGCGTTCTATGTATCGAAACATCAGTATCCGTGGTGTTATATTGCGATCAGCTGGTCGCCGATCGTCCTGTTCGAAACATCGGTATCCTTGGTGTTATATTGCGATCAGCTGGTCGCCGATCATCCTGTTTTTACGCATAATGTAAACAAGCCTCGGAAGCGCCAATTTCATTTCAATGCGCTTGTGCACCCCTACAAGCCTTGTTTTGGCTCTTGTGCAAAGCTTTATTGTAATAGCAATAGTCTCATCGGTCATTCGAGTTGTATGTGCCACGGTGATATCTGCTGACAAACAAGCCTGTATTAAATGCGAGAGGGAGAACGAAGGTAAAGCTTTTTTGACTGTTTTCTTTTTACAGAACAGGGCAAAGCTTCTAAAACAAGAGCAACCTAAGCTGATATTTGAGTGTGCTCAAGAATGAATGGTAAAAGGTGATTATGCTAAGTGGCAGATGTACGCAGTTGATTTTTTGTTTGCCTCTGCATTGTAAATTGGAAGGCATTTATCAGCAGAAGACACATGTCCTTTTGAAAATGTCTTTTATTAGGGCAAAAATAGGTTTTCATACACAACCGAAGAGTTCGCAACACCATTTAATGCGAGGCCTCAATGTTTACATTATCTAAGCAACGTCAACGAAAATATTTGTAGCCGCAGACCGATAAATTTAGGTTTAGATAAGTAGGCGTCATAGTTTCAGCCTCAAACACGCATCATTGTTGATATGCACCTTTCTTGACGACAACTGCACCAACGTGAGAGAGCCCACGTCGTCGAACACTTGCACACATGTTGACTATGGTATGGCAAGATTTCTTGCTTGAATAAGTGAAGATCATCTCGCTACGACTAGCCACGACCACCCACCGCAGCGATGCAGGCGTCGAAGGGGCGCAACGCAGTCAGTCGCCGTCACCCGACGTTGCTTGTTTAGCATTCACGGCTTTCCGCCCAGGTGTTTCGTTTGTACTTGGCACCGAGTGTTATTTTCTGTGCTTATGTGTGCTTAGTGGCTGGATATAAGCCTCAAGAGCAGCTCTTCAGGCTCAGTAGCGTTCGCCGAAGAACTTCTGAAAAAAATGCCACCCAGGAAAAAAGCACGAAGACGCAACGCACCAGCTTGGCGGACTATGCACTGGGCGCGGAAATCGGGCCCTGCGGATTATACACCAAATGCAAACCATCTAAAGAAAACAAAAACATTTTTAGGGTCAAATTGGCTTCTGCGGACTATACGCCTGGAAACTGGTGCCTGTTATTATGCATTGTATATTCACTGTTGTTTGTTGTGGCTTGAGACTGCCCTTCTGTAATGATGCAGAGGGGTCCACTGAACCTTGAAATAAAGATATTTAAGCACATGTAGATGCAATGTCTCTTGAAGCCAGATGGTCAGGGAAAAGATGTGCCATAACCTAATTTGCCAACAGCACACCAATGGTCACAATCAAAGCTCACCAAGTCAATGGGCAGTTCTCAACCACAATATGTATTGCCGTGTAATCACCAATTTGGTCCATTAAAAATCTTGAGGCTGTAGCCTATAGCATATCCATTCTGGATCTGCAAAGCTTATGCTGTAGACATGTATCATCACATGAGCATGTTTCTTATCAATCTTAAACGTAAAACGCTAGTTATGCAACGAAATTCCCATATCACATTTTTAGCAAATTGAATGGTCCCACCTGTCACACTGCTAGCTTTGGAAGTAAACCAATTCACAATACCACCAGTGGCATACATCGTGCCAAGCATTAGTGCCGCATGTGGCATAAAAATGTTCTAACTAGGGAAGCAAACTTAATCGATCGTGTTGATTAAAGCACTTAAGTACGGGAGAAATTATCAATCAAAGAAGGTAACTCGAAAGGGAACTTTTCTCGCTGAACGAAAATGACTTTTTATTGGGCGTTCCGCAATGTAAGGCCGAAGACATTCACTCCGTGATCGGTACAGAAGCATTTGCTTAGCAGTCGGTCGTGCGTGCTAAAAACAACAACAAAAACAAAGGTGGATTAGAAACGCGATAAATTCGCCTTTGCACGAAGTACTTACACTCAAAATCGTGTCAACATAAAGCGACTATGGCCCACCTTGCTAGCAGCAATCTTAAAATTTATCCGTGTAGTCGTCACACCCGTGCACCAATCGAAAGCGTTGCTGCAAGCCCCTCCGTCAACTTTGAGTCGCTGTTGAGTCTGAAGAACTGCTCTATGAGGTCCATATTCAGCCACTGAGCACATACACAAGCACAGGAAACAATACTCGGTTTTAAGTACAAGCGAAGAACCCGGGGCGGCAAGCCCTGAATGCCAAACGACCTGCGACGGCGACTGACTGCGTAGTACACAAGTTGCGCTCCTTCGACGCCTGCATCGCTGCGGCGGGTGGTCGTAGCGTGTCGTAGCAGATCGTGTCACCTCTGTTGCTCGTACCGGAACACTAGAGCCGCGTAATATTCTTGCTGCCGAAATTTGTAAGCCTACGTTCGCGGCCAACGCATTTACACAAAGCCAACGCCCAGCGAACCTATCCCCCTCGTTCTCTTTCGGCGACCGGCCGCCAGGGTGGTGACACCGTCGCTGAAACTCCTCAATGGCTATATTACCCAAGAATCAAGGAGAATGCAGGGATTGGTGTTCCACGCGCCACTCGTGCTCAGGAGTAGTTAATTTTCTAAAGCAAAAACCTAAAACAAATGGCATCTTGCACGCGCGTTCGTCAACGCTTTATTTTGGTTATTTACTTCGAATCTTTTATACGGGGAAGGCGTGCGCGTGTGGCGCGTGGAACACCAATCCCTGCACTCTCCTTGATGCTTGGGTAATATAGCGACTTCGGCTCGTAACAATCAATGCCTCGGCTAATACCCAAACGCTTCGGTGATGAGAATAGCTCAACTCCAACAATGCCTGGAGCTCACCGCGCGTTTTCTACTTTGCTAACCCCAGCGCGTGGCTATGATTAACGTTGGCATTATACGATAGGCACCAGGCCACGTGGCCGCTTGTTCTGGCTTCAAGTTGAGGGGATGAACAATGCTCTTATCTCTCAAATTGTTTCGGCAACTGCCATTGCCTAGAAAAAAAAACCGAAGGAGAGTTCATTGGGTAATTCACGTCAGGGAGTGACTCTAAGTTTCATGTCCCCTTAAAGGCAGCAACTGATAGGTCTATGGAGTTGCCGGTGATTACTTCTAATTGCAAGAAATGAATGCAATAACAACTATTTTTCTTCGAATATAATAAAAAAATATAGAAGCCTTAAGCAAACTCATACAACCACATGCACAACAGCACAAGTAAAGCCATCAACAAAGGAATATACTTGATGGGCTTTAAATACCAAGAAACGATTCCAATCAATCCAAGATTTTGCGTAACTTGAAAACAATATTGTGCCCGATTTTTTTAATGGCGCACTTAAAACTGAAACATTGGTGTAACCAAGCGGAAAATATCTTTTGCTGTGAGCTGCGTCATCTGTCGGATTGCACTCGGTGGTAATTAATGCGTCGACCTTAATCGGGCCTTGCGTTTGTGGCCCACGAACCTTTTCCGAGAAGAGTTTCGAGCATACCCGCGGACGTTGTTCGTGAAGCTCGCACGAGCTGCTGCAGCAATAGGCGCAGCTAACACCATAGCTTGAAAGACGTAGTACTGATTATTTTGCAACACCTGGCGATGGCCAGAGCGGGCCACATATTGGACACAGCGTTCGGTCGGATCTCGTGTTCGAACTGACTGAACTCGAGATGCAGCCGAACAGAGCGCGGGTCAGAATATGTAACCCACTCTGACCCTCGCTATGTGATGTAGAAAATTCAGCACAACGGTTTTCTATATGGAGAATGTTGATCTATATCGATTTGTTTATGTTCAGAACTAATCTTTTGTAAGCGTGGTTTCGTTAATCAAACAACATTACCTATATTATATCATTAACTCTCGAGAACATTACGTTAGCATTGATCAAATAGCTTCATGGGGTTGCCATAAGGCAGCGAATATTTTAACTTCGAAAGCTGTGTCCCTGATGCAAGTCGGACATGAAAAATTAACGCGTGCCGTTTGTCGCCAAGAAATAACTTTTAGAGGTGTCAGTGCTTACCTCAAGAAGCTTGTTCACGGATGACTGACGGATGAAGTCGATGCTAAATATCCTCGTGGTCATTGATTCAGTCTTATGCGTTGCAAGTTCAATCATGTAGGAGACCTCCCAAGGGACTGCAAGGGTCTCATTTATCGGCGTGTACATGGCCGACTTTAGATCTGCAGTCAGCAAGAAAGAGATCAGAAAAATTGGAACTACTTCGACGGGACTTTCTTTGAGCTTCAAAGATAGCATGAAACAACGTTATCTTCGAATAAAATGAACAAACAAATGGACCTCGGAAGAAAAGGGCAATCTCGCAGTAAGTGGGTGGGTGCAGCTTTTGGCTCTCTTCGCACGTGTGTTGGGTGACTACACCTACTGCAGTGGCTATTCTCTGGTTGTTTTGTAAGAACGGCTCACGTGAGCGGGGTGACGGCCTGGCCCACGCGTATCCTTCGGAGCCGGGCTGTGGCCTATCGGTCGTAACAGGGCAAGACCGATTGGGTCGCAGTCCCGCGTGGCCCCTACCCACCAGTTCAATCTAGCTCTTCTGTTGATTCTAGTAACGTTCCGTTAACTCGTGAGCTTCTGGTGTTCGTGTTCTAATGCCCCCAACTTCTTCGTGGCATAGCTTAAAGACCTTAGTGTATAAAAAAGACACTTCCGCTCAAGAAACAACTCATCACCGCACAGGAACTTCTCTGTCAGACCCAGTCGTTGATTAAACGTAATAAGGTTTACCGTTGCGCCCAATTCTTTTGTATAAAGAACTCGGGGTCAGGCGCAAATTCAGAGCAAAGTCAATTTAATCAGAACCACAAAACATTGAAATATCGCACGAACAGATGTTATTGAGCACAATGTAAATACTCTGTAAAAGTTTCATTGATGTAGAAGTTCGTGTCCTTGGCTTGTAACGGACAAATAAAAATGGTAAAATTCAAAACAATGCTGAGCTAACGAAAAATGTAACGACCTCTAAGTTTAGATAAAATCGGTAACATTACGTTGTTCCAATTTCAAAGTGGTAAAAATTCTCCAGAACGCTTTATTGTCTGATGAATGAACAGGTGATGCTATTTCGTTACTTTTTTTTTTTTTTTTAAACTTCAATAAAATAGTAAACTCGGCCTGTTGGTAACGATTAAACAAGGTTGATGAAAATCGTCTTCAAAAAATGGGAGCGAAGAAAGGAACAAACACGACAGCTCCGTCCTGTCGTGTTTTTTTCTTTTCTTTTTTCCTGTTTTTTCGAGCTGATTTGCATCAACCATGTTTATTTTGATAACGTGTAGAACACAGTATATTATGTGGGTTTTCTCTGTCTCTTTTTCTCTCTTTCACTCTCTGGCTCTTTCTATTGTCCTCTATCTGCTCACTTCCTGATACACTCTTTCTCTCATGACGTAGAGAACCAGCGCCTTGATCAACGCTGGTTGATATCTTGGTATTCCTATGAAACCTTTTACTGCCCCAAACTCCTAATTAATCGGAAAAATCAATCCCACTTCGAGCAAATTGTCCTTGCTTTGTTTGTACAAACAAACAGGCGTCTTTACCTTTAATTTCGAGTTGAGGTCTCGAAGATGTGACTTGTGGAGGTGGGGCAGTTGTACTAGATGAACGGTTATCTTTCAGCGTTTCATTCACTGTAGATAGAGCGAAGACAGATCAACTATCTCGCAGCAAAGCATCACACACTGATCAGCCAAAACATTACGACCACCTATCTAATGTCATATTGATACACTTTTGGCGTGAAAATTCAAAACAGTTGCAAAGGTCATCTGTGTCGGAGTTTCATATCAAACGAAGTAAAATTAACTGCTTGCTCAGAAATACTTATATACCTTGAACTATACGCTGTATAGGGGTCATATGAGCCACACGTAGCCGCCTATTTTGCTTCTTCAAGCGGGAAAAATCATTCTGTTACGTGACTTGGACGTGCAAAGCCTCGGCGTCTACTAAAAGTTCCACCGTCGTTTCCAACTTTTTGATATATGTGCAACGACAGCAGCTCGGGAACACCGGGCATTATTTGCAGTTTCTGAGATAATTGTTGTTCTGAGCCTTCGGGACATCACGATCTGCCCTCTGTCAAAGTTTCCTTGATCAGCAGCCTTTCTCCATATATGCAAACATAGTCTATAAAATGATTCCCCTGTCACCCCGCAACCGTTAAGTACCATCCACATCAGCAGGTGGTAGAATAAGTGGACGGCGCTTCAGATAGGCGCACTCATTCACACTGTGTAGGGGTGGTCATAATATTTTGTCTGATCAGTGTATACGGCACCTAAACCAAATGCTCGTAAGTAACACAACTAAAACTCAATAGTTATTAGATTTGCTGAAATTCACGAGGCCATTAGGCGTAAAAATTTTAAAAGGTGAGCAAAAGCTCACCGTAGAAAAACTCACCGGACATAAGATTGCCGAAAAACAGCCAAAAGAAAAGAAGCAAAATCTCAGCTAGCAGCGCAAGACACAAATTTGAGAACGGTGAATGCTTTAAATTTGGATTTAATATCAGGATTAATTATTTCTACCAGCAAGATACCTTAAAACGTGTCTAGAGTTTTCAGGGGGAAAACTAAAGTGAAGAATGATCTTAAAGAAGGCCACCGAGCTTTTTGCCTTCCAAACAGATATATCGGTCGCTTTGAATTAGAGGGTTTTATTATAATTTAACAATACATCAATATTAGTATTAGCAATCTGGAAGCGTATGCGCAGCTACTATATGTTTGCGCCAAATGTTGCTGGCTAAGAGGTCTCTGTCTGAACTTTGTGAGAATTCTGCTGCAGCACTTTGCAAATCCCTCAGACACTGCATTATTAGCAGACTAAGGATTGGTTCACACTTTTCTGTTTGTCTACAACCGACTGCACCGCAACCGGTATGTAAGCCTCCTGCGGCTGCTTACGACCAGCTCCCCCGCTACAGCGCGGCCCGTCATGACAGTCACAAAAGGCTTAAATGCTTTTTTTAAGTCCATCCGGCCGCAAGTAGTCTCAAGTCACATAATTATTCTTAGGATAATCATGCACCTGCGCACTTAGAGGTAACAGGCAAAGGCTTTTTCATGTCCTGTGTTGCTTTCTACTCTTTGCGGTTTCATTGTCGCTAATTTTACGTTAATATGTATAACGGTTAAGAGTTGAGCTTATTTGTACAGTGCTAATCACACTTTTCTATAACGCGCGAGCGTGCGGCTTTCTCCGGGGAGCGCTAGACTGGTGGCATTCGCGGAAACTAAGCTAGTCACGTGGCGCAACATGGAACGGCCCGCTCGAGGGGTGTCCTGCGTACTCTACTAACTTGATAAGCGATAAAAGTAAAGTGCTTAATTATAATTTTCGTTTTTTGATGACGACATCATTGTATACGCCTTCATGCTTTAGATTGCTTATTGTTCGAGCAATGATGTCTGTAAAAAGCAGCTGGCGGCGAACGCGGCGAGCGCCTTCCGCGTTCGCCGCCAGCTGATAAAGTGGGCAGGACACCCCTCGAGAGGGCCGGTCCATGTTGTGCCACGTGACTAGCTTAGTTTCCGCGAATGGCACCAGTCTGGCGCTCCCCGGAGAAAGCCGCACGCTCGCGCGTTATACACAAGTGTGATTAGCACTGTACATACTTGTAAATATATCAGCTTGAACTTTAGTTGATACATCGGCCAAACAGGCCGATGTATCAACGACAGAGCCCGTGAGCATGCAGCGTCTCTAAAGGAAAAAGCGGCAGGACATCTGGCAGCTCATTGGAGGACATGCCAGTGCAGTGTAGCTTTGAACAGTACCACCATTCTTGCAAAAAACAACCATCCTCATGCACGCGAAATGCTCAAGTCGCTCGCCATCGAGTAGCACGCCAAGGATTGTGTCAGCACGCCATCAATCACCATACACAAAAAAAAGACAATACCTACGGAATGTCACGCCCCAAACAACAACAGCACGAGCATGCATGTAGTGGGTTAGTTCAAAAACAATAATTTGCTAGGAGTACTGCGCAAATGATTTGTATATATTTTTGTATAAGTGTAAATATCGGAAGTGATCTTTAATAGTGGAATAGGGCAATTCATATAATAGGTTTATCGCGCTCCACTTGGGACTCAAAAGGAAGGAGCAAAAGCGCAAGGAAGAAGTTTACACTAAAACATCATTGGTAGTCAGCTGTGTGTCATATCCTGTCCTTTCTGTCTTTGTGTTCTAGTTATTTCTAAAGGTTCAAGCTGATATATTTACAAATCAATATGTAGTTTTCGTAGATCGTTCGGATAACTCCGATGACAATACCACGCCACTGACGCCATTGCGCATGTATCGTATCGTTATTAGGGAGCTTTAGTTCATCGTTTCGATACCTTCAATAACCATGCTCTATAACATGATGATGTATGCGCAAAGCCGTCGGCGGAGTATCGGATATTGTAAGAGGGGTTATTGGAACAATCTATACTAAAACTCCCTATCGATATCGTTTTGGAAGTATCAGAACGATGAACGAAAACTCGCTAATTTCTAAAGGCCCGACAAAGCTTCCGAAGCTCGTCGCACGCCCGTAGTAACACTCCGCGACATCGCTTCGCGCCCCACTGCTCGGGAACCATAGTTTAGAAACTGCAGTTTAAAACCAGAGGAAAGAAAAATTAACTTACACGTCCAAGTAATCACGGGCTTCATATATTGTTTTTCAGGGTCTCGGATGTCCAGATCAAATGTCCTACAGGACATGTTCCGTACGAGCTGAATCATTGTTTTGCTAACTTTCACTCTCCGTTGTAAGGTGAGAATGTCACGCAGAAACGTGTACTTTCGTTTATCCGGTCCACGAAGTACCGTAACTAGGTGTTTTTTATCTTCCCAGTCCTCTTTGTCGGCAGCTTCGCATGTCGTGAAACCATCTGCAAAACAATATTCTATTTTGCAAACAAAAACAAATCGCTATTTGCCGCGTATCTAAGCTCTAAGTGCGTAGCACCTGTACCACAGTCGTCGGCATCAGCAAGTTCGCATGTTTTAATATTATCTGCAAGGCAAAATCTAATCTTAAACGTCCAAAACATCTCTATTTGTCGCGTTTGCCTAATCTTAGGATATTTCTAATGTTTTAGATTCACATCTAATGAAACTCAAACAATCTGCTATCGGCTTTACTTAAAAAAAAAAAAAATTTAAAGCCGGAATTAAAAACAATCAACATAAAGTCACCATGAAATTACGTTCCCCGAAATACGTTTTATACAAGACAGAGCACAAAGGTGATTAACCAAAAACCACGATTGGATTGTGTAATGGCGTACTATTATTTTTCCTCCTCCAAACACATTGTTGATTATTACACCCATTGCGCCAAATGGCGACGCACTCAGTACCACTGACGTTGAATCGCTGTACGCACAAGGCACGGCTTGTGCTGCACATGGCAAACTATTTTAAGATTAAAAAAATTTGCATCTCGTCATTCTTACGTCGTTTATCGTGTCCCGGAGGATAGAGAAAACATCTCCTTCATTAAAAAATGTCGCGATTCTCCAGCATAAATGCGAAGCAAAAGTCGAGCTTTTTCCCCTACCTGCAGCCGCGGGTGGCAGCCGAAGGAACTACGGCGAGAAGCTTACGTGACCTCGCTCGGCTCTAAGCTGCAGCATAACGCCCGCTAATGTCAGCAGAGAGAGGGAGAGGAAGCGTCCTCCGAGAAAGCACACGGGAATTTACACGGCATCCCGAATTACGTCACTAGGAGTGCGACCAGGTGTGACCCTGAAGACTGGAAGTGAGTTGAGGAATGCCAGAAATGACAATATTTATCTTTTTTCTCACATCTAGGACACGGAGGCGAAATCGTTTTTCTGTTCTTTACTTTAGAAGTGTCAGAAGGCAACTTCCAAAACGTTTTGACCAAAGTCCCGAAATTGTTGCAGCCACCCTTTAAAGGCCCCAGGCTAGCGGTTGTACTGCACCGGCTAAATTGCTCATCTACAGCTGAGAGACAAGTCGCCCGTTGAGGCAGACCAAGTTCATGCTGTATGAGCATCCACACACCAATTTATTTTTACTGTGAGGATAATCCCTACACTCTACTTCAACCGTAAGTTTAACTGTTATGTCAAAACACCCCAGACCATCCGTCTGTGAGAACAGACGCGTGTTCATTAGAACAAAATGTTCTCTCTTTGTTCCTTATGTCGCTCTTTTGTTATTCCTGTAACTTACCAGCGCCCTCCAATTTGTCCAGTGTAAAACCTGGTTAAGAAATTTCCCTTCACTGCGCTGCATTGCGTCGCCTTCCGTTGGGTCTTACCACAACACATTGTACGGCCCTCGGTTCTGGGAGCAAATAACGCGTAGTGGTATATGGTGCTTTATCAGACGTAAGCGGTCGTAACACGAGTCGCCCTGTCTGAACCAGACTCAAAACTGCCCAGGCAAGGCACGTGCTCTGAAAGTTGCCAATACGAACTCAAGGCACATGTTGGCTGCGAATCGGGAGAAGTCAACGCAGCTCCTTTTTTTATGTTCTGAACATTATAGCGCGAGAAGAAAACAAATATAAGGCCCTTTTATTAGGAACATAAAATCTACAGTCCAACTAGCACTGGTAAGCACATAAAAACAGTGGTTCATGGCCTGTTTAAAGTCGTCAAACGAGTACAGTGGGGCTTGCATTTCTAGTATAAAGGCGATACGTTGTTGCCTCGCTTAACCGACAAAAGACTGAAAACCCTGTAAAAATTGAGGCGTATCTAAGGCATTCGAATAACTACTGCGAACCGAAGAAGGCATACTAAGATGTACCACTTCATAGGATAGGAAGATGGCTACACGTCTATGAAACGATATTGGACGGGCATGTTACTAACTGCATATCGCTTATTTCAGAAAAAAAAAATGCGCATGAGGCTATTCAAAGACTGGATTTTGGCTTTGAACTTTCTTCGAAAATAGAGTGCGACTATTAACACAAAACGTGTTCATGGGCTGAGTTTCGCCAGAAAAGCGTTACCCACGAATGTAACGGAAATTTGTTAAACGCAGGACATGGCAACATGAAGCCTACATAGCTCATATAATGTAATGCGTAGAGCGTGTAGAAGAACGCTTAGTCACAGTTTTTTGTACTTAATCATAAACAACAAGATTTACAAAGCGCCGCAAAAAGAATCGAACCCCACACCGTGAGATACGCAACCTGACACATTTGCTCAGCGTCATTAAAACTTTTTTTTCTATATTTCGTATAATAAGCACTGGGGATAAAAACACCACAGGTCCGAACTTTGGGCTGTTGGGGGCAATAATATTATTTTATACCTGCTTAGAGCGTTCAACAGGCTAACCCCCTCAGACGGGGTCTTTGGGCAGGAGATCGAACTATAGGAGGCGCTCTGACCCGTTTGTTTTCCCCACGCTCGGTGTTTACTCAACACAAGGACTGTGCACATGCCGACAGGCCTTATGGGCATGTTCATGTCATCTTCTACAATAGAGCGCGGGGCACAGTTTAATGTAAAAAATACTAACAATCGACGAAGCGACGTAAAGTGCCGGATCTATCCTCAGAGAATGCGAGCTTGACTCACTTCGGCTTTTGTGCGGAGCTGGGACCGTGCATGCTGCATTGTTCATGCAGGCCTTACTGGAAACAAAAGAGCCCCTCCTCCCCCTCACCGGAAAACACGAACTCCAACCGAACGCTGACGCCGCGTTCGGTTATGTCGGCCGAGCGCTGAGTCATTGTATTTGTTGTCCCCATCAATGTAGTTGTAAAGTTAACCGCTTGGGGCGTCACGATCTGTCCTCCTCCAACCTCGCTGATTTTTTGGTAACTTTTCACTGCAACTCGGTATTTTTTTCACGTAGCTGTAACGATAACTTAAATACTTTTAAGAAAAAGAAGCTAAAAATTTCAGCAAAGATACAAATATTTTTGGCAACCCCCCCCCCCCCCCCCCCCCCCCCGCCTATTTGTTCACCCCTATTTCTGAACACTACAGCGGGCCGACCACTTGCGGAGGTTGGGCTCCACATTATACGGGACAAAATAAAACAAGGACTCAACATTTTTTTGTCGGAACAAAGTGCCGGCGCAGAGGGCAGACGTTTTTCTAGTTTTGTTTTTCCCTTTTCATCGCGCGGAAAAGTGAATTTTGCCCTTGCTTTATTTCACCCTTTTTTGCGGGTGACTCTCTCGCCCCGTCTTCATCCTTTCCGGCCTCATCGAACACCCTCCCCCTCTTCAGCCAAGCGACAGAGCCACCTTGCGGAAACACGCGACACGTAAACACCTTTTGTTTAACGCTGAAGGTGTCGCAGCAGTCGCGGCTAGCTTTCTTTACAAAAGCGAGTCGCCGCCAGTAGACACTGTCTGACCGTGATGACAGTCGATGCTTTCACTGGTCGACCTGCCCTTTCTGAGTGTGTAGAAAAAATTGTGAACAGTCAGCAGAAGTTTTATTTTCGTCGCTGTGAAGCTGTGTTACACGGTCGAGGCGTTTGTTATCCGTTGCATATATGATATAAAATCAAAAAGAGAAGCAAAACGCATTCCGAGACGACTTTCTCTTGCTCTTGTTCACTTCTTTTTTTACCTTGTTTCATACTAACGGTCTTTTCCACTTTAATCAGTTCCAAATAGTTAAGTCTTCTGCTCCCCTCCCAATTATTGCTATGTACCAGTCTGTTCATGCGTATATATATCTCCTGTCAGCTCCTGGGAAAGGGGAATAAGAGAGCTTTAAAGGAAACGAAAAGAACGTCGCAAGAAAGAACAAAAATAGCTGGATGGTAATTAACTCTTGTAGCTCAAACGAGAGGCTGTCATCAGTGACGAACGACAGTTGTTACTGTTGCCCATGAACTGCACTTCGACCTTGAATTTAGTGGCGATAACTTCGCCACTTGCTGCAAACACTGCAAAAAAGTATACGGAGCCGAGAGGTCCTCTTCCTCCAACCTTCGCAAGCACCTCGGAGGAAGTTTTGACTTCCATTTCTGGACACTATCTCTAGGCATGGAGACGGAACGGCGGGAGGCTGAAATCTCAACAGCGCTCTGGAGCCTCAACGGCCTTCCCTCCATTAGGAAAGTTTTCTTACGTCTGAATGCTCCACTGCCGTTCAGCGTACCCGTTGAGCGCATCTCTAGCAAGGGGCGAGATGTGTTCAGCATCGAAAAAACAAAGTTCAGTGATCTTTGAAAAACAATTGCTGCTGCGTTATAACACAAAAAAAAAAAATTATTATTTAGTCCAACGCTTTGATTCAATAAATTCGTGCGACGGTAATATTGTTTATCTCAAGAAGTAAAATGACAGTTTTCTGAGAGACCCAAAATAAATATAGATCGTAGTCATTGTGTGTTGTCATCAAAGCCTTCATCGCTAAAGTAAAAAAAAACGAGAGTATGTTGAAAGCAACTAAGTTACTCGAAGTAACTGTAACTGCAACGCGTTAGTTTTATTTTAAGTAACCGTAACTGTAACTTAAATACATTTTGTCAAACTATCTGTAACTGTAACTAATTACTTTTTTAAAAGTAGCTTACACAAGACAGAGTAGTAGTCCCTATTAAAGCAGGTGAACGGGAGCGTAAGCAGATGTCCCAAGTATTGCTCAAGGAGGCCTGCAGTAGTTGGCAACTCTCGGCGCGCGCAGCTGACTTTCCAAATTGCGAAGCATAGATCCCCGAGTGATATGGCGACGTCAGAGGTCCTGAGTTAATTTATACTTGTCTCGATCATTCTGGTAGATCCAGGAAGTTACACCAGTGTGCCGCGCGTGAAGAGCATCTGAAATCTCCCCAGTATCCTGTAACCAACCACAACCAATCATAACACTCGCAAAATGCATGACCGACACAATATATGTGCTTCCTGGGTTTATCGAAGTAATTGTTAGAAGTTTAAGAAAAAAAAACTTGTCTCTTTCGGAACGCTTTCCGCCTTCTTATTGTGATCAGTGCTCGGCCGCGTCAGCCCAATCCAGCTCCCGAAATGGATGCGAGCGCGACGTCACTCGGACTGCGGTTTGTAACGAGAGATGCGTTGAAGAATGGTCAAGCTCGCGTAGAAGAATGCCCGCTCAAATTACCGGCTATATATAACGTGGACTCAATAAACCTAAGCCTAAATAAATAGTAAATTTGTGCTTTGCACGCTACGGCACTGAAATTCCAACAAAACTGAGGATAGGTGGTGGATTTATCATGTGAAAATACCAAGAGAAAAAAAAACATTTACCTAAATTCAATATTACAGATATAAACCAAAATTGATCAATGGTTCAATAGGCGGGTATTATTTTTATTTATGTTTTTAAGTTAAAGTGAAAAGACATTTAAGCAGTTCTTATGAGTTGTGAATGCGAAAGCGTGAATGTCGTTCTTCCGCTCCTTTAGTTCGTCTGCGGTGTACTGGCGTGGACGGCCACGTTTCACTACTGCCGAGGTTGCGGCCGTCGACGATGTAGATGCCTCAGGCGCCGCGGCCGCTTCTGCTCCTCTCGACGGGGGCCGCAGCTCTATGACGCGCGGCAGTCAATATGAGAATTTATCCATCAGTTCGCTGCTACAGACTACAGGTTTCGCTCCATGGGACAGGCGAATTCAGGTGCCGTTTAGCGCGGCTTCAAAAGCTGATAACGCCGATTCGCTCCATGGGACAGTTAATGCTTTCGCATTAAAACCTTCCCGTGGGCCCCTTGAGCCTTTGTTTGGGCAAAAACATGGCGGCACTTTTTTCGCATTGACCACTGTAAAGTGATCACCTTTTGACCACTGAATCTAACCATTTGAAGTTTAATTCACGCAGAATATCGATAACGAAACGCCACTCACCAAAAGTATGCATGACGAATTTATGTTTCGTATACAAATCTTCAAAGAACACAATCTCCTCCTTGTCCAAAAGTATGCGAAGGGCGGCCTTCCGTTCAACTGCGTCGTATGCTTCCTCAAACACGTTTGTTTCTCTGCGTTTGAATTCCTCTCCTAGTTCAAAGTTACTTCGGAATATCTCGCCGGAAGCATAAAATGACCCTTCGTACTTCGGCAACGCTGTAACAAAAAACAAAAAACAAAAAAAAAGCATATTCTATAATAATGCTCAGAGTAAGGGGTGTTTACACTACAAACATATAGTATGACTTGAATTTCCATAACTGGCCTGGTGAAGCCCGATTATTAGCCATAAAAAACTATTTTCGATGGTCCAATAATAAATATACCGTAGTTTGAAACGGGAAAACAGGGCAAAAAGCGGCATCAACAGCTTAGCAGTGGTCCACCCCCCGCCCCACCCCACCCCCTTTTTTTTACAGCAGACAATTCAAGAAACGCATAACAATAAAATACAATGAAGAAGAAAATCTTAGACCGTAATTTCGACTAGAGCATAAAAGTACAACATAAAGCAAAATATATATGTGGTACAAGACAACTCGCCCCACGAAATCTATCCTTCAGCCCTCTTACAGTTACGCGGTGGGTCAAATCGAATAACAGTATTGATAACAAATTGTTTACTTGTTTTGTAAAAAAACAAATTGTGGAGATGCACGTGTTATATAGACTGTCTCAAGTCACCAGGCCCGATCTAAAATGGATCGTAAAACTCGACGCCTGCACGAAGCAATCCAAACTTTTCGTCAAAGGAGAAGTTCACAGGTGCGTTTTTTTTCTTGTAAAATTTCAAAGCGTAGCTCCCTTTCTCTAAGAAGTAGGGCCAAAGAACTTGCCATGGTCAACGGCTGGAGGCGACGCAGACGACTGAGTCGAGTGGCGGAGCGTGTTTGGCGCACGTATTGATAGATGGTGCTGCTTCCTCATCGAGACTGCTCACGATGACCGTGATTTACTAAAATGAACATATTTTTCTAGTATACTTTTGGTTTAACATGCGGGCAATAAAGGAAACATTTTGAAGTTTAAAAGAACGCGGTTGCATTATGACGACGTTCTTTTTTCCGACGGATTTCGTCTACGTGGCGTCTGCTTCCTTTCGCCGGTCGGCTACACCTTCCGACGCTGCTCCCGACGCCATCTATCAATACGTGCTTCCAACGCGCACCGCCACTCGACTCGGTCGTTTGAGTCGCCGTCCGGCGTTGACCCTGGCAAGTTTCTTGGCCCTATTTTGTACAGAAAGGAAGCTACACTTTGTAGGTTTGCATGATAAAACTGGCCTGCGAAATACACCTTTGACTAAAAGTTTAGATTGCTTTGTGCAAGCGTCCATTTTTATTGTAGATCAAGCCTGGTGACTTCAGACGTCCTATATATTATTAATTTTAATATTTTAGTAATTGAAGTATTGCCACAAATAAGGTTCGATTTGACATACAACACATCATTTTATCCTAAACTTGACAATCAAGAAACGTTTATGTATATCAAACTTGACCTGATGGCAGTTGCAGTTCTTAAACATACTGTTCATGCACTACAGCCCATGTATCTACTTTAATCCAGTGTTCACCTATAGCAAATAAGACATATTTTGGTCTGAAACTTGCCCAAAGTGAACGCCATCAGATCCTTATATAAATGTTTCCCGAGATTGTTATTTCTGATATTTTCATGAACGGACCCACGCCATAGTCTCTCGAGCTCGCTTAAATGCTTACACTTAACTTAGACTTAGTATTGTTGATGCACACATTACACCTTTTTTAACACCCGATGTTTTATAATTGTTTCAAAAGGTTAATCTAATATTTATGACTATTTTATATCTGTCTGATCGTGCATACACAGATGCATTATTTTTAGACATTAGAAAATACATATATAAAAGATAATAAAACCCACCTTGTCCAGCGCTCCATACTGGCAATTTAAAGACTATGATCAGTAACGCCGAAACAGCGTTGTAAGTTTTACAAAGCGACATCTTCTTGGGCGTTTCTGAAATTGGCGCCACAGAAAGCAACAATCAAAACACGGCGAAAAGCCAAAAACAAAATAAGTAGATAGCACATCATGCTCATAGAATATACCAACTATTTTACACCCAGTGTTTCGATTCTAAACATAGACGAATTACACCATGAAATAAGCTCGTAAATTAATTCGGTATATAATATCTGCTTTGTACTGTTTGTTCTGTTTTTAGCGCACAACGCGTTTACAGTGAAACGCGAAAGTGTAACCACAAAAGGTGTGTGCAATGTTCACTAAACTGACGCGGAACAGACGAAACTGCGTATTTTCTCATAGGTACCTATTTTAAATGATAATGCATTTAAAGAAGTAGTCGTCGTAATTTACGCGAGTTGTTTTATATTTTCCTCTCATACGTCCATAACGTACAGTCACGTGCGTTCTCCGTTTCGCGATAATAGTGAGTTTTAGTACTGCGTATACGAGCGAACGCAAACCCTGTGCGTTTGCGCTATCGTTGCGTGTTCCACACTGCGCGTGCGTGGAGCCCAAACCGCGGCCTTGGATTGAAGCATGGCGACTTCGCGCATGCGCAGCGTGGAACACGCAACACTAACGCAAACGCATAGCGCTTGCATTTGTTCGTATACGCAATACTAAAACTCACTAATAGTGTTTTAGTATTCCGTACAGTAACAAAAGCAAATACTCAGCGTTAGCGTTAGCGTTATGCGTGCTCCACAGTGCGAATGCACCATACGTACACAAGACCACGACTTTTATGTACGTACGCTCTCCATCGATCTTTGTGTACGTAGGCTGCGGCCCCCTGCGTTCCGTTCTCGTTGCTCTCGTCATGAGCCGGACAGCGCGAGAATCAGATTGGCTTCACCGAATAGACCGATCTCACCAGCCAGTCTGACTACGCCACCGCTGCCGCAATGCATCGAGGGAACTTTAGTCTTTCTGCACGTGCGACGACCACACTGGAGCACTGCGCGTGCGGAGCATGAGACGTACGGCACGAGCCGTCTCGGGCACTGCTGCCTGCCTCCAGTGAACTAAAGTTATGGCGGCCTCACGCATGCACCGGAGGCTTGGTGAGATCGGTCTATACCGGCTTTACATTACTTGGAGCAGTTCGGTAGGGCATATCTAGATGGCGCGGCTACCGTATGCGTTTGAGTATTTGCTGTACTAAAAGCGCTGGCTTGACGCGCTCCGGAGCGTTCCACTGAGACCTTGAGTGCGTCGTACGCAGTGCTAACTCAAGGGTCTCGACCACTGATCTCTATTGCATGGGCTGAACAGCGGACCGCGGCCTCGGCAACTGGGGCCGAGTGTCGCGAACGGCGGCCATTGATTGACACCGCCAAATGCATGGGACTCTATGGGAAAAACAAGACAAAGTCCCGTTTCCATCGTTTCTAAGCTGTTGTCGGTACTGAAACGTTTTGGCTGCTTTTCGATAAGCCCGTCAAATAGCTTGCGTACAAACATTAAAACTGACGGCCCTCGCAGCTCTTATAAATAAATAATTTGTGGTGGAGAGTTACTCCGCTGGGCTAAAAATGGAGCGCAGCTCAATGAGGCGAAAGTTACCTAGACTTTTTGCGGAGTCGGTGGCGGTTTCGTTGGGTTGGGTTTAGCAGACGACAAGCTCGAAGGCTTTGCTACGCGGAAATCGCTCACTTTCGGAAATCCGCTGTCGAGATGGAGCTTCTTTATTATTCATCAACTTCTGGGCTTCCCCGAGGACGGTTTCATTGGCGGCAAGTTCCTTTGTTTACTCCACTGCGAGAGCGAGCTTGCCAGCTCAGCCGTAGGTGCTCCGGTACGTTTGATTTTCTTAATTGGCGTTCGAACGTTTGACAAATGCCGATTCGATCTTCAAACACCCGAAATAAGGATCGCAGCACACCATCAAATACTCGCCTCCGAGCACAGCGTACATGCTCCAATATTCTTACTTTTTCGTTTCTCCCATAGACTTGCGTGTATTACCATGGTGTCAAGCAATGGCCGCCGGTGGCGACACCGAAGGGCTCCCGATTCGCGATCCAGCCTACTACAATAGAAATCAGTAGTCTCGACTCTATTCTAAACCCCACAGTGAGTTTTAGTATTGCGTATACGAGCGGGTGGAAGCACTGTGCATTTGTGTTGGCATTGCGTGTTCCACACATACGCGTGCGCGGAGCCCAAACTGCGTCTTAGATTGGCGCACGGCGATGACGCGCATGCGCAGCGTGGAACACAGAACGCTAACGCAAACGCACAGCGCTTGAGCTTGCTCCTATACGCAATATCAAAAATCCATAATGCAAATAAGAGAGCAGATCTCACCAATAGAACATGTACGTCTCGTGTGATAACTTGTATACCATCAAGAGAACGCATCAAGCTATTCCGCGTCCGCGTGTACGAACTCATATGCCGTGGAGGGCTTTTTGTATTGTGCATGGATCAACTTCATTCATTATTCAAAGCCTGACAAAAGAAGGTTACCCCGCAGGGGGCACCTGTGAAAGCAGGTGTTTGGTGAGTGGCGTCCCCACGGTCCCCCAGCCATGCGGGTTCGCCTGCCTGGCTGTGCGTGGCTTTCCCATGTCCGGGGAAAAGAGCATACTGGTGGTTGAGCCGAACCCGTGGATAAATGGAACCTTCAGGGACCCCCAGGGTGTTTACATACGCCACTCCGGCCCCCGCTTCTCATAGACGGGGGTCTTGGTAAGGCCCGGCCAGGTTCATTCAGTCTAGTCTCCTTTTCTTCTACTATCCTCCCCGATCTTTCACCTTCACCTTTCCTATTTATTTCACTTCTCTCTCATTTCTCTTATTTCTTTTGCACCCCCCTTTGGCGGCAAGAACTAAGCTTGGGTGGCAATAGATACTCTCGTCTAACCACACTTGGTTATAGAATCTTTGTAGCACTGGTAGAGCAACCTACTCAAACAAGCCTGTACTTTTATGAAATGTTGCCTGTCCCTCTGTTAGACTCCGTGGTGGGCAGTGTGCCACAGGTGCCAAAGTTTATTTCCCTTTTTATGGCAACCGCTCCTAAACCAAACCCGGTTCATGGCGACTAGACAAGCGACTGCACTCAAAAGCACTTGTCATACCTAAAGAGTCGAAGTCGGACGTGTTTACTCCTTCGTACTTCCTTCAGAAAATAAACAGCGTCCAATGTCCAAGCTGCCCCCTTTTGCTGTTGCAAAAATCCTTGACTTGTGCCTAGAAACGCATTACATGCGTAAGAACTTTACTGTGGAGACCTGCTGTGGAAGTAAATTCGAAGAAACAAAGCTTCGTTTCCTCACCTTGAAAACCATTGCAGATGTAAAAGTAAAATTGTCTCCTCAACGCACGCTTAACACGGTTTTTGGAGTCATCTTTGAGGACGACCTCCTGCACACCAACGAAGAGGAGATCCTTGAGGGCCTCCGTTCCTCTGCCGTAGTTGCCGTAAAGAGGGTCCTGTTCAGGAAAGATTGATCTGAAACTCCCACTAAACATCTGATAGCAAGGGCGGATCCTAAACTCCGTTTTTTTTTTTTTTTTTTTTTTTTTTTTTTGGGGGGGTGGGGGGGGGGCGGAGAAAATTTTTAAGGATGTATTCTCCCCTTCTTTCATGGGCACCGGGGTGTCCGCCCATGTCAACTTGCCCTCTCCGCCCATGTCAACTTGCCCTCCGAGAAGGGGGGAGGGGGGGGGGGGGGGGCCCTGGATCCGCCCCTGTCTGATAGTCACCTTTGAGTGTCACTGTCTGCCTGCATCTGTAAATGCTGGCCACATAAACTGTCGCGTCCGGCAGTACCAACGATGACGCCGTTGCTACACAGCCACATGACGCATCGCAGCCAATGGCAATTGAGGTTCCGTTTCGCTGCTACAGACAATGCCGGCTTCGCTCCATGGGACAATTAATGCTTTCGCATTAAAACAGAAACAAGTACTATGATGGAAAAACCGGTGTCCCTCGCACCATTCTACGACGCAATTTGCGGGGAAGCGAACCCATGGCTGCTAGTAACCGCAGTGGAACGAATTGTTTTATTGGCTCTCGCAAATAATTACAGCATGAACGTTTGCTTTTTACTATGGGATTTATTTTTTTCTGCCATTGAAAATACTTTCTAAGCACTCACATTGCCGAGACAAGCTCGGTGTATTGGTTATTTATTGATTAGATGATCATCGCGAACATTTTTACCATCAAAACGACAAGTATAAAAGGCGGAACCGCATGTACGGAGCCAGGGGGGGGCTTTAGTGCGCGTTCTTGTTAATGTTTGTATGTGATGTGTTTGTGTATGTTATTGACTGTACGGTAACCAATGTAGAGGCCCGCGAATCGTATGTGTGTCATTTGAGCGTGTATAACAAAGTTACCTAAATCTCAGTACTAGAACAAAAACTTTTCTTCTTCTTTTTTTTTTTTTTGTGACCGTTGAGTTGGACGTTATTTAGCGACGCTTAACCTAGACATTTGTTATTCCTCTGCCAGTGCCTGCCATCTGGTGGCAAGCGACTTGTCCTCATTTTAGGCTCCGCGATACTTTTTTGGACCGTGGAATGAGCGAAGTAGTCTGCGTTGAATTGCTTCTTTTATGAACGATTTTTGGTTTCGCGAATGGTTTACCACTCCCTTCTGATGTCCGGTGCTAACGAAGAAAATGTGTCGCGTGGCATTGCAAAGATGAGACGGGACGTGCGCGTAGTGGCCAGGTTTCGGTTGTCTCCGTTTAACATCCCATTCTTGAAAAGGAGAGGACGGAGTGACAGCTTACGAAACGCATTTTCGTACCCGCGCGGGAAGCCGTTTTCGGCAAAAAATACAGGTCGTGAAAGCTCGTGTTATGTTATTTTTATTTGTTACAACTATCGCTCCGAAAGCAGACTTTGAATGTGTGCGAAGTGGTTGACTGCGTCTCTTGCAATAACTGCTTGGCAGGCCTGGGGGGCCGCCAGTGGTGCTCGAGGTATTTGCCTTTTAAAACACTGCGCTAGCTCTTTTCGGTTGAATCGCCGCAGCGTTCCGCGTAAAGACGCAGAAAGCTCCGTAACGTCCTAGCGTTCTCGATAAGAAGCCACCATATTCCTTCCTTTATCATTCCTTTATTAATGGAGGAATCTAGAGGCCCCTCCTTTTAAGAATACATCACTCTGCCCCTGGGAAGCAGGCTTGCCATGCCTCTCTCTCCCCTCCCCCTCCCCCCCCCCCCCCCTCGTTTCTGCACACTTGAAACATCTCCTTCCCTCATTTTCACATTTATCGTTGAATAAAATAGAGTTCATGGAAGAATAACAATGGTTTACGGAAAGGTACACTTCATTTCGGCTACATAAAAAAAATTTGACAGCTGTTGTCAACACTGCCAATGTCAAAATGGAGAGCCAACGACGCCACCGCCAGAGCGTTTTCACTCTGCCGGTGGCAGAGTGAAAATTTTGACAGCTGTTGTCTGATCGAATTAAAATATTCTGCGTTAATATTTCTTTTCTACTTATTTTAAGGTAATAACATTAAACCGGCAGAATCTCTGATATTATTGTAGGGCCACTTTAAAGCTTGGAAAGTTGCCTTTTCTGTTCTTGCGTTCTTGTTGTTGTTGTATTTGTTTTTTTTTTCAAGCATAGCTTACTGGATCCTCTAACCACGCTCTGTACTCAAAAGCTATTCTCCCGGTAATTAGGACTTGGCGTTCAGGAAAATCAAAACAGCGAGATTTTTATGAAGTATATTCAGCAATTTTCAGCAAATGAATAAAGCTGCTGAACTAACGTGTAAGGAATATAGAATTTCTCTGAAAACGCGTAGACGCACTCTCATAATCCCCGGTTCTTCAGGGAAAGATTAACCATTGACGATCTTAACTGTCTTTCAGAAGAAGCCGCCTCCTGCCAATCACTTCAGCAGTTCTATTTCTGCATCGTGCCTAGCTTTTACAAGGAAGCATCTGCTAATCTTTGAAATATAGTGTTTTCTTCGTATAGCTTTTGTCTCTTTCTTCTCTCAGAGTAGCCAACCGAGTCAGGCCGCCTTGGTTAATCTCTCTGTTTTCTCCTCCTGGCCTTACCTTCTTCTTGGTTTTGGGGGACTTCTATTACTGACATCTTGTAAACCCTGAGATGGGGAACGATAAAAAAACGGACGAACACAACAAAATCTCAAACGCAGCTGAAGTTTTATTGATAGGAGCATACCAATAAATAGACTTTTACACAAAAGGAAAAGAGAAAGGGCAAAAAAAAAAACTCAAAAGCAAAAACAAGACAACCAACGCGTTCACCCCAGACGGCCTAAGCCACTCCCCGGCTCCGACAAACTTCGGAAAGGGAGCCGACCACTCGAGCAACAACAACCCCACGGTCACCACACATGGTGACCTCCAAACCGCCAAAGCCTAATCCCCGAATTTCTTACTCGAAGCAAACGCTTCCCGGTCCCACCCCCCCCCCCCTCCCCCCCCCCGCCTTTTTCAAGGTTTACAAAGCTCCCCTCATACAAGCAAAAACTATTGAAGCAATGGTGAGGGTGCAGGCTAGCTGGTGTAAATTGAGCATAGTTGTAACCCGAGACTGGGGATACGGACAAGGGACAAAACACAGAACGACAGGGACGAAGTCTCAAACGCAGCTACAAACTTTATTTCACAGGACAAACATATATGTCACTCGCCACCCTCGTCCCCCTCTCTTTCCCTTCCTTTTCCCAAAACTCCACCCCTTCCCTCTTCCTTTTCCCAAACCCCCGTACATTCCAGTCAAAAACAATTTTGATGGTTGCCATCAAAATTGTTTTTGACTGGAATGTACGGGGGTTTGGGAAAAGGAAGAGGGAAGCCATCAAAATTGTTTTTGACTGGAATGTACGGGGGTTTGGGAAAAGGAAGAGGGAAGGGGTGGAGTTTTGGGAAAAGGAAGGGAAAGAGAGGGGGACGAGGGTGGCGAGTGACATATATGTTTGTCCTGTGAAATAAAGTTTGTAGCTGCGTTTGAGACTTCGTCCCTGTCGTTCTGTGTTTTGTCCCTTGTCCGTATCCCCAGTCTCGGGTAACAACTATGCTCAAAGCAAAAACTCTTTCATTCGATTAGTGATCACCAAGGACGGCTGGCTGACACAATTACCCCGCTCGCGAATGCATAAAGTCTCCTTAATTAGCCTTCTAAACAATTCTTTTTCGTTACACAACACAGAAGTTTTTTCCCAAAGAGGGGAACAAAAATTACAAGAACTAACATGATTAACCAATTCAGAATTCTGCGCCAAATTCTTTACGCACCTTTTATGCTCCACAAGTCGGTCATTTAAACAACGCCCCGTCTGACCAACATAACACAATCCACAGTCAAAGGGGATCTTGTAGACTACCTCTGTGACACAGGAGTTTGAGGGATCTCTGTGTTTTTTCCCGCAGCATCCCTCAAGTCTGAAGGAAAACGGAGTAAGCCTGTCTAAACGGAAGTCCGTCCTAAAAACTACATTAACGTTAAACTTCGCACCCATGAGAAAAACCATGAAAATAAGGAATTACAACAAACGTTCTACCTTGAACCCTCTCAGCGGTCACCGACGCGCGTACAAGCAGTCTACGTACACTAGAAACGATAAAATCCAAACTATAACCCGCTGACAGTAGACGTTTGGTTTGAACGTCGAAAGCGTTAGCAACACAATGAGAACAAGATTTTTTCAGTGCACTGCCAATTAATAATCTCACCACCCCCCCTTTTATTAGTTTAGAATGAGCACTCCATCTAGAAAGAACCTTCTTTACGGTTTCCCTACAATAAGACCAACTAAGCCACCTTTTATTAAATAGTTGCAAGTCCAAAAACTGTAACTTCCCGTATTTCGCTGATTCAGAGGTGAATTTTAATTCCGGTGCAGCGGTCAAAATAAAATCATGGATCTGAGCAGCAGAAAGCTGATTCGGAGCACAAACCAAGATATCATCAACAAACCTCCGAACCAAAAACCTTTCTCCACCCAAACAGCCAACAAAATCTGTTATTTTCTTGTCAAGAGTGTTAAGATAAAACTCAGTCAACACGGGAGCCACCGCCGAACCGATGCACACGTACACCTTTCCGCTGTATATAACTGTCACCATTAAAGTTAAGCACAGTTGCCTTCAGATAGCAAGTCAGTAGCTCCAGTACCGCATCTACAGAAATACCCGCTTTGGCCTGAAAAGAGACCAAATTATTTTTTAAAAGCTCCCTAACCCTTTCTAGCAACAACACGCTATCTAAAGAATAATACAAATCTTTGATGTCCAGGGACATCAACGTGCACGAGCTGCGATGCAGGGGAGAAATGCCCTCGATTAATTCTTCCGAGTTCCTAAGGGCAATACTGCCCTCCAGAGTGACATGGCCCAAACATCCCTGAAGGAAAACCGCAAGTGACTTCTGCGAAGAACCATTTTTGTTAATTACCACACGGAAGGGGAAATCTACTTTATGATCTTTTACTAAAAACTTTAAACCAAAAGAAGAGCGTGAAGCGCCCCTCACTCTGTTTAGCGTAGCCGTGATGTCCTCCTCTGCCAAAGTTTTACACACATCCCGTTTTAGAACCGCAACATTTTCATCACTCTTTACAAATAACTCGGAAACAGCCACCAGAGCTTTCTCATTAAAAATACCATCCGAGAGCACTGCAAACGAGCCACTCTTGTCAGTCTGGAGCAGGGTCAAAGAGTTATATTTTAACTCCCTCTTCAAAGCCGACACTCTCCTGAAATTTCTTTGCTCAGCCGGGAAGGACAAATCTACCAGAACGCTCAGCTTGCTCAAGGATTGATTTTCAAAAGTGTAAATGTCTATTTATTGGTATGCTCCTATCAATAAAACTTCAGCTGCGTTTGAGATTTTGTTGTGTTCGTCCGTTTTTTTATCGTTCCCCATCTCAGGGTTTACAAGATGTCGATTGTTTACCAGCTCGCCTGCACTCTCTCACTGCTCACAATTCTACCACTCTTAAGCTGAGATATCGTATCTGTTTACTGTTGTATCGTTTGTGTCTAGATTAGTGCGTGGTTCTCAAATGGTGGTCGCCTGACCCTATGAGGTCCATTAAAGTCTCCTTATGGCGAATCCAGGTGGTCAATCGCCGGCGAGACCGAGCCGGCGGAACCGGCAACCAGATACGCGCCGGCGGCACACCACGTGTCCCTCAGAGCCCGAACACGAAACGCCAGACGGTGGCAGTTTACTTCGCCTTCGCCCGCGCGACAGCGCTAGCGAGAGCCTCTCGCTCCTCTCGCCACCGTCACCCAAGGTAACGTTGCGTCACCCATGTCCCAACGACTGGGATTGACTCGAGTTGTGGCTGCTGAAGTGACTTCAGATCTGTTTCGCTGTTTTGTTCATTTTTTTCTCACTATCCTTCTCTCTCATATCGGAAGTGACGACACCGGATACAGCCTGGTGCCTACTCACCCGGCTGTTTGGAGCTCGGGCGGAAAAAGCGCCGGAAAGTTGCCGGTGCTTGCCGGAGAGCCACCACCCGAACGGTTCGCGCCGGCCGGAAACTGACCACGCGAACGCTGTTGCCGGTTTTCCGGCAAAATAAGTTGCCGACGATTGACCACCCGATTTCGCCATTAGTGTCCGCGAAACCATCTAATGTCAATCAAGCCAAGCAATAAAACTTTTTTTATTGAATCTGGTTATCCGACAAAGCTAAATGGACAAACCCACCTGTGCCAAGTGACCAGGTGCCATTTTTTTGTTTTTGTTTAGGATCTTCAAAGTTGACCTCTATCATTGTAATTGTTCAATGCCGACTGCTGACGAGGTACGCTATCACTTCTGCCGATCCAGAAGGGGTCCGCGAAGCATTAGTGGTTGAGAACAACTGGTCTAGATAACAATTGCCTGCTGAAACCTGTCATGTTTTAGATGAACTTGTTGGTACCACATATTGGTCAGTCAGTTGCTTTGTCCAGCTCCGTACTGTCTTCATTGTCTGTAAGCAAAGCATATAGGCAATGAGCTAGGGTTCCAACCGAATGGCGCTCCATCATTCAAAACCTTTATGTTGCACAATGAACGTTTCTCTTAGCAGTGCAAAAAAAGCTGGGTACTGAGTATTGGAATTATAATCGGTATATTCCGCTAAAAAACTGGTCTCGATTTCGATGTCCGAGCTCATACTGCGTCGTTAAAAAAAGGCGCGTTTTTTTTTTTTTTTTTTATTTGTTTAGAAAGCCTGGCTCACATGCCGGTTGTATCCACAGCAACCTAACCACTTGAGCAACCCGGACACCAAATGATCCGTTGCTCATGGTCACTTCACAAAGCTTCTTCTTTCATCGCTTGTCATGTTGTGTACAACAAACACTTGTCCGCGGTGACCTATTGTTGCTGTCGATTCGGTCTCTCTTTACGCAACCAACGCAAATGTCTGAACCAGGCTTCAGATCTGCAGGAGAGGCTGCCCCGTATGAAAATGTGACATCAAGGTCAGACTCGGTCTTTTCCAGTGTAAGTCAGGTGGCTCCGACTTCAATCTGAGGCACCCGACTTCGAATGGGGCCGGATACAGTCAAACACTACCCTGGTTACGGTGGATCCAAAAATATGCCGGAGATTCCAGCGTATCCTTATCCAGCCGGCATTAATTTATTATTATTGTGTTTTTTTTTTTTGTTGTTGTTTATGTTATAAGCTGTCGGAGGACAAAATATTCTAATCAAACGAGATGATATAAAATTCTACCAGGTTCCAGTTCTAATAAACTTTATCACCCGATACGTGACAATTCAGTATTGTTCGACAATATATTTGCTCTGCTCTGCTCGTCCGATGACCCGCTGGCTCCTCGTCAGCGGCTTCCGTACGCCTTCACATCCTCTGGCGGCAGTCGTATGAGTTGCGTTACAAGTTCAGAAACATAGGCATTGTCTTCAATGGGCTTTTTATTATTTATGTTGCTTTGGCCTCCGTGTAATGCCTTTTCGACACAGTCGAGCGTTATACTTTCCCATTAAATCTGGCTTGTTCATTTATTCTTTGTTAAAATATTGAAGTAAGGACTTAAAGGGACCATGAAATGAATTTTCGGCTGGGATAAATTAGGAATTTCGTTAATCGCATATCGTTTACTGCGCCAAAATAAAACAAGTACACCAGCGTAGAAAGCCTCTGTTTTGATACGAAAATGGGAAAATATAGCAGACTATTTCGTACCTCTCTTCCTCGAAAGTTCTCTGCCCTTTCACTGTGATTCTTCCGCGGTGCCCAAGCACGTTAGCTCAACCCAGCTCACGCACTGGAAATGAGAACTGCATAAGTCGGACGTATGCGCTCGTCAACAATCAATCCGTCGACAAATATCTAAATTCGCGTTCGTGGCCAATGAGTGCCCTTAGGGCACTTATCACTTGAGAATGACGAGTTCTATGGTGTGCTTAAAAAGCGCGGTGGAAGCTTGTAGTCATCGCCTCCTGTGCCAAAGCACGTCACGACAACATGATTTCTCATTTTGCTTTTGAGTTGAAAGAATAAAAGTGAGGAGGAAAAAGTTGAAAAATAATTTCATAATCCCTTTAACGCAAGCGGCTGTTGTTTTTTTATTTTTTTTTGTTCTTTTTTTATAGCGCCTATTATTCTCAAGAGCCCTAAGGGCGACTCACACACTTGAGTCGGACCGAGTCAGAGCCGTTTATCGAGAGAGTTTGGCCATACATTGGTTTGAATAGGCGAGCATCTCGGGACCAACCACAGGCCGCGAAACAGCCCCTAGCGGTGGTCGTAAGCTCTAAATTTGTGACACGACTAATTCAAGTCGTTTTAGCGTCGCTAGAGTTAAGAGGTGTAACTCTTAGTGACTGAAAACTTTGTGCGTGCGAGGTTTTCGTCACGCCAATATTCAAGTGTAGAATAAACGAACGTACGCTCCAAACCAGGGCCAACTTGCTACAAACTGCGTCTCAGCTGAGACGGTGAAAGAAAGCACTGCCAAAGCCAGCGCACGCGAGCCGAGCGGGACTCCGCGTCTCCAGACGCTCGCGCGCCCTACCCATTGCACTGTTTTCTTTCCGCCAGTCACAGGACGCTGTTCTAACAAGCCAACATCAGCAGTGCAGAGAAAGGCATGGGCACGAGCGCGTGGCTTTGGAAAGTGGCACCTATGCACGAGTTCTCGTACAAACAAAAGCGTTCTGCTGAGCTAGGTTCACGTGCCTGTACCTTTGTCTTCACTGCCGACATTTGTCAGATGGAGCAGAGAGGCCGAGATTGAACGCCTCTGTTTCACGCTTTGAATGTCGTTTGCAATATTTTGACGTTGCGGTCTCCTGATTGGTCGACGCTGTGTCACAAATTTAGTTTACGCTCTAAGCGCGGGGGGAATAATCGGCGCTGGCGGCGGCCTTTGCTCCGCCTAATGGCCAAACTCTCCCAATACACGGCTCTGGACCGAGTGCGATTGCAACGCCTTGCGACGTTAATCCTTTTACGGGTTGCTATGGCAACGGGGTTTTAAGACGCTTACAACCGCCAATGCTGCTGCGCGGCGCAGTCGTATGAGGCTGAAAAACCGGTTCTGTCGGACTCTATCATAGTCGGTTGCAACAGTGTAAATCAGCCTTCACAAGCATGTTTTTTTAGTTGTTGTTGTTGTTTTTTTGGCCTTCCAACGGCTGGTCTTTTTTCCCCGGAGCCTGGGGCTAAAATATCAAACTGCCACGTTTTGTTACATTACACAGGCAGCTGTTATTTGTAAGCTCCCCATGGTCGTCCGCCGCGAAGACACCTGATGACGGCATCGGCTACGTCATCAGTCATATGATCGCTCACAATCGCCGCACCTGGGACCAGTGTTTCCACTGCTGCTTATTTATCAGCATATCTACTGATCTTTTTTTTTTCAGCTATTGTGTGATTCAATGGCACTACTAGTGAGTTCTGCTTTTTTTCATACCTATAAACAAAATCTACCACTATTGTTCCTATGGATATTAATAGTACACTATATTTAATATATTACTACCTTATTTGGTAGACGACGCTGGATCCAAATTTAAAAAAGCAGCTTAATTGTGTCCTCTAGCTGAAATTTACTTGGGTATGCTCGAATGCTAGAAATGTCCAAAATAATCATAAAAGAAAAAATCTAAATGCGAGCAGGTTTTCGAACGACAGGTTACAGAACTCTAGAAGACATTTGAGGGAATTTCGAACATGACCATCGTCCAGTAGAAGCGAGGCAAGTTTGAGCAGACTCCTGAGTACTTTCTGCATGTCCTCATCTCATCCGACGGTTGTTTTGTTTGAAATACACCACGCCTGATTAGTTCAACAGCTATCCTCGTTTCGTGAACCCTGCGGTTTACAGTTCACACGTGCGCTGCATCTTCCGAAGCAAGCGGTCTAAAAACCCTACCCAAAATGAAAACTTTTGTTCAAAATTACTCGTTGTAATGCAGGGATGTCTTAAACATCTTAGTTTTGATGTATATTTAAGGTTTCTTCCTAAAGCTTTAGTTTTGCCAGTTACTATTTATTTGCTCCTTAATATTTTAGCGTCTCTAGTAATCAAGGTTCCTGCCTAGGGGATTTCATTTTGCAGTTGCCAGTTGTTTCTATTGTAACTTGCATCTTTTTCGTACATAGTAGTATCAAGTATCGGGTATCAAGATAAATATTATTGAATAAAAACGTAACTTTCAACAGACTCTGCTCACTGTAGTTACCGACAGGCGTCTCTTATGGGGGCGGTTGAAACATTTCTTGTGCCCGATTAATTTCCCCCCTTTTGCATGAAACTTCTTTTAACTATAATACCAACATAATAATTAGAATAAATGAACGAGCTGCGTTAAATAGTTGGCACGGGCTGAATGGTTCCAAGCATCAAGCTATTATAATGTACGCTAGAAGTTCAACTGGCGCTAGTGTGCTGCGGCAAATTGAAACAGACAGCGACCAGTCGAAAATTGACTACAGGCAGGAAAGAAATTAGTAGTACATTTTCTCCCAGCGCCTGATTATAAGAGCAAATATCACGAATAATTCCTACGTACTAAGTAGGTTGGAACATTACTCAGTGACGTAGACGAAATAATCAATAAGTTACGGCGTTTTTATTTGAAATGTGTGGCATGAAAAACGGTGCTAAAACGGCTTCGTACGTGTATTTATGTGCGCTGTCGGACACTTAGCGCGAACAGGACGTTGGCGCCTTTCAGCATGGAGGATACACGTGCCAAACGAACGAAGGACATGTGGTAAACCAAGATGCACGGCAAGAACTACTCAGTAACACTTCAAAAGTAACTCTTTGGGGATGCAGACAATCTAAATAAATTTAAAGCCATGTAATATAGTTCAATTTCCAATAAATACATACTGGCTGCTCACGAATGTGTGCGAAGATGCTTGGTTTGGCGTTCAAAACATCACCCGCACGCTCGAAATCTTTTAAAATAAGGAGAAGCCAGAAAACAGGTGCCCGATAAAGGCTGCCCGACATTGAAAATAATAAAAAGACACGCCTTTCATAGCCCAATTACTTTATTCTTTATGTATCGAATGTGTGTTTTTTTTTTTTTTAACCACTCGTAAAGATGCACGGCTGAGTCATTTTCATATAGTGGCAGGACGGGAATATTAGCAATACATAAGCATCACCGGAATGCTAGGGAACCTTGAACACACTCTACATTTCTTTCCATTGTTATTTTGCCAAGTGTCGTCGTTCGTTTTTACATACCGTACCTGCCATAAAACAGAGGTTTGGGCCTGAATATACCGAAGTTTAACATCGTTCAGTGGTAATGAGAAAGGTAACTAAAGGTATATGCTATTCGGTACGACAAAAATAAGAAAAGTTATTTATGTTATTTTGCGTTAAAGAGACAAAATGCACGCGCGTTTTCCCATAGGAATGCGCAGGAGCGCAGCCAAAAGTAGTCTACATTATAATAACTTTATGGTTGCTACACTACCTGCACGACAGCTGATTGCTTGATGCCGCTGTTTTTGCATCCAATGTGAAACGCTATATCGCTTTTCATTGATAAGTGGCGCTAGCCACCACCACAAGTAGAACGGTTCAGACGTATTTATCTATTGATACATACCGTTAGTGGCCATCCGTGAATGTTTATTACGTTTGCTATATTCATAATCGATGTAATAAATATGTTACAAATTAAATATTGTATAATTACGAGGCTGTCAAAGATTAAGCAAAAATTTACTAATTTCTGCTGATTTTTTTAAGCAGACATGTCTACTACTATTCCTTAGTAGGCTGTGGCAACACTGCCTGGGACTCGCTGCTCCACCCACCGCCGCCCCCACTGCAACCACCCCATTGTGCCAGCGCATGCGCACTACCATCCGAGACCGGCAACTCCTCTCCTCCTCCGGCGCTCGCTGTTGAGGGGGAACCATAGAGTTATTATAATGCACGCTAGAGGTTCAAGTGGCGCTAGTGTGCTGCTGCAAATTGAAGCTTACAGCAACCAGTCGGAAATTGACTTACGGTAATGCTATTCTATAGGAAAAACGAGTGCATTTTCTCGCTGCGCTCGATTATAAGAGCAAATATCAGGAATATTTCGTACCGTACTGGAACGCTGGAATATTTCTCAGTCACGCAGACGAAATAATTGGTCAATTACGGCGTTTTTATTTGAAATTCATGGCATGAAAAACGGTGCTAAAACCGCTTCGTACATGTATTTATGTGCACTGTCGGACACTGTTAGCGCGAACACGGCATCGGCGCTTTCCACCATAGGGGATATATACGTGTCAAACGAACGAAGGACATGTGGAAAACCAAGAAAGACGGCAAAAACTACGCAGTAGCACTGGATAAGTAACTCCTTGTGCATGCGGGCGATCAAAATAAATTGAAAGCCACGTAATATAGTCCGATTTTCTATAAATAAGTACTGCTTTAATCTTTCTGCTCATGAATATGTGCAAAGATGAATGTTCTGGATTCAAATCGTCAACCGCACGCTCCAAATCTTCGCAAATAGTGAGAAGTCAGAAAACAGGTGCCCGATAAATACTGTCCGACATAGGAAATAATAAAAAGGCACACCTTTCGTAATCCACGTACTTTATGTCTTACATTCGAATGTTTTTTAACCGTCGTAAAGATGCACGACAGAGTCATTTTCATAGTGACAGGACGGGCATATTAGCAATATAGAAGCGCCTTTGCAATGCTAGCGATCCTTGAACACACTCTACATTTTTTTTCGATCGTTAGTTTGCTTAGAATCGTCGCTTGTTTTTACATACCTGCCATGGAACATATGTTTGGGCCTGAAATATAGCGAAGCTTAACATCGTTCAGTGGTAAAGACAAATGCTGTAATTAAAGCAATTACACTTTTACAATATCAATAAATGTACATACTATACGGTACAACCGAAATAATAAAAGTTATTCATGTTATTTTCCGGCGAAGAGACAAATTTCACGCGCGTTTTAACATTGGAATGTACAGGAGCACCGCAAAAGTAGACTGGTTGCTGTCTGCTGCAATTTGCCTCCCGGAAGTCGCATAGACACTAGCGCCAGTTGAACCTCTAGCATACATTATAATAACTCTATGGGGGGAACAACCATGTGGGCGCATTTCGAGGGTAGACATGGGGTTCGGGTCGGACAGACGAACTTGCACGGCGTATAGGTATAGACCTCGGAAAGTCCGTAGCGGGTTTGAAGGACGCGGCTTTCAGTTACGGTGCGCTGCTGCCGCTGTGACACAGGTTACGCGATAGAGTAAATGCCCCCGCATTTTCTGTCCTTTAACGTTCGGGACAGATCGCGCATGTGCCTAATAAAACGTGTGTTTATCGAGCGCTTTCCAAAATAAATATCTTTCGGATCAGCCTGTCGTGGTTCGGACAGGGGAACCTTGCCACTTTGGGTCAAGGAAGGATTGGAAACTTCAAGTTAAACCGGCCATCCCTTTCCCTTACGGTGTCATCTGCAACCCGGAAGAAACTATTGGCGACTTTCACCACATGATCTTGAGCCTATTTTCGCAACTTTGTTTTTATACCGCCAGGCGCTGTGAATCTCAGAGTCGTTTGAGACTGCTGGCGAGTAAACCTGCCGCCACAGGTTTATTTTTTAGTCGCTAGGAGCCGTCGATTTTGCTATAGTCTCCCCAATGTGAAAAGAAAAAAAAATTAAGCTCAGTCAGGATGAGAACGACGCTCCATGCCCGACCAGGCGGTGACCAACTACGGTGCCCCTCCCTTCCGCAAAACGCCGTGATTATCCGGCGATTCCATGCTCGGGTTTAGTCATCCTTCTAACATTATAATGACCCGTCGAACGTTCACACTTTATGCCATCATGAACCTTTCAACAAGCGGCAGCTGTTCATGTAGCCTGGAATAAATGCCTCGGTCTGGATAAAGAATGAAGGGCGAATGTGCCTAAAGAGGAGGCTCGGCGGGCCAACACTGCCGTCAGCGCTGCGTCATCACGGCAGCTGTGGTCTCCGTAGTTCAACAAACGCCTTCACTCGGCTCGTCCGTGAAAAAAAAAAACTTTGATCTTACCTTACCATTCTGATAAACCATTGCACAGCACGTGTCGGGTGTATATTGTGTGCGCGTTATGATTTGCTATGCTTGGTTGCGGTGAGCTTTGAGTTGGTTCGGATGCGCTGCACAAACAACCAGTGTTGCGCCAAATACTCAACAAAAGTGTTTAACATAAGGTACTAAATACCCATTTGAAATGTATTTAGAGAAGTATTCAAGTTACGTTTAGTACGAACTGTCTTGAGTAGAGAACAAATATTTTAAGAAAGTTATTGAATTACGTTCTATGGTACTTGGCAAGTTTTGCAAGCTGGTAATATAAGATAAAATGTCAGAAAGGGGTACTCTATTTTGTATTACTTCTCTGAAAATCACATTTTTTAAATATATATGTGGCCTTCAAGAAGCGCCTTAGCTGCTGCGATTGAAGTTTACTCTGAAATAGTTAGGGATATGCAAAATAAAGCGTGCTGAAATATTTGAGGACGTGCTTTAGTTTGAGGGCATGCTCGGCTCATAATGCGTTCCTCAGTAAGTTCGTAAAATGCCCCGCCGCCATTCGGGGGACTTGACGTAGTCCGGCATTGCAAATTCATAACAGTGGAACTAGAAGTTGATCAGGAAGCCAGACTTGTTGAGTACGCGAGTGAACTACACACGTCCACACTAGTAAGAAACATCGACTCGCGGACAGCAGCCTCTGTTCAACAACTAAGAGCGAGTACTTTGTCCCCCCAGTCAGAAGCAAGAAACACCTATGCATTTTATTCGGGGCACTTCCTGCCGCCATAACAGGGAGCCGAGATCACTTTTGGTTTGGGTTTTGTTTGCAGGTTTTTAAAGGGCAACATCCCAGCTATGTTTCGTGTGTTCCGAAATTACATGGGACTTTTGTCATGCTTTCCGCATCCACTGGCCTCTTGAAGTGTTGTAATGCTTTGCAATTGACTGGGCAACTTTGCTATGGCAGATATCCGCAGAATAAAAGATGCAGTGCGCTGCGGCCGCCAAGCGCGAACTGTCTTTGTCACCCGAGCGTCGATTCCACGCTCAACACTATAGGACTGCTTAATTTTGAAATCAAAGATGCGCGCATCCGACTCATATGGACAGCGAAGATACTTGATCGAACAAATCACCACTTGACTTCTTATGCAAATAAAGATTGATTGAAAGGTTAATTCATATTATCACGCATAAAAACATTATCTTCATTAATAAAGCTCAAAATTAATGTTTAATTCGACGATCTTGTACCGAGAAACATAAAGTAACACTTTGACGATGACGAAAGGACGACTTGAATGACCTTCGAGTCTCTAAGGGCACCGCGACAATGTTTATGTTCCGTCGGGCAATGGCCTGCAGTAAGTCCCTCAGGTTTCCGAATTACCTGGAGGCCGAAGCACCATTTGAACAGTTCCTTGCAGCAACGATGAATTGGTGTTCAGTTCGATACGGGCTGGAACTGGGCGTCGTGGCGACAAAGATTGTACAGGCCATCGTCAGCAAGTTGTGCGGCTTGAACCAAAACGCGGCCGAGCCGGCGGACTTCCTCCGCTCGTTGAGTGACGAACCGAGCGTCGTCGTCCTGTTCGTCTTTGTAGTCGATATCACACTCATCGTCGGTATCGTCATCGGGTTCGTCATCAAGGTCTTCGTCAAGATTGTAGTTGGTGTTGTCGTTAAAGTCATTGTTCGGGTCGTTCCTAAGTTGCCGTCGAAGTTGTCGTCAGGGTTGTTGTTGAAGTCGTAGTCGGAATCGTCGTTGGAGTCGTCGCCTGTTCCATCGTCAGTGTCGTCGTCAGTCTCGTCGTCAAAGTCAAAGACAATGTTTGTCGTCTAGGCCGTAGTCGGGTTGGTTGTTGACGTCGTAGCCGGGGTCTGTCTTTGGAGTCGTTGTCCGTTTCATCGTCTGAGTAGTCGCCTAAGTCGTCATCATGTTATCGTTGAGATCGTAGCCACGGGACCTGTTCAGTTCATAGTCCGGTTCGGTTTCGAGGCCTTAGTTTAGGTCGTCGTTGATATCACAGTTGGAGTCATCCTCAGGTGTTTTCTGGGGCGTCGCCTTCATGGACGTCGTCGTCGGAGTTATCTTGTTGATAAATGGTGCGCATCGTCTCCATGCAACGTGCAGGGAAACAAAACAAAGCAAAACAAACGAAACAATGAGAAAATACTGAGGCTGGTAAAACACAGTCCTATCAAGAGGTGCACGGGATCACAGCTTACAGTCTTATCGAGCTTAGTACGGCTTAAGGGGAACGACGTGGACGACTTGAGGTCGTGATCGGCGACTTGATGATGTTCTTGTTCTTGTATATGTATATTTATATCGTAACAGGAGTTCCTTGCTGAGGCCGTGGCGAGAAACTGCTGAAACGATGCTGACCAAGACAGAGGGTGATTACAGGATCTGAAGGATATATATATATATATATATATATATATATATATATATATATATATATCCTTCATATATATATATATATATATATATATATATATATATATATATATATATATATAAAGGACAAGCGCTAGCCGGAATTAAACTCCAGCCAGAAGTGTGCTAGTCGAGCACGCGACTTACTCTGCTAATCGCACACGGCAATATTCGCACAGATATAACTTTTTATTTTAGCCTGAACGCAGTTTTTTTACGCAAGCAAACTTTGTGTCGCGCAAATTATTGTATACATAAAACAATAGTTTTATCGTTTCTTTAACTTTGATTACAGCACAATGTATTGCAGACGTTAATTCCTTGCTAAAGTTAAAAGACAAAATTATTTAACTGAGGGGAAGCTGCCCAAGCAATCAAATATTATCGTCATACTTTTCAGCTGTTACGCATATTTAGACCATTGCTGCAATCGAATAGTGTGGGCAAAATTTTCGTTCTGAAGTATATCAGGAAATGTAGTGTGTGTTGGCCGCTAATGTATTCAGGGTTAAAGGGTTAATTCCGGGGGTACAGGCGTTACGTACCCGGGTTTAGAAGCATAAACATGCGTCTGACAGGCGCTCGGAGAGCAAGCAGAATGTTCGGGAGAATTTGAGATTATGAAATCTCCTTCTTCAAAAATCTCTGAAATTTTTCAGAAAGAAGACATCAACTTCTTAATGTTCAAAATTATATCAGTTAAAGGTTTGCAAAATACGTATCACTGGCTTTATCGTTTGTATGACACATCTATGTAATCCGAGGGTGCTATTGCAATCATAGATTGCCGCGCAGATGATTGTGACGCGGAAACTTGAAAAGAAGCCACGTTTCGTAGATGTATAGATATACTGCTTCGAAGAAGTCATTTCAGTAGGGAGGCTACTTATTAACGCCAGCAAAGGTACGACCAAAATCGGGTGAAGATACTCACTGAAATGGCGGTTCACTCATACCCACCCACACAGCCCACTACACTCATAAAGAGGAGTATGGTGCCCTCTGCATTTTAACGCCGCTCCACGGAAACCACTGCGAAGAAATTCCGATGCCGTCACGATGTTGAAACGCAACCTGAGGCGGGCGGACGAAGCAGACGGCATCCCACGTACAATGCTAAACCTTACACACTTAAAAAAAATGAAAGCCGTTTACAATCCCCTGTAACGCCAAAATAGAGCGCAGCTCTTGAGGGGGAGGGGGAACGTACGGAGAAAAGGCTATGCCCCTCCTCCTTTCCTCCCATTTAGGGGAAGTATTTCCTGCGAAATTTAGCAAAAAAAATTTTTCGCTACAGTTAGCGGAGAAGTTTTTCCGCTAAACTTAGAGGGGAAATCTTTCCGCTAAATTTAGCGGACAATGTTTTCCGCCAAGCGGGAATTTTTTCTCCTAAATTTAGCGGGCAAAATTTTCCCACTAAACTTAGCGGGGAATGTTTTCACTAAATTTAGTGGGGAAATTTTTCCGCTAAATTTAGCGGGGAATATTTTCCGCTAAATTTGGCGGGGAAATTTTTCTGCTAAATTTAGCGGGGAATTTTTTTCTGCTAAATTTTAGCGGGGAAATTTTTCCGCTGAAATTAGACGGGAAAATTTTCCGCCATATTTAGCGGCAAAAATTTTCCGCTGTTAGCGGGAAACTTTACTCATAACGCACCGCGCGGTTGCGCTGACGCCGACGGCGGCGGCGACGGCGACGTTGCTCAAGCCAGACACTAGCGCCTAAAAGCTGCACTTTAAAAAAGAAAAAAAAAAAACGTCTTTACGATTCTTTTTGGGGGTATCTGCGCGCTATAGAATTGACTCCTCTACGACTCCAGTTTCTAGAGTCATTTCAATCTTTTTTTAAAGAAAGACCCCAGGACTCCCTTCGGGGGGATATCTGAGCGCCACACATTTGACTCTTCCCGGACTTCAGTTTGTACAGTCTTTTTGCTGTTATTTAAAGAGAGTTCTGCGACTCTCATCACACCGGAGTCATGGTAGTGTATGCCATGGGCGACTCCAGGGGACTAGTCAACAGTAACTCTTTAACAACTCTTATCTAACGAAGAAAGAGAGTCACAGGACTCCTTCCTGGTAACCCCGCGGCACTCTTAGAAGAGTTGTGAGGATACTCCATTTATGAAGAAACCCGTGACTCAAATGGAAAAAGAGTCATAGAAGTGAATGCGCGACGCTCCGAGAGATGCTGAGTATTGACTGTCACCCTGTCTTAAGTATAGCAGCCCTAGTCAAGAGTCAGTTTGTTGAAGTAAGGTAGTCATTGTGGTCGTTAGGGGACTAATAAAGGTCTAACAAAGACTAATGATTCTATAAAAAATATGCTGCGTTTTATTGCGAATGTTCCTTATGATACTCTTGCCGAACCATTGTTTTCATACCATAATATTATGAAAGTCTCTTGTGCGTATGACTATCGTTTGTTGTCTTCGTATTTATTCTCCTCTGCAGAGTTCATTGCTTTTTAATCGGCTCAATCAAATCTAACAAAACGCGAATCCGTCATCAATATCCGTCGCAAAAAGTTCTGGAACGTTCCTCGTTTTCGAACCAATTATGCTTTACAATCCCTTATTCATAGCCTGCCTAAACGTCTAGACAGATTCATTACAGATGGTGTTGATATTCATTGCGTAACAAAAAAATCACTGTATGCTTATTTTGTTTATATAAATATTCTTGTTTCCTTTTGCTTTCATTTATAAACGATGTCACGTACTACCTATAAAAGCACCGGACCCTGTCAAGTCTCCTCATGGAGGCTTGTCCGGTGTCCTCGGCACAATGTGGCGGAAATAAATTCAATTTATTTAAATTCAATCCTTGTGCCGGCGAAGTCAGGTGCGCGCCCGAAGCGCTCTTTTGTGGCAACCTTCCTGTTTTTATTATCTCAATTTTAAGATTTTTTTTTTTCTTTTATTTACCAGCTCAAATGCGGGAAACCAAAGTGTGCTCTTGGTAGTACCCTGACTTAGGAAACAAATGGGTTAAGTGTGTAGAGAACCTGGGGATCCAAAGCGGTAGACCACGTGGCCGGCGTGCCGAATCAGCCATAGTCATTTTCACCGCGAGGGGACCAAGTATCATTGGCAACACGAGCGGCGCTCCATCGCTGATAAGAGGCCGTCACAGCGAACTGGAGGCTCTTCGGATTGAGGCGCGGGCGATGACGGTGAATAAATTACTACGTCTTGTTGAATTAGCGCGTTGTGTTATTCTTCGAGACGGCTAGCAGCAGGAGAGTTCCCACGTACAACTGTCGGAAAACACCGGCAGGCTGTACGAGGGAGCCGTTGAAAACCCAGCGCGGATCAACTATATGCTGCTCTACGAAGTCTTGATTGACGTATTTATAGTTCAGGTAATGTTCAAACTTCCTGCCGATTTGTGCGCAGCGGCAGTATATGCATTACGTTTCCGAAAGGGTGCAGTAAAATTGGTACACTCGTCAGCCACGCAGACACTATTTGCTTGAACAGAGCTCCTTAGTCCAGTGCCACCTATTAGTCTTTCTAATTGCTATAATTTGTAGCAAGCTGAAAAACGAATATAACCAATTATAAAATACGCCATAGAGGCCTTGGAGATCCTAGTAAAAAAGCTTATATGTATAAGAAATTTCTTGGTCCAATAAACGCGTATGATTAACTAAGATCATATAAGAGCAGACAAGGACATTATAAGAACATTTAAGAACAATATATTATTATATAAGCAGTTATAAGAAACTGTTAAGAAGTTTCTTATAATGTTTTATATAATCTTATATTGTTTTATATGCTCTTATAATAATTCTTGTGTGCCCTTATATGATCTTATTTAATCATATGCGTGTATTGGACCAAGACATTTCTTATACATATAAGGTTTGTTACTAGAGAGGCGCGTAATGCGACAAACAAATTTTAACGAAATCGGCAAAAGTTCAGTTCTCTGCCGTTACGAGTTCCCCGCCGCAGTAATTGTAATTGTAATCGTTTCTTTTTTTATTTTTTCGTAACGCGTACGAGACTGCCCTCTACCCAACATCCACAATGTCACGGTGAACCTACAAGGCGCGACGACCTTCTCGAAGACTGATCTGACACGCGCCTTCCACCTAATTCCCGTGGCCAAAGAAGGCATCCTGAAAACAGCGATCGCGACACCGTTTGGACTTTTGAATGTCTCCGCACGCCCTTTGGCCTCAGAAATGCGGCACAGTCATTTTAACGGTTCATCGACACTGCCACGCTAGGGCTACCTTTCGTCCTCGCAAACGTAGACGATTTGCTCGTAGCCATAAAGTCACCTGTAGCATAGGCACCGACTACGGAAAGCTCGGCCCTCCCCTCCCTCCCCCGAAAAATACCGGGATCCCCCCCCCCCCCCCCCGGGAGCTCCGCGGGAAAGCAAGTGCACTTGCCTCCAGGGTCTAAGCCTCATTCACCTCATATGTGCGCCGTGGCGGGTACTTGCGTAAATTGACAGGTGTCGCCGATGAGTCAGAGCTAAGAAAAAAAAGAACTGCAAACACTTCACAAACATTACTATACGAGCCATTTCAACAAACAAACTCTATTCCAGACGAAAAAAAAGAGGAAAAGAAAAGACTGCAGTCTGTACAAAAATACGTAGGAAGACTCCCTCGGCAAAGGGAACCGTTGCGGCGCTCTTACCCAGGAATATGAATAGAGAAAGGTGCAAAGGGAGCTCAGGCACCGTGTGCAATTCTGGTGTCGGAAGCAAAAAGAAAGCAGGGGCAAGAAGGAGGGACTGATCAAAAAAGCAAAGTGGTCCGCTCACTCGCACAAGCGACCGCAGCGAAATGCCTTTTCTGACGAAAGCGGGGGCAAAGGCACTTTGAAGCATGCCCCCGGCGGCTAGCAAGGAAAAAACGCTCGTAAGAAAAAATAAAACCCAACACAAAGGACAAAATATATGTCGTTCTATGGCGGCAACAGGCGGCGAAATTCGAAGGCGCCACCAGACCCCACCGAGGAGCAGGACGAATGAATTTATTTTGAAAGGCTGGGCAAATTGACCTTTTTGGGGAAGAGAGGGGAAGGGTGTGGGGAATTAAGTGCGCCGCACAAGTGAGGCTTCACACGCGTAGCAGCTCCATAGTGCGAGCAAGGTTTTCGTTTGGTAATGTGTCAGGTTGATCCACTCTATAATCCGTTGCAACCTAAGAACGAAGGGCGAGGGTAAGACGGGCCGGGGAGGAGGAAGCAGACGGAACGCTGGAGAAGAGAGGGGAAACCTCCTTCACTCATTAGCGTTCCGTCTGCTTCCTCCTCCCCGGCCCGTCTTACCCTCGCCCTTCGTTCTTAGGTTGCAACGGACTATAAGTATGAAAACGCTCCCGGTGGAAAGTGTTTTTGTCTTGCGTTTTTAAGTTCTTCACACTCCCAGATGAGATGTTTGATCGTGGCGGCTGATCAGCGAAGCAGCTGCTGCGACGTGTGATCAGTGGAGTAAAGGTTCTTCTTCTTGCCTGTACATGTGATTGTAACGCCACTTCGCCTCCGTGTCTTCTGTAATGACGAAGCTCGTTCGTGCTTTAGCGACAAGCACTTAGGACCATCGAGGTATTCCTCTGGGTAATGGATTCTCGAGGGGAAAGGGGGAGGACATGATCGAGAAGTCTCCTTACTCGCAGTTGCTTTTGTCTTCTCTCTTCCTCCGGGCAGTGGTTGAATGCCGGAAGGTAGATCGGCACGCCCTGGCGAACTGCGAGGAGTGCAAGCCTCGCTCGCCAGGTCGTGCGCGGCCTCGGTGGCCGCCTGACTGGAGTCCCCGGTACCCACTGGATTTGCACTACAATGTCCTTCTGGCATTTGATCATCCGACATCCGTTCTTGTTCGCATACTCAGTGGCTCTCACCCTAGGGTGGCCACCTTCCTGCAGGCCAAATGCGGGACACCCTGACCGCGCGGGGGGGGGGGGGGGGGGGGGGGGAAGGGAGGGAGGGAGTAAGAGGAGGACGGTATTTTCACGACTCAAGATAAACGTAATAAAAAAAATTCACCATCACGCACACCCCGATATCCTGTGATGTCCGAAAGCATATAATAACCTAAACTTGTGTGGCGGCAATTAAGCTAAAATTATTTTCAGTCACAGTGATATATTTTGTGTGTAATTGTAATGGCAAATATTTTATTACGGTTGTATGTCTAAGTTGTAAGACTAAGTTGTATGTCTAAGACATACAACTTAGACATTAGTGTCTAAGTCGAAAACATAAAAATCGACTGCAGCAGATCCCAATGCATGAAAGGGAAATAAGAAACAGTAAACCTTTCCCGGCTTATTGTTTCCTGACGATACTTACTCTTATACTAACATGCTCTTGCATAAAATTAGAACCTTATGTTATTTTTTCGACCTTTGTGAATTGCAGAGTATTTGCCTTGTGTAACCGTCTTCACCAAAAAAAAAAAAAAAAAAGCTTTCCACAACAACTTTTTTTTGCATTGCACAGTATGATTCGCGAATAATTACAATAGTTATTTTTCAACTTTAGGAGAGCAATTTTCGCTCGCAATATTTTGCCATCGAGGGGAGAGGCGCAACGGCACATGCGCGTTCGTCTCCTGCAAGAACGATGGTCGCTTTCCGCAGTGCTTGTATAGGAAATGGCATACCATCGAGATTCACACGTTTATTAATGACCTTCGCGCTACCCCGTGGCCCGCTCTTCAGAAGCGCCATAATTTGCGAAGTGAATGCTACGACAATGTGAAATGCGGGACATTTTAAAGATTTTGGTATATCTTGCAAGACGCGGGACACGAGCCCTCAATGCGGGACAGTCCCGCGAGTCGCGGGTCGGGTGGTCACCCTATCTCACCCTGGGTGGGCCAAGTAGTGCGCGGATAGCTGTGGAGCTATCCGTGCAGAGCCGTATATGTAGAGAGTTTAGCCATTCGTTGGGAAGTATAAGAGACAAATGAGAAGGCGCCATTGGGCCGAACGCTGGCTGGGCGTGTTCCAAGGCGTCTTCAAAAATTCGAATGTGACCAACTAAAAGCCGGAAACAATACCCTGCGCGGTGGTCGCGAGAAACAAACCTCATAACTGCATCGGAGTGACTCTCGGTGACTGAAAATATGGTACACGTGATGTTTCAATCACGCTCATCCAAAATGATGGTGGAAGAGTGCGACTAGAGGAACGATCGACATAATCCTCACACCAAGCGCCGAGGGCCGGGAATCTGCCGTCCGGGCGGTCACACTCTGTCCGAGCAAAACAAAGTTGAGCGGCGCATTCGTTTCTTATATCTTCGTGCATGATCATGATCAAAACAACACGTGCACCCTATTTTCAACCACGAAGAGCTACTACACTTCATTGTTACGCGCTTATTAAAACCATATACGAACCTTTGATCAGAACTGTTTCTCGCTACCACCGCTAGGGGATTTACTTCGGTTTCTGGTTGGTCAAGAGAGCATGCCAAGCCCTCTTTCCGAGTCTGGCGCACGCCCTGGTTCCACCCGCATTTCCCATTGACCAAACTCTCTCTATGCACGGCTCTGTATCCGTGTAGACTGTAATCTTCTTTGTGTGCGCGGTCACCATTTGGGGGTCTGTGAGAATCCAGTTGATTCCAACGACAAGAGCCCGGAGCTCCACTTCGGTGGTGGAGGGTGCTTGATCCAGGCAGTAAATCTCCCGCCGCGGTTTCGGCCGTTTCCGGTTCTCGCCACTGTGGCAGCGATGCGAGTGTGCGGATTCCAGGATGCGTCCTTGAGCAGCCGCATCTCGGTGGGGTCTGTTGAGGGCTTGTTAACTGCGCGGGCGATGGTGGCGCGCTGCGGGCCATAGCGATAGACGTTGGTTTTCTGGCTGAGTGGTTTACCGTCCGTGACTGCGAAATCCCGCCATGGCGGCACGTGCGGTGTGACCACGCATACAATGGCATCCACCGTGGGGTCGTCTGAGAGCAGGAGGCGCTGCCCTTAAAGGGCCACTGACACCTTAAAGGTCGTATTTTTGTTGTTGTCTAAAAGGATACAAGTTGTACTAATTATAAAATTAAGAAGCCTTGTAGGCGACATTTCTATAATAATTATTAACGACATTCGTAGAACATGTTTTTTTTTTTTTTTTTTTTTTTTTTTTTTTTAACGCAGTTGCGAACGCTCTACGGTCCTTCTTTATAAAATATCGAGAATCAGAGTCCGGAGTGGTGTCGCCTCCTGGCTTTTCATCCTCCTTCGGAAACCATGGTGGCGTAAGCGGCGCTGACGCCGCTTGGCACATGTAGCACTGAGGATGATTGCCGAGTCGGACGATCGGACGAAGTTCTCTTTTTTAGGTGCCCGACGCCCTCTCAGATTTCGAAAAGGAAATCGTCAAACGGTCAAAACAACTGCGTTTGGAGTCTGTGTACCGTAGTTTCGGTTGCGACTCCGCCAGGGCAGCCTGTGAGAATTCAGGCTACCCTGCCGGATTTATTTTGTGATCTTAATCTTCCGCCCAAAGACGAGCTAAGTTGTGTATTTTGTGTCTTTGTAGTCCTACACTGTTGCAGAAATTCCCGTCTACTAACGAAAAAATGCGGTGTTAGGCTGTTTAATTCGTTTGCCTATTTCTTCGACTAGTGATGAATGAAACTTTTTTTTTCTTTCGAAAACGTGTTCAACTGTGTGCGCTTAATTGTCGCCAAGAATCGCTGAGGGGTCCATGTCCTAGCCAGTGGCGTTACGAGCGTCAGCAGCACCCGGGGCGGTAGCCCGCTTCGACACCCCCCCCCTCCCCCCCCCTCCCCCTTCTCCCCCCGTCGCGACACCCCCCTGAGCGCTGCACCCGGGGCGGTCCACCCCCCCCCCCCCCCCCTCTTTTGTGAGGCCACTGGTCCCAGCTCCCCCTTTCTCTTCGCCACAAGCTTTCTTTGTTGTTTTTTTTCTAGCAAGTTCCGATATTCACGTGTGAACGAACTCTTGAGCGAACACCTGTTTCAGCTCCCTTGAAGTCCGTTGAAGTCTTTCTACTTTGAATTAAACTCTGGTTATTGTTTTTACAGTACAAACCTTTATCTTACTCATTTTTGCAAGCCAATTGTTTTTATTTTTTTGACGAAGACATGGCTCATGTCGAAACGGCGAATTAAACTTATGTTGCTGTTTCCATCGACGTGCTTTTTAATTCTCTTTCTTTATGTACATATATGTGCGAATTTATTAGAATATCCCTTCCCGAGGCACCACTGATTCATGAACTATATATATATATTGGTCAGTTTGCCTAGCTGCATACTCGACCCGGAGGAATAACACTATACTACTCTGAAATGTGGTGAAATCAAGGACGAAAGAAATATAAACAACGGAGCGGCGACCAAACAATACCTGTGGACCTATGGTGCCTCATTGCGGCGAATGAGGGAAGAGCAAGAGATCATTTCCATTTATCAGGAAAAATCTTAATATCTGCGATTCGCCATAATCAGCGCTGTTTTTACGTTGTGCTCTCCGGTGGCGGGCTGTGAGAATGAAGCAGCTTATTCATAGGAACTCGGGGCTCCGCGTCTCCTCATCGTTTAGCCGCAGCTGAGCTGCGTATTTTATTGACAGATTCCGCTTAGTCCTCCTATTGAAGACATTTTAATTCCGTTTAGAAGGGCCGTCGTTCTCAAATAATCCGCTAGCAGCGTAGCTTGTGTGCCATCAATGCAATAATTATGTTGCAATAAGAAAAAAAAACTTTCGTTAATTGAAACAAAAAGCATGCCGTGATAGTACTCTATACTGTAGATGACAATGCTCTATATTGTGCGATTTTATTTTCACTCGCTTACTGACGGCCCTTCGATATAAAGAACAGCAATTCAAGGGTGCGCCTACCTTCAAAACAGCGAGTGTCGCGCCACGTGTAGCCAAGAGGGAAGATAATGCCATGGCAGGAAACACCGATAATAATCGCGCAAAAAAAGCAGAAACACGTTCCGCTAAAAGGTTCTACAGGCTCAGGATGGCACGCGCTCCGCTATTTATGTTTACCTTGACCATGACTGTACCAGGGGCGAATCCAGACCTCCATTTTAGGGGGGGCGGTTCCTCGGTGTAAAACGGCGGGGGGGGGGGGGGGAGAGGGGGAGTGTTTATATTTTTTGTGGAGTTATCGTTTTACTAAACTCTGATAACATAATATAGATCTTGAGAGCTTTTGTATCGGTTTACCTGTCGGGGATGAACTCTTTGAATTAAAACCTTTCAGGTGACCATGCTAGAGGTAAGTATCTCGGAAGTTGTGGTGACGCTATCCTTTCTTAAATTTGGGTTTCAGACCGACACTACGTGAGCAGTCGATTTAGGGCAGCTTAAAGACATTGCCTTGGCAGACATTCTGGTTGGAGCTAGTGCTCAACTGCGGAGGCAACGGGAAGAGTGGCTTAAATCAGCGGAGTAAATACGTTGTAAACAAGCGACAAAAATGGCCCCAAGCAAGTTCGTTGGTTTTTCGCCGTATATTTGGAATGTCCAGAGCGCAGCGCATGCGGCATTGCCAATACGAACTCGTGTTTTCACGTGTTCTGGATGCAACTCGAGAGAACGAAAGCGAATAATTGTTGAATATTTTTGAAAGCATGTTGCAGTTCGGCAACTATAACTTTTAAACTTAGACAAGACCTTAAACCACCAATGAATCCTTCCAAATTATATCCAATTGCACTTTGTCTGGATATTTTCTGTGTGAAAGGAACACTTACTTGTTTCTGGGTATTTAGCTCATTCGTCAGGGTCGAGAGAACAGATGCAGAGATATGATAGGGCAGAGCAGTTGTAAGGTCGGCGAACCTCAACTGGGCTAAAGGCCGATCACGACTGCAGGATGGATGTTTGGGAGTCGGTGTTCACTCGAACGGGCACAGGCACTGTCTATTTACTTTATGTATAGCCGCATCTTTGAAAGGGCTCGTTTTCCCCAAGTCCGTTCGATACACACATATTCGCTCCTGCAAAGCCGCGCGAAAGCTCTGCCGTCAATCCACGGAAGCCGCGTTTGACTGGAAAACACAGCGCCAAGGGGAGACAAGGGGTAGCGGGCGCCTTTCCTAAATTACGTCCCGCCAACCTAAGTTGAAACGGCCTTGTATGCAAATAAATGCCTATGGCGTCGGCTTGAGCACCCCGTGTAAGCAGCCTCCAGCCTTTAGAGTGCTCGTACGGTTTATCTTTCTTTTATTAGCTTCCCGCCACGAGAAGTCGTACCGCCGGCAGTATGAAGCACATTAGAGGAAACATCTCCCCCTTCTGGCGCTCGTCGACTTCTTTCTGTACTCCGCGCTGCGGCGCTGATCCTCAGTGAGGGATGGAGGCGAGGACGAAAGCGGGCTTATGTTTAAGCCAAGGTCGTGGGAAAGTCCGGAGCGTCTTCAGAAGAAGCTCAGACACAGGCTACACTGTACCCAAAGTATTTGCTTCCTCTCTCAGTTGAGAAGAAAAGCAATTTGACACTTGGTTGTACAAGCTGCATCCCCCCCCCCCCCCCTGGAACGTCTCCTCCCGGTACGTCCCCTCCGCACTTCCCTCGGCAATGAGCACACCGTGCCAATAAGATACCTTTAGTGAGCCCGTGGGCGACAGCATCTCAAAGCAAGCCAAAAAAGACATGCCAAAAGACAAGCCCAAAACCACGAAGAAACCATCAAACGAAAAGTGATGAAAAGGCGGCCGCTAGAGAGGAAGGATAATCCGCTACCCTTGAGGAAGGCTGCTTGACGTCTGCGTTTGGGAGCTTTCAAGGCACAAATTTTTCGCAGACAACCCCCAAAGAGAGAGAGGGAGACAGAGAGAGAGAAAGGGGACTAGATATGTTGAAGGTATTTTCCCCTCGTGCTCGACGTGCTGGCCTTGTTTGGAAGTGTGCCTGCAGTCGAGGACCATGATATTTGGTGCGCCTCCCCACTGTCTCTCCACTTCAAAACTCCTGGCGCCGTCCCTGTCGGGAAGACGTACCGTGACCTTGACGGAGATAAACCCCACTTTCGAAGCGCCCAGCAGGCGCGTCCACTCACCGCTAGCTGTTTTAATCTTTTGTTTCTCGCGTCGATTGCTTACGTTTTTTCTTTGAGCTGACGAAGAACCCCGGGGGGGGGGGGGGGGGGGGGGTTGCCTGGCGAGGCGTTTGGGGGGGGCGATCGCCCCCACCGCACTCCCCTTGGATCCGCGACTGGACTGCGCATCTCACAATTTTTTTACTCTTTATGTGTGAATTACGAGAGCTGGTTTTCCGCAAGCTGCGAGTGGAAAGCACACACCCGGACTATGTGAACATTGTGTTACCTTCAAGATCCCTTTTGTAGTCTCCGCTACTTTCGATCACTTATAGCACTTGCAGCCTCCTGAGGGCCACTAGGTTCCACACACTTTGACAAGTCTCTTTTATTCGGCAGTCATATTTATTTCCGAGCAAGATTCATAAGGCAGGAATACATGTCACGATTATGTCAAAGTTTGCAATCACGAGTGCACATTACTTGTGTTTTTTCTTTCAACAAATTTCACAGGTAAGTTAAAGCCAATTGTAACAGGCCTTTGTAAATAAAGATATAAAAACGAGAAAATAAATTTATGATTATTTAGGGTTTCAAGAAACACCCATGCAAACGAATGTAAGCATAACTCTAGTACATAGCTCCGTACGCTTCAGAAGTTGCGTGCAACGCTGCAGAAGCAAAGAATTGCTCAAAGGCATGCTGGAGGAAAGCAAAGCTGCAAAACTGGAGCCACATTAGGGACTCGAACAGCTTTCTGGATGCTGATTATTTCCACCGAAATTCTGGAGAGTGGTCTAAAGCAACCCGCCACAAAGCCAACTAGCAATTCCGCCATCTGGGAGAAGAGCAACAAAGATCACAGTAGAAGGCAGCATTCTTGAACTTTGCAATGGTAAACATAACTTTTTTTAAGTGTTCAAATGAACACTGCACAGTTTATAGATTGTCAGCGTTAAAATTCACCATCTCTAAAGAACACAATATTGCCTTTTCATATACCTTCGATTATTCCAACCACATGCGCATGCTTTATTTTCCTCACTTCACTGCAATATTTGTTTGAAGTTTATAACAGCTTTGTGAGTAGATAGCAAAATACGTAGGCCACAGGTTTTAAGTGTGCATCATTGAAAGCCCATAGATTATTAACTGCTATTTTGCAGAAACATCAATATTAACTAAGTAATGTGAGGCAGTTATATTACACTATACCTCTGAAAAGTAGCTCTCATAAATCACATCTCTCTAGGTCATTCGAAAAGACCTCTTCCGTCTCTCAGAAAAAAAAAAAAAACTCGAGAAAGGATAAATACTGTACACAGGGTGACTTCACTCGTTCACAACTTGGCCTATAGATATTACCTTCATGGCCTTCGTTAACTAAAATTAGCTACCTTAATACACTGGCTTTAATAAATAACTGGAGATTATATATTTCAATGAATAGATAACAAAGAATGCAAAAAATAGGCTGTGTTATATCATCTTTCACCCTATTTCTAGGCAATACGGTAGCAAATTAGAACTCACAAAAACTGCAAGAGCCCCGCAAAAGCCTAAACATCATATGCCTGATCACCACAAGTTGAAGTTTTTCTGCAAAATTCACTGGACCCTTCACCCCGTGTGCAGAATAACTTTTCCTACAATTTCATATGACATATTGGTAACAGTGTTATGTACAATTAAGCCTCTTATAGGTTCTTAATACAATCTTCACTGTATAAGCTTCAATGAAAATGAACTGAACTTCTACATAAGCACGCGGTACATATCTGCTAATAATATTTTTATTTCTGACATTTTGCTGTATATGAAAGACAAGAAACAGAAGGCATAACTGGGCCTGTGTCTGTCCAAAGTAAAATCAAAATATCACTTGTTTCACAATCCATGCCTACAACAAAGCAAATGCTCATTATGCTCTCCACAACTAAAATATTGGGTAGAGGCAAACTAAAAAATGAAAGCCGTTTACAATTCCCTGTAACGCCGGTTAGAGCGCAGCTCTTGAGGAGGAGGATGGAAGCGTGACTTCAGGGGGTCACGTGACTTCAGAAGGGGGTCACGTGACTTCAGAGGGTCACGTGACCTCAGGGGCTCACGTGACCTTTGGGGGTCACGTGACCTGAAGGTGTCACATGACCTTAGGGGGTCACGTGACATCAAGGGGGTCACGTGATTTCAGGGGTCACGTGACCTCAGGGGATCACGTGACTTCTGGGGGTCACGTGACTTTAGGGGGTCACGTGACCTAGGGGTGTCACGTGACCTAGGGGTGTCACGTGACCTGGGTGGGTCACGTGACCACGGGGGGGGTCACGTGACCTCGCGGTTACGCCGACGCCGCTCAAGCCGGAAACGGGCCCCTAAGAGCTGCGCTCTAAAACACCCCTTTGTTCATAACCGGAAAGAGAACAAAAATTAGTGATGGTTCTGGCTCTCAACCTGCAGGGTCTGCACCCCTCCCCCCCTTTTCCCCCCAAAAAAAAAATCAAGATGCACGAACACATCCTTTAGAGTGTGAATAATGCTAAGTATGGGTACTAACCCAATACTTCAAGCATACTCATTGTAAGAGAACTTGTATTTTTGCAACATTAAAGAAAAAATTTCAAAATTTGTAGGTTCTAATACTGGTATAGTCAGGGTTTTAGGCAAGAAAATAAGAACAAAAAGCGAGGCAAGAACGATACATTATGGTATATGAACCGCCACTACAGAATACTACATCTAAAAACCATGCTTGCACAAGACATAATACCGATATTGTAAAAGTCTTGTTCCAAAACAAATAATTTTTAATGCAGCAGAAATGTATTAGAAATACTTCGGTAAAGTACACTTACATCGATCACAAAATAAAATATACAAAAAATTCACATGAATTTAAGCAAATATCGCCACTCCCAACACTCATCCTTCGTTTCAGACAACATCTAATGATACAAATATATCATTACCCACCTAATTATGAAATCAGTGCAAGACTACATAAATAATGTGAATACCTAACAGGGCCAAAATTATGTATGAAAAACCAAAATATTAAACTGGCAACATTCACAGTAGAACTATAAAACCATCAACGTAACATAGACCTGAACGCCATCCCAGCAAGAGAATACATTTATGACTCTTGACAAGTTACGCTCACCCAGGTTTACATCAGGAACGGAATAAAAACTACAACCAGGGGCTGAATTCGAAACAGTGCATGGAAGAGTGTACAAAGGATGCAAAACAAATCGAGGACCTCTTGATTTTCAAATGACCTTGGGGGGTTTCTTTGAGGTCGTCCAGGTTTTTACTCAACCTGAATAGTGCCAGGATAGCTGAACGAAAGATACAAAATGCAAAGTTGAGGATCTCTTGATCTTCTATTGACCTTGGCGGCTCTGCTTCAAGGTCATTGTACAGGTCTACATGACCTTGATGGTGCCAGGATAGCTCAACAACAAAAGATGCAAATTACAAGTTCAAGACCCCTTGATCATCAAATGACCTTGGGGCCTCACTTCAAGGACATGGGCCAGCTCTCTACTTGACCTTGATGGTGCCAGGATAGCTGAAGTCATACTGCTTGCTCTTGAGATAGGTCATCTTGTCCTTTGGTTCGGGCTTCACAGTGGCCACTCCAGTCGAATAGAAGTAGGAGGCGAGCTCAACCGCAATGTTCAGGGAGACCTCGTGAATGCTAGCCAGGGGAGGATAGACTCGCCCTTCCTCAAGGTTACCTTCCGTCACGCAGTCGGCGACGGTCTGCAGAGAAGATGCGCAAAGAGGTCGGTCCATCAATTACACGAGTATGAAACACTAGTGAACATGATCAACTGTAAAGACGCCATCCAAAGATAAAACGGCTGTGTGACAATCTTGAGTAGGGATGTTTCCCACTTTACACAAGCTTACTGGCACTAGTGGGACCCAAGTATACTCACACGCAATGCCCCTGACCAGTGAGCTTCTTTGTCACCGTCTTATTTCAAAGACTCCCCTTTGCAAAACTTGATGACAAAGTTGTGGAGTCGCATTTTTGGTGTTGTCAACAATGCGATCCCCAGGATTTCATGATCATGCTTTGCCATCCACGTGGTTACGATATTTAAATGCGGCTCATACAGTGGCCACAAGCACTGCGTGAGGATTCGACTTCGACTGGTGACAATCCATGCCTCGAAATGCATTCGGGTAGTTGTGGCTGGTGCCCCATTGCTGCGATGATGGGAATAGCCGAACCTTATCAATGTGGGAACCTCAGCACGTGCCCTGCGCTTGCTAAGCTTTGTTTTTCTCGCTTGTTTAATGCAACTGACTTTGCAACAATAAAAAAATCTAGCGCATGTTTTATAAGTTTTGATTGTCCAGGAATAGTTCTGAGATGTATTTACTGAAAGTATGAACATTGTTGCAACACTCTTTTAAGTAATTGCTAACCCGTCTGTGCCGAACTCCAATACACGCCCACGTGCCCACGGAGAAAAAAGATTATTAGGCTAAATATATAGTAGAAATTAAACCTTCCAGTTTTACTCATGATAAAAGAAAAACAACATTGGCTTATCCGCTTACAGCTATGGTTGTAGTACATAATCTATAATTGGTTCCCAAATAAGTACTGTTATTTGATATACCACCAGCAAAGACATTTTTGCATGCATCATCGAATTTGGAAGTGGACGGATGGCGGTTCCGTGGAATATTATAATGTCCATATCTACTCATAACATTTCCTCTTTCAGGATAATGTTTTTTCTTTAATTGATTTTAGGTGCATACACACAGTACACTAGAAGTGAAATAGAGTAGACTCCAAATCAGCAAGCACGAAAGCACCTTAAAAGTTTGTCCGGCTTGTCAGATGTTCAGCTTAACAGAAGTGAACAAAAATATAAAGCTACCGTAAAATACCTAAGAAGCGCCAACCCCACTTTCCCTGAAAATTGGGTCAATCTAGACATGAGCGCTTGTCCGGTCAAATCGGGTGCTTAACATATAATTTGCGGAATTCCAAAATTTGGGAAATATTAATAGTCAGTGCTTGAACGAAGTGGGTGCTTCCGCTGTATTTTAGTATAGGTATATCGAAGTTGCCGCTACATAACAAAAACAACAAAACAGGCTTACAATGAAGAAACACACTTTTAAGCCATACATGTGTCAGTCATTATGCATGCATTCTAGAAACGTTGCAAAGGTTTGATCTTGCTTATGACCAAAAAATACTATAGCACTGTAACCAAGAGATCGACGTCGCCCACCACACTTCTTTATGAATTTCAGATAGCAGAGTGTGGGTGTTAAATCAGCATATAACAGGTAAAATGGGAGAGTGTAATGCCTGTTAAAACTAAACGTTTTAGGGATTTAGTCGGTCCCGCAAAATTTGAAATAAATGATTCAAGCATAATGTGTGAACGCCAGCATCAGTATTACAAGTTTACCAAAAACTCTCTTTACAGCAAAATGGTGGTAAGCTTGCAATACTAACAGAATTCGCATCAGAGATATTTATCGAATTTAAAACCACTGTGCTAGTAAATACTCTTCTTTTTTAATGCGAAAGCATTAACTGTCCCATGGAGCGAAGCCGGCATTATCTGAGGTCTGTAGTAGCGAAAATTGCCACCTAAATACCTATTGGCTGAGTGAAACGGCATCTAAATTGCCATTTTGGCTGAGCGAAATGGGACGTAAACTCCCACTAACTGCAAAACGGACGCGCCTCACAAAAAAAAATACAAAGTAGAGCACAGCAACGCCGATGCCTCGTCACGGAAACCGGTGGGGCGCTCAAGGTCAAAGGTGACGCGCCTCAGAAATAAAACACAAAGTAAAGCACAGCAACGCAGATGCATCGTCACGGAAGCCGTGGAGCCGGCGGGAGTGCCGCGCCTGCGCAGTGAGGGAGCGTGATGTCACCCATGGAGCGCCGCGTGAAAAGGGAGGACGTAGCGAGCTACATGTAGGAGTGAGCTGCGTGTAGGAATGCTTTCGCGATTCTGCACGTAAGCAGTCTTATGTGTCTTCGTTTAATGTTTTAAACTTGCCCTTAATACAGCCTGAGGACCGGTGGTAGGGCCAAGGAAAGAGAGGCAAGTTTAAAGATTAAGATAACTGTTTTCTACGGAAAGGGAAGGCTGAGTCAGTGGGACGGGCGGAAGCAACTGGAAGAGAAGAACGGGGGCTTGGAGAAACTTGAGGCGAATAGGCGATGTCAGCAGGCAGGGCCGAGGGCAAGAGCGAGTATAGTTTATGAGGTGACGAGTAAGGTTAGAGCCGCGGCGAAGAAGTCGTCTGTCGGAGCTGTCGAGCAAAGTCCAGCTGGCTGGTGTTTACATTTGGTTCATGGGTAGAACCGGAGGACGAGGATAATGGTCGGTCGGTCTGAGCGGTAGGGGCTCGTTGAATGTAGAGGACTCGGGTTGCGCAGAGCAATTTAGAAGGAAAGAACGCAGCGAGGGCGGCAGAGGAGATGGAAGGATAACAGACGGCTATAGTTAATATATGCTCATATCAGAGTGCATCTATAGTACTGCAATTCGGAGTAAAGCCAGCAATTTTTTCTGAACTTTACCGAAATTTTCTAAGCTATCTGAACTAACTGCATTTTCAAAGTGCCCGTGCCATTTCTTATACCTTGAAACATTTCTTCCAAGCATGGTATGTGTAAATTTATGTGTAAATTCGGAAAACCTACGTAGTGAGGAAACGGCAAATGAAGGTGGTTTCAAAGTCTAACTCGTGGTTAGCTCAGTTGGTAGAGCGCTCCACTGGAAATGGAGAGGTCTCTGGTTCGATGCCAGGACCAGGCAGATTTTTCAGCGCAAACAAGTCACCTATAACTGTGTTTGAAGATTTCTGTGTGTTTTTTGTCCCCCTTGCCCACCGCCTAATTCGAAAAAAAACCTAATTTTGTGCATCACGCACGGACAAATGTGCTTATAATTCGCTCACCTCCAGTTCACTCTAGGTCGAATTAACCAATATTTTATATTTAAAGATCGAAATGACAAGTTTTTTTCTTTATGCTGTAGAAATAAATGGGCTTTTGTCAGGACCCTTGAACTGGGCAGAATTAAACGGTAAATCAAACTAACTGCTGTCAAATTAAGGCAAGTCGACGATCAGGTAACTGGCCAAAGAAAGAGTAAAACACACTCGGGACGAGTTTGTTTCATTCTTTCTTTTGCCAGTCAATGTTACCAACACGCTCTCCAGTTAATGTGAACTTCAGTTACTAGTTCAGCTTTTTTCGCTGAAGTGTTAATAAACAGGCGAATGATCGACCATCACATTGTGGTGCAAAATGGCGTAACACCAAGCGGACCCGAGTCGACACGGCAGTGAAAAGCCAGACAGCAGCAGCGCCTACCTTGGCAGCGATGAGGAAGACCTCGTCGCTGATGGTGGTGACGCCGCAGGCCGACACGGCGAGGGCAATGCCCGGGAAGATGTAGGCGTTGTTGCCCTGGCCCGGGTGGAACGTCTTGCCCTTGTACCGGAACGCCGGGAACGGGCTGCCGCTGGCAAAGACGCACTTGCCCTGGAAACATGCGAATGCGACACAACCAAGACTCAAACCACAGCACGGGCCCGTCCTCTAGGATTATAAACCTGCATTCCATTTTAACCCAATTACAACGAGCTTTGGGCATTGACCAGGCAGCGCCACCACACCTGGCACGACAGCACCATCTTATGCCGCATTTTTGCACTCTTGGGGCGGTAACAAACCAACCACCCCACGGTGGACCAGTGTGTTGAAAGCATCGAGTCATGCCAGTGTGTTGCTTGCCAGTTAAGGCCACTCCTTGACATTTTTTGCATTAGCTATTGAACAGGTTACTAAAATGCTACAGAGCTGGGCAGCTTCTGTCATGAAACATCACTGCTACAACATAAAATCTGCAGTGAAAGTTCCAACTCCACCATGAGCTCTCTACCTTCGATCATACATAAGCATCTCGTAAACATGCGCAGCCAAAGCATGGCGGAAGGCAGTGAGTGTTTACTGGAGGCAGAGCTTCTCCCGCAAACCTTATGTTGCAACAAACTATAATCCTACTACGGGAAAGTTCATCAAACACTGTTCGCAGACATTACAAATGCACATTGTTAGCAACATTTTTTACATATGAGTAGGGTTCCGTGCTTTCGGAGTAATCCGATAAACACCGAAAAACGCTCGCCAGTAAAATTTTTGACAATTCGGATTATCCGAAAAAGCCTGAATTTCGAGGCCACAATGGCAACATAATAATCCACAAAAAACTGTATTTTATTAATAAAGTTTATCAGAGCACACAGTTAGTGGTCCTAAAAAAAGGCCAATTCAGTTCTGTTTTTAATTTAAAAGCCCTGCAAAAGACAAGGAGTAAGATGAAGAGATACAACACAAGGCCCACTCGCCACTGTAGTTTATTCGGAATGTACATGCCTAATATAGGCCCCTAACAACCTGTCAGTCACCAACGTGTCGGTCTATGCTTGTCTCATATATTCAAATTGTTTCTTTTATAGTGTGACTGACGCCTCACTAACGGAATCTACACCCTTATCCCAAATTTCATCACCGTCGTGCCAGAGCATCTGCTACAATGAATGGCGAGATGACCAGACGGGCACGCTCGCGGTTCTGTCCGTCTAGCCAATGTAGACAGCGCCTCAAGAAAGAGGTATATCGTAAACAAATCGTGAGGCACGCTCAGCAAACTTAGTTGTGTTTTTGCTGCAGGGTTGCCCGGGGTTGTTGACTGACTGTTTCGGGGCTACTGATTTTATGGCAAAGTCAAACCATCCGATTGGGAGCTGAGAAAACCACAGAAACTTTGTAACGCTGGGACAATTTTTTTAGATTGTGTGAAACTAAGCATAAGTACAAAACAATTTTTTTTTATTTTTTTTTTTATACTGGACTATTGACAAAGAGGAGTTTCACGTTCATCTCCTCATCTCCTCAAGGTTCGTTCAATATAATTGGCGCATGTATTCTTGAACCACGACAAACGCCACCGTTGCTGTTTCCGGTTTGGAAACTGCAACGAAACTGATGCGTGCTTCTCAGAGCGCGGACGGGTTGCTTTTAAAACAGTGAAAAATCTGCACCTGTGGATTTTATAGGATAGAGTAGCTGAAAGTTTTATGCGTCCAGAGATTTTGCCTATTTCAAAGTATCAACATTTACTGAAGTAACACTTAAGATTTGTCGTGGGACATTTAGTACTGTCAGTCGCAAAGGGCTGCAATGCCAAATGCAGCTGCAGAAATATATTTCTATACCGGTGAAGTTTTAATAAATCTAGTGTACGTTTTTGCCCGGACATTATTTATTCTTATTAATGTGAAAGCATTAACTGTCCCATGGAGCGAGCCGACGTCATCAGCCACGCCAAACGGCAGATAAATCCCCGAAGCCGCGATCTGAGGCATACCAGGTTTGAAACCACGAAAAAAGCCACGCAAAATGGCAGTGATATGAAGCCGCCTTGCGTCAGTTTCAATTAGCGCGATCCCATGGCGCTGTGTGCCCGCGCCAGAGCAGAAAGGGCCGAGGTGCCGAGAGCACCGAGACGATAAGAAGCGGCCGCGGCGCCGAGTAGGTCAGAAGCGACCGCGGCGCGAAAAACGACATTCATGCTTTCGCATTCACAACTCATAAGAAGTGCTTAGGTGTACCTCGAGCCTTTTTCTTAAAAAAATTACACAGTAGGATTAAACTGCGAATTTCTGAGAATTCGGTATCTAACAAAAACTAAACTCCGATAAACCCCGAATTTCTAGTGTAAGCTAAACTCCGAAAACCACCCTCCGCATTTCACAAAGCATAAACTCCGAAAACACAGAATCCTACATATGAGTATCACATACCCAGCATGTTTGTGAACAAGCGGTAGTACATACTGCGGAAGATTAGATCGCCCAATAGCTCCATCGTTTTGTCGGCTAGCAGTGTTGCCTGTTCGTTCGATTAGCGCAACTAGACTGCAGAAACTTTATACAGATATGGCGAATACTTTTACAAGCAATGCAAATTTAATGCAGTTTTAATGTACGTAAATGTAATCTACAGATAAAACTGATAAGTTTAGCAATACGAGAAGTAGTGAATATCTCGTCAACTAAAACAATTCTATTTACTACTCAAAAAACTAAAAGTTTTTTGTTCCGCTCCTTTACAAAGTTGGCAATTCGCAGACCCCTTGGCCAAGGCAATGTCGAAAAACCACTCACGTCAGTGTAGGTGTAAGCGTGTTCGGCGGTGCATTCGGCCTTGTGAGTGGGGTTGCTCAAGGCAAACACCACGGGCCTCTCGGCATTTTCGCACATGCACTCCAGGATCTCTTTGTTGAAGGCATTGCTCTGGGCAGAGGCACCTGCAGCACAACGGCGCATATCATCGAAAGAAGTCCACACGAATTCCAAAAACAGACCCCTGACAACTGCCTCCACCCGATGCCGACGCCTATATTGCCGGCACCACACCAGCACACACCTCTCCACAGATATCATGACTCCTACTGGCTCGATTATGATCGTCATGCAGTGAGGTATCCTAAGTAGGTCACCACTAATCGCCGACATAGCACGTATGTGCAAAAGACTCGTGCGGTTGAATGTATGTTAACAACGCACTACAAAGAGCACAATATCATTGTTGTCCCTTCCTGCAAGACTAATAGTTTTAAATAGCGTCCTATTGGTTGAACAATTTGGACGATTGATTTACCTATTTCGCAAAGGTACATGCACCAATTCTAGAAAAGTGGTCTGTTTGTCAAGTCTCAGAGGAATGAGCTGCCAAACAAATATGCTGTCATAAATCGTTAAAATATTGTCAGTTCACACGTGCTTCAGCACCGCATCATATAACTGGTGCGTTGCGGCTTTTACTATACCCGTTATTAAAGGCAAACCGGCATGGGTCTCCGGCCTATGCGCCGTACTGATGACTCTCCCCACTCAAAATAACTAAAATTAAATTGAGTTAAAAACATCCTGGCCTTGAATGATTAGGCAGGAGTTAGAATGTCAAAGTAGTCTTCTTTTCTTAGCTATCGTCCCTGCAATTAGATCTCCTTGTACTTTCATGAATTAATAGTTTCCTTGACTCTCGTGTGCAATACACAGCCATTAAAGATCATGAATCAAACCTAACAAGGGTCACCTCAGGTGTACCACAGGGATTCGTCTTTGGTCCGTTGCTTTTAGAGCGCAACTCTTAGGCGCCCGTTTTCGGCTTGAGCGGCGTCGCCGTAACCGCGCGTTGCATTATAAAACGTTTCCCATAATGACGTCACACGTGACGTCCCGTGTGACGTCACGATGGTTACTCGTGACGTCACCGCGCGTTGCATCATGGGTAAATTTCCCTGCTAAATTTAGCGGAAAAAAATTCTTCGCTAAATTAAAACATTTCCCTGCTAAATTTAACGGATAAAATTTTCCCGCTAAGTTTAGTGGGAAAAAATTCCCACTATTATGATAAAAATAAGGTCAAGCAGCCCTACAATGTTCCACTCAAGTACCCCTGGAGTACTTGAGTGGAATGTAGTAGGACTAATATACCTACTTGACTAGCACCACAGTTCAAAAAACCCTCCTTTATAACGAAGGTCAGTATACTCAGTAAACAATATTTGGTACATCAGCATCTTCACTACATCAGTACTTTAGGCACCTGTAGCAATATTACAAGCCTACTATTGCAGTTTTATAGAAGAGTACACATATCTGGGCTAGTTAATACAGCGTAACAAGAAATATATGAATACATCAAGGGATAATGAACAGGAAAGAGCGCTCGCTATGTTTCTCTCTTTTACTTGTCCATTTTCCCTGGGGTCTCTGAATTTTTCCAAATACAATTTTCTTTACTTTATTAATACCTAGATCAAATTATCCTTTACTAAAGAAAGGTTCTTACATTCTTAATAAGAGTATTACAACTGTGACTCACCAATTAGGACGGTAGGCTTGACAAACTTTACAATTTCCAGCAGGTTATTCATGTGTTTAGCGTCCTTGGCAAACTTCTCCTTGTGGCTTTGTGTGCTGTCACCGTTGGGCTCACGCCCCTGCAAAAACCATCAACGACGGAATTCCGAAGTCCACTTAATGGCCAGCTACATTCACGTCTTACACGAACAAGAAAACATGCGCAGAGAAACGTAACAGAAGCTCAAACGTGCAACTCCATACTTGTGGGTGGAAGTGTACTAAGCACATATGATATTAATTACAAATGCCAACCTGGAAAATTTTTTTCTGCCTTGCAAAAAATCCTTCCCCAGCGTCCTTCTCTCCATTCCTTCTTGCACGCTTCCCCTTTCTTTTGCAGAAAGGAGCAACTCCATGGAGCTAATCTCTACGGATTCTAGAAGTACTTGACTTCCTTCGTTCTGACTGCACGTCGGGCTTTAAAAGAACAGTGAACTCTCAAAAACGTTTTTTTCTTAAATGTCCGGAGAGGAGAGGTTAACCCCTCAAAAAAACTTTCCCCGAAAACACAAAAAGTATATTTATTTCCTTACGAGACTAATTTTAAGTTAGGAGCAATTACAAACATGCTTTTATTGAATGATTGATATTTTGAAATGGGAATATCTTTCGGAATCTATCCTAAATTAAATTGTGGTTTGAGATGCAATATTGCGCCATACCTTGTTGTTTGTTTGTTTGGACAAATTGTGTTTTGTGGACAAGGAAGTGCCCTGTCAAGGCACTTCAAAAAGTGTTTTTAGTTCAACGTCCTTTTGAGGCAACAAGCAAGCAGACTCTAACGATATGAAATACCCAGTTTGTATTCAATGGTACACATCTGTGAGTCTTTCATATCTTTAGGGACTGCACAACACAAGCCATACACTTTTATATATGTTACAATAAGCTATTTATGCAATTCTAACGACCCCCTTTAGAGATGGCCCTTCTTTTTTTCCAATTGATGAGGACAAAGTAAAGACTAATACAAAAAGCATGATTACGTCAATATCAATCATGTTTCTTAGCCTTTTTTTTTATATAAGAACAAGATGGTGTCAGAATCAAAGAGAACGCTTGGAGTTGTTTTAAGTGCTTATAATCATAAGAGTGTGTGTCACCACATCATATTGTCACGGGTGGTGACCAATAAACAAGAAATAAACAGAAATAAATAAACGTTTAATGTGGCGAACTTGTGCCAAAAATAAAGAAGGAAACAGAAGAAAGCAGAGCGTCTCGGGCGTCGAAGTCGGCGTGTCAGCAGAGTCGAACGCTGGGGCGAAAACTGACTCGACAAGGTCGCGGGCGGCCTCTTATCTAGAGTGCGTCGCTATCTCGAAGATTCGGCGAAAGCGGCTCGAGCGTCGCGTGATCGGGCGAGAATGAACACGCACTTTCTAGAAAACAAAAGCAGGAATTAATGACAGAAGTTACGAGCGGTACATGAATAAACGAGAACTTTCTGGAGGTCCGTGACCGAGCGTTGCTTTCTCAGCCCTGGGCGCGGCATTATCCCCCCCCTTTAAAAGTGCATCGTCCCGATGCAGCACAAAAACGGAAAACAAAAAACAAAAGGACAGCAGAATTGCTAGCCGGAGTTCACAGTCCACAGTTCACTCGTCGACGAGAGTGGAGAGTCCTATCGTTCGTAATACGGCTTCAGCCGGACGACATGCACCACCTCGGGTCGCGGCTGACGTCTTGCAGATGGGCGCGTTCCGTCGGGTAGAACTTCGTAGTTCAGATCGCCGAGGCGTCGGATGATCTTGTAGGGGCCAAAGTAGCGCTTCAGGAGTTTTTCGCTGAGACCGCGACGACGAATCGGCGTCCACACCCAAACTCTGTCTCCGGGCTGGAAGTGGACGTCGCGGCGACGAAGATTATACCGGCGAGCGTCGACATGTTGCTGGTCTTGAATTCGTAGTCTGGCTAGCTGGCGGACCTCTTCTGCCCGTTGAGCAACCACCTGGGCGTCATCGCTCCCGTCGTCGACTGACTCGTGCGGCAACATAGAGTCTAGCATAGTCGTCACCGCCCGGCCATACACCAGCTGGAAGGGCGTCACTCCTGTGGTCTCTTGCACTGCTGTGTTGTAGGCGAACGTGACGTAGGGCAGCACTTCGTCCCAGGTCTTGTGCTCCACGTCGACGTACATGGAGACCATGTCGGCGATTGTTTTGTTGAGCCGCTCCGTCAACCCGTTGGTCTGCGGATGGTATGCCGTTGTTCGACGGTGTTCGGTGTGGCTTAGACGCAGGATCTCTTGGGTCAACTGTGCCATAAACGATGACCCTCGGTCTGTGATCAGTACTTCGGGGCGCCATGGCGGAGGACGATGGACTCGATGAAGAACTTGGCGACTTCGACAGCAGTCCCCGAAGGAAGGGCTTTCGTCTCGGCGTAACGAGTAAGATAATCGGTGGCGACGATTATCCAGCGGTTCCCCATCGTCGACGGTGGAAAAGGACCCAGCAAATCCATTCCAATTTGCTGGAAGGGCTTGGTTGGCGGGGTAATCGGCTGAAGAAGACCTGCTGGCTTTGACGGTGGTTTCTTGCGTCGCTGGCACTCATGGCACGATCGTGTGTAGAGATGGACGGTCTTCGGAAGCTTTGGCCAATAGTACTTGTCACGAATCCGGGCAAGGGTCCTGCTGTAGCCGAGATGTCCGGCCGTTGGGTCGTCGTGGCACGCTTGAAAAATTTCTTCTCGGAGGCTGGCGGGGACAACCAGTAGCCAGGGGGTTTCGCTGGTTCCGAAATTCTTTCTGAAGAGCACGCCTCGCCGCAGGACAAAGCTCGGTGGGTCCCGAGAAAAGACCCGTGGGACAGAGCCTCCTCGACCTTCGAGGCTGTCGATCACGGAGCTAAGTTCCGCGTCGTCGCGTTGCAGTGCCCTCATGTCGGTAGCGTTGACTGCGCCTAGAAAACGGGCGTCGTCATCGTCGTCCGCGCCGGAGATGGGAGGTTCGACTGGAGCCCTAGACAAACAGTCAGCGTCATTATGCTTGCGGCCAGACTTATGCACAGTGGTTACGTCGAATTCCTGCAGTCGAAGGCTCCAGCGGGCGAGGCGTCCGGACGGATCCTTGAGGTTTGCGAGCCAGCAGAGGGCGTGGTGGTCTGTGACCACGCGAAACGGGATCCCGTACAAGTACGGGCGGAACTTGGTTATCGCCCAGACGACAGCAAGACATTCTTTGTCGGTTGTTGAATAATTTTGTTCTGCCTTAGACAGCGCCCGGCTTGCGTAAGCGATTACTCTCTCTGCCCCTTCTTGTCGCTGAACGAGTACCGCACCGAGACCGGTATTGCTGGCGTCCGTGTGGATTTCAGTCTCCGCCGACTGGTCAAAATGTCCGAGGATAGGGGGCGACTGGAGCCTTCGCTTGAGTTCGTCGAACGCTTGCTCTTGCTCCTCTCCCCACTGGAACTGCACGTCGTCTTTCGTCAAATGCGTCAGCGGTGCAGAAATTTGCGCAAAGTCACGAACGAAACGTCTGTAATAGGCGCACAGCCCAAGGAATCTTCGAACGGTCTTCTTGTCTGATGGCTTCGGGAACTCGGCGACAGCGGACGTCTTGGCGGGATCAGGGCTTACACCCTGAGCACTCACGACGTGGCCCAAGAATTTCAGCTCACCATAGGCGAACCGACACTTGGAAGGCTTGAGGGTCAGCCCAGCAGCTTTGAAGGCCTGTAGCACGGCTCGCAGTCGTCTCAGGTGCTCGTCGAATTCGCTTGCGAAGACCACAACATCGTCGAGGTAGACGAGACAGCTTTGCCATTTCAAGCCGGCAAGGACGGTGTCCATAACGCGCTGGAAGGTTGCCGGCGCTGTGCACAGCCCGAACGGCATTACTTTAAACTCATACAGTCCGTCCGGCGTGACGAAGGCCGTCTTCTCACGATCTCGTTCGTCGACCTCAATCTGCCAGTACCCGCTCTTCAAGTCCATCGACGAAAAGTATCGGGCGTGGCGTAGCCGGTCCAGGGTGTCGTCGATGCGTGGCAGCGGGTAGACGTCCTTTTTTGTTACGGCGTTCAGTCGGCGATAGTCTACGCAGAACCGAAGAGTCCTGTCTTTCTTTTTCACCAGGACTACCGGTGAAGCCCACGGACTGCTTGAGGGCTGGACAATGTCGTCGTCAAGCATTTCTTGTACCTGCTGCTGGATGGCTTCCCTTTCTTTCACGGAGACCCTGTACGGCGGCCGATGCACAGGGAGTGCGTCGTCATCAGTAATTATCCGATGTTTCGCAACCGTCGTTTGGCGCACTTTCGACGACGCGGAGAAGCACTCACTGAACTCGGCGAGAAGGTCACGAAGTTGTCGTCGTTGTGGGGCTGGGAGGGATGGGTCGATGTCGAGCTCTGAGGACGTGATTGTCTTGTTCTGCGTCGGAGAGGCGTCTTCTGAGATCACGGCGATCGCGGCTGAGTCTTCAATTTCCTCGACGTAGCCCACAGCTGTACCCTTTGTAAGGGGCTGCGACTCTTGTCGGAAGTTGGTGACAAGGGCTACAGTGCGCCCGTCCTGGAGCTCTGTTACGCCTCTTGCAATGCCAACCCCTCGTCCGAGGAGAAGTTGGACGCTTCCTTCCAGCAGTGCTACACCGCAGGTGGCTCCTTCGGTCCCGACGGGCACAAAGACACTCGACAGCGGCGGCAGGTTTGCGTGGCTGGCGAGGACTCGCACAGCAGCTAACGTCGGTTTGGTATTTTCCACCGATGGGACAGGCTTCCGAAGCGTCAGCTTGTTCTCCGCAAGGTCGATGATGGCGCCGTATTCACACAGGAAGTCCATTCCGAGAATGACGTCCCTCGAACAGTCTTGCAGAACGACGAACTTCACAGGGCATGTTTCGCCGTGAATCTCGACGCGAGCGGTGCATCTCCCGACTGGTGTAATCAGGTGCCCTCCGGCGGTTCTTATTTGTGGTCCATCCCACCGCGTCATGACTTTTCGAAGGCGGCGAGAGAGCCTCCCACTCAAGACTGAGTAGTCTGCTCCGGTGTCCACGAGTGCCGATGAGTCGAGGCCGTCGATAACAACGTTTAGGTTGTTGGACACCGAAGCAGGAGCGTCGTTGTGATGCGTAGCGTCGCGAGAGTGGGAGCGCTCCGTCGTTCTTGGAGGCTCTTTACGTCGGTCGTCTTCGGCAACTCCACCTCCAGGGGTTGCCGCGCCTAGTTTCCCCGGCGAGGAGCGAGGGGCGACAGGCTTTCACGTCGGGGTCGGTGCATGGGCAAAGCTGGACGTCGGGGCGAAGGCGACCGGAACTCTCGGCAGGACGCAGGCTCGGGCGACTGAGGTCGTCGCAGGTACTCGTCGATCTCCGTAGGGCGCTCACCATTACGGGGGCGTGGGTCGTTCGGGTGGAACCCCCGCAGCCCGAGTCGTCGGTATGGGCATTGGCGGTAGATGTGGTTTGCTTCTCCGCAGTGGAAACACAGTGGGCGTCGGTCGGGCGTTCGCCACACGTCGGTCTTCCGAGGTGCGCGGGGCTCTTGGGCGGCGTACTGCACCTGGTCGTCGCGGCGGTGGTCGTGCTGCGGCGCAGGAGAACGACGTCGGAGCGGCGCAACATAGGCTGGAGGAGGAGGCGGTGGCCGTCGGGCCACTGCGGCGTAGGTCAGGGCGGGCTCTTCGGGTGGTGCTACGCAGGCAGGAGCCTCCGGTTGAATTGCCCGCTGGACTTCTTCGCGCACCACTTCGGCGATCGACAGCTCAGCCGGCTGGTTGGCAGCAGGCAGCAGCTTCCGGAGCTCCTCCCGGACGATGTCGCGGACGATTTCCCGAAGGCCGTCGACACCGGTGGCGTTCAGGTCTAGTCGGCAAGATGCGGCGGTTCGAGGAGCAGGCACGCCGGCGAGTCGATGGTAATGGCTTGCTCGGGCCGACAGCGCTCGCTCGATGTTAGTGGCTTCAGCCACAAAACCGTCGACGGTTGTCGGGGGATGGCGGACAAGGCCCCCAAAAATTTCAGCCTTCACGCCACGCATAAGGACGCGAAGCTTCTTCTCTTCGGCTGCCTCCGGATCGGCTCGGGCGCATAGGCGCATGACATCTTCTACGAAGCTTGTCACGGTTTCGTTGGGGCCCTGCACCCTGGTTTGAAGAAGGTCCTCTGCTCGCTGCCGACGGTGGTGGTTGAGGAACGTTCGCTTCAACTCGGCGGCGCAGGACTCCCACGTAGTGAAGGACGCTTCGTGGTTTTCAAACCAATGCCTCGCTGTCCCTTCGAGTGCGAAGTAGAGATTGTGGAGGCATTGCTCAGTCGTCCATCCGTTGTGGCGGGCTACACGTTCATAGTGTTGCAGCCAGTCTTCAATGTCCTCGTGGACGTCTCCGTGGAACGGCGTTGGAGTCATGGGTGCGACCGGCAGGTACACGACGGCAGAAGCGGCCGGGGTCTGCGCCTGGTTGGCCATCGTCGTCTTCGGCTTAGTCGTGGGTGGCAGAAGTCCGTGTTCCGGGGGTAGACCTCGGATGCGGCGACTTGACCGGGTCTCGATCTGGTCTTCGTCGGGTCCTCCGGAGCTTGGGTTTGGACTTGTGCTGCGGGAACTTGGCGGGCTGCGCTGTACGGACATGCGATTTACCCCGCACCTCCACCAGAATGTCACGGGTGGTGACCAATAAACAAGAAATAAACAGAAATAAATAAACGTTTAATGTGGCGAACTTGTGCCAAAAATAAAGAAGGAAACAGAAGAAAGCAGAGCGTCGCGGGCGTCGAAGTCGGCGTGTCAGCAGAGTCGAACGCTGGGGCGAAAACTGACTCGACAAGGTCGCGGGCGGCCTCTTATCTAGAGTGCGTCGCTATCTCGAAGATTCGGCGAAAGCGGCTCGAGCGTCGCGTGATCGGGCGAGAATGAACACGCACTTTCTAGAAAACAAAAGCAGGAATAAATGACAGAAGTTACGAGCGGTACATGAATAAACGAGAACTTTCTGGAGGTCCGTGACCGAGCGTTGCTTTCTCAGCCCTGGGCGCGGCAATATTTAGTTGCACACCAAAAGACGTCTGCCACAATCATAATCTGACACAGAATTGCAAACAGTTTGTAATTTACTTACAACCAAAGCTGGCCTTGCCTGCAAAATGTTGAGAAAGAGAAAAGCATAAAACGTGACTTTTCAGCATTTTACAAGAAATGTGAAGGCTTAGAACGCCAGATTAAGCTTGAATTGAAGAGACCACTAATGCTTCTCGGCTGAAACCTCACAAAGTTAAAGAGCATCAACGTCCACTGCACATGGTAGGCTTCGCAAAGTAAATGCAGCCGACAAACAAATAGCCTTAGATACCACAAAGATAGCCTCCTACCTTCACGATGAGACCCCTGGAATCGAGCATCCAGATCCGGTTCCTGGCCTCTTCTTGGGTGGCTCCTTCCTTGACCATTGCCATGACGAGAAGCTCAGCAATGCCCAAGGATGCCTACAACAAAGAATTTATTTTCAAGCCATGACACAGATTTGTGGCACATAAGCAAGTGATGTTAATGCAGGCAGAGCAAAAAAAAATGACATCTAGAAATTGGATGCTTAGGTTTCTTACAAATGATCATCTTTTAGTGATTTGTGTCAAGCACTAAAGCTCAGTGTCATAAAATTATGTAGAATTGTCATCAGGCTGTTTGCAGTCGTCTTTAGAGACGATATAAAAAAGAAACTCATGGTGTGTGAAAAGCTTAATGTTAAAGTCAGTAGGGTGTAGAAAGCTAATAAATCCTAGTCATTTTTCAACTTCATTATATGTGCCTTAGTTATAAAAAAATAAATACTTCAATGTTTGCAGTGAAACGTCCTGAAAGAAGCACATTATGGCAGACATCTGCTCGACTTCTTGCGCTATATTGCATTTCTAACGTCCAGCGGTCTTCAAACATCTGTCACTTTTGCAATAACGTGTCACAACCAAACCTTTCACCGTTTCACATAAATATTAATTAAGTAAATGCAGCAGATTTAAGGACACTAGAGCATACAAAAGGTTAAGTGCCTGCTTTTTACTGAAAGCTAAATATCTTGAAATTGGTACTAAAGCTGTAACAACACTCCCAGATAGAATATTGACGGAACCCTTTGAGACTCCCCGCGTTTTGGCCCTTTCTGTGCAGCAACGGTCTCAGGTTTTCCCAATGTCGATGCTTCAGCAGCTTGCCCCTCTAGCATTCTTCAAGATTCCATAACTCGGAAGAAAAAAACAACCCGTATTTGGTGTGCTAAAATATAGAGTGGGTTGCAACCAGATTTTACCCACCTCTCCCGCCCCCATGAAGAGGATCTTATTAGAGGCCAGGCTTGTCTTAGTGATCTTCATGCTAGCCAACAATCCTGCCACAGCAACAGATGCAGTGCCTGCAGAGGATGGTTCATTCTCTCTCAATCACTGGTCTGCATATGGAATGAAGGAAAGGGAGGCTTCACCCTTTCTCAATATCCAAGGGTTTTCCTTAAACATTGCTTTCATGACATTCTAATTAGGGATACAAATGACAAATATTTCGAATTCAGACTGAACATGAATAAAGCAAAAAAACTGACTTTGAATGGCAAATCCAATGTCAATTTGCATATAATAAAAAAAGTAGCTAAGATTTTAGATTATACATGTACAAGTTTCAAGCTAATACTGTGTAGTAGCTACATTTATCAGCCGACCGATAAATGCTAGTCACCTGCAGTCTGAGTGCTCTAGTTTTGACCATTGGCTTGTTAATAGCTTATGAAACAGCACATTAATCTTTGCAAGTAAATTGACACAGGCATCTGAGTGAGTCGTGAATGGGATGATCGCTGCACACCAGACATACTCAATGATCCTAACTTTCTGCATGAGTGTATGTCTGGACGAGTGAGAGAAAATTGAACTTTACCTTGAATATCATCATTGAAAGTACAATAACTGTTCTTGTACTTGTCCAGCAACTTGAATGCATTCCTGTTCCCGAAGTCTTCAAACTGAATCAGACAGTTCTTTCCAAACCTGAGCAAGAAAGGGGAGAATGCATTACTCAGCCAATTTCATGACAATCACCACATGATGTTACAACAGAGCAAAATATTAAGGCATGCAGACCCAGGATGAAGTTATATACTTACATATTCATTGTCAACTTTACATGTTCCATTAGTAATTGATTTGTTAACTTCCTTATGCATACTAATGTGTCTATTGCAGTCCGATTTATTTGTAGGTTTAGTCCTGATTAACTGAATCAAAGAAACTTTTAGCCCACATCAACCCAGTTGAGGCTACAATTCATTACCGCAACATAACAGCAGCACTTCAATGTTGAAAACAATCCTCTAATATATTTTCATAAAATTCTTGAACATAAGTTTGCATCCAACTCATGCACACATGAATTACAAAAACCCAATTATTCCTTAATGTCAGGGTAATTATAACAATGTCCACAACCAGTACCTGAACGAGTGTGCAGAGTGGCATTTAAGAAAGTCTTTCTTTCAGGAAATATTTTCTTGGCGACCTAGAGGGTGTCTGAGTGAAGTCTGATCAGTGTTTTTCTCACTAGAAAAACAAACTATGCCTCACCAGACACACAATCTCTTCACGAAGGTAGCAGAAGCGGTTAAGATAAGGGCAAAATTTAACAACCTAGCGTTATCTAATTTTAAAAGTTCGGGGAATTTTCAAATATTTTCACTAACACAATTCAACAAACAGAGACCACGAATACACATATTGTATGTGCATTCGTGGGCTCTGCTACTGGAAGAGGTTCCGTTTCCTTGTTAAAAAGTTCCCAAAATTACTTTTAACTTTTTAATTAAATAAAGTCAGTCTTGAAACTGACTTTTTCTTTCAACAGCTAGCGTTATATTTAGGTAGAGACAAAACATTTTGTGATGCAAATACCGCTAAGACCGCATACCCAAAATGACGAGAAAAATGGTGAGACATGGGGTGGGCTATCTCTAAAAATGGGACAGCAAAATTCTATTAAAAAATTAGTGATAAACATCAGGGCACCAACTACAAACCACGTGACAAGGAAACGGATACCGCAGGTCGCGGACACAGCAATTTGCGTACGACGATGAGATAAACACGGTGGAATTCGGGGGAATTCACTACGAACTCTTGCCTTGCGAAATAAGCACTCGCCACCGACTGGATTCGCTCGCCGAAAAAAGATCGGGCCGTTCACATTTGTTGCCGCCTGCAGAATGTGCGGCGCGAGCGCCTCGCAGTTTCGCGAACAGACGAGAGCTGACGAGAGCTCCCAAACCTCCTCCTTGCCCGCGCGCGTCTCGTCGCCATCGTCGCCAGCTCGTCAGCGGGGATCTGACGTCAGCAAGCGCGACTTCCCCCGTGCGTTCAGACTGGCTTGCGGCGAGCAAAAACGTTTTTCCGGCGTTCAAAATTGGTCTCATGGTTCGTTCACACTTGCGAAATACGCACTTGCCGCCGACTAGATTTGCTCGCCGAAAAAAGATCGGGCCGTTCACATTTGTTGCCGTCTGCGGAGTGCGCGGCGCAAGCGCCTCGCAGTTTCGCGAACAGACGAGAGCTGACGAGAGCTCCTAAACCTCCTCCTTGCCCGCGCACACCTCGTCGTCATCGTCGCCAGCTCGTCAGCGGGGATCTGATGTCAGCAAGTGCGACTTCCCCCGTGCGTTCTCTCGCCGCAAGCCAGTCAGAACGCAGGGGGAAGTCGCACTTGCTGACGTCAGATCCCCGCTGACGAGCTGGCGACGATGGCGACGAGGTGTGCGCGGGCAAGGAGGAGGTTTAGGAGCTCTCGTCAGCTCTCGTCTGTTCGCGAAACTGCGAGGCGCTTGCGCCGCGCACTCCGCAGACGGCAACAAATGTGAACGGCCCGATCTTTTTTTGGCGAGCGAATCCAGTCGGCGCCGAGTGCGTATTTCGAAAGTGTGAACAAGCCATGGGGATACCGCAGATCGCCGACGCAGCAGATTTGCACTTCAAGGTGCAATGAACACGCGGGAACCTGCTACTAACTTACGTGTCACGGGAACTGATATCGCGTGCACAAATCGAGGACCGAAAGAAAAACAAACAAAAAAAGATACACGGAAACTCGCTACGAACCTGCATCTTACCTGAACGAATACCGCGGATCGTGGACGCAGCAGACTCGCATTTCACGATACAAAAACACGCTGGGAAAACTCGCGTTTCACAGAAACCGATATCGCCCAAGCAGATCGCGGGAAAAAAAAACGCGGGAACTCGCTACAAATTCGCTTGTCACGCGTATCGCAGATCACACGGTTGGCGTCATTCCTGTCGGACATCGCGTGATCTCCAACCAACAATTATGGAAGGGGGAGGATGTCTTGGAAATTATATGTCATGGATATTTAGCCAAAAAAACGAAAGGGCGATCTCTCGGGGGAAGGCGTCCATACGGGATTTTACGCCATTTTATTTTAGAGTGAGAAAACACGGTTTAGATTTCTATCAAGCAAATTACGCTTCTACAAACCGCCATTAAGACGGTAGTCACACACCTTTTCGCAGCAGCTTGCATGAATTCATCCACGAAGTCGTCGTACTGTGCTCCCCTTACTCTCTTCTGCCTAAGGCCAATGTAGTAAGGGTCAGCAAGGAGGATCTGGAACAATTTTTAAATGCCTTCAGTGAACAGTGGCCTTCAGTGCACACCTGTCTCCAGAAAGTAACAATATGCCCTAAGGCGTACAGGGGTGACAGTTGATCATTACTTTGAGTTTAAATGCACAACCGCACCCCGTTAGCCCAAGGAGCCCCACTGCATTGTGAAAGATGCTGATTAGCTACAAAAGTTGCAGCGAGGCAGACAATCTCCCTAATTTCTTTCCTTGCATTTATGGAAGGAAAAAGGAGTTCCTTCTGTGTGTATTTACAAAACAACAGTTCCATATTTTTATGAGAATTAAAATTGCACTGAAGGGTAAGTTGTATCGAGAATCTGATGTGTTAACCCTTTGACGGTAATCGCCGTACATGTAAGGTGGCGATTACACATTTCAAAGTGCCCGCTTAAACACAAAACTGCACGCACCGTAGAAGGTATTGCTATTTGTTATATTTTCGGCAAACTACAAACGTTACATTCGAACTGTTTCACTCGGCTAAAGCTATTTATGGTTCTTTTTTTTTTTTTAGAGCGCAGCTCTTAGGCGCTTGTTTCCGAGTTGAGCGGCGTCGGCGTCCGCATAACCGCGCGCGCTGCATTATGGGACGTCACTGTATTTCCGCTAAATTTAGCGCAGAAACTGAATTGGTGTTCAGGTCACGTGACGTCAATTAGCAGGTTAAGGTTCCCCGCTAATTTTAGCGGGGAAACTTAACCCGCTAAATTTAGCGGGAAACAAAAATGTTCGCTATATTTCCCGCTAACTTTAGCGGGTTAAGTTTCCCCACTAAATATAGCGGGGAAACTTATCGCCTTCAATCTTTGTAAATGATGATTCCAAACCTGAAAAACTTGCAAGCGCTGTAAGTACTCCAATTCTATAATTAAAAACAAAACATTTGCATTGAGTTTCTTTTTTTATTATTATTCATTTTGAAACAAAACCGGACCACAGGGTAACATATTCTGGGAAAACAAACTTGACCGTCAAAGAGTTAATTGCGAGGATGACTTATCCACCCGCACCACCAACACAGCCAATCACCAAGGAGCACACAAAGGAATGCAAGGAGAGAGGCAATGAACCCATCTCAAAAGTTAAATGGCAGCTGGTGAATGTCAAAAAATATTCCATAACTTCCACAGTAGCAATGGCCCCGGAAACACTGGTGCCCTGGCGACGACTTTGTAGATTTTTGCAGGTATTCCTAAATCCCTCTGAAGGAATGCATTCACTCTCAAGAAAAAAGGGTGTAAAAGGGTGTATCGTTACACCCTTTGGCCCCTAAAATACACCCCAAAACTTCAATTCGACGTACAGCAGCCTACAATCGAACAGACGACCCCAAAGTTTACGAAGGGCTTGATAACGGTGCGATATAACTTTTTAAATAGCTAAAGTATGTATCAAAGACCACATAAAGAAAACACCGAGTTTTTACAGTAGGGCCAAGAAAACCCCAATTATTTTTTTTGTTGTTGTTGTCAGTAAAACGTACATTAGCTATTTTAATAAGTTGTACCACACGGCTATCAAGCCCCTCGTAAAATTTCGGGCCGTCTGTTCGACTGTAGGGCGCTGTGCGTCTAATTGAAATTTTGGGGTGCATTATATGGGACAAAAGGTGCAACGATAACCATTTTACTCCCTTTTTTCTTGAGAGTGTTCCCCGCTGCCTACTTCACAGTTTTGTAGGCTTTTGAAGTTGGTGGAATGTGGTAGCCTCTCTGCCCTCAGTACAGCTAGACTGCAAAGGGATTCGAGTATCTAAATATACAATTTTCAGAGTGCAAACGAAAAAACAAAAGCCTTTCTCTGACAGCTGCCAAATGAGATATAATGCAACAGCAACTGGAATCCTTTGCACCTCTCCAGACATCCGACAAACTCGGTGCTCCTGGTCTGCCATAGATCGGTGCCATCTTCGCGCCAACTTTTACTGAATTGAATTGGTGTATAACTGTGCACCAACTCAAGTTTTCCCCCTATATTGAGCGAGAAAGCGATTTTCGCTAGGTTTAAAGAGGAAACCGAATTGCACCAATTCGGGTGCTTTCCCCTAAATTTGGCGAACCAGCTGCGATAGACGGGCGCACATAACCTCAAGGTTTGGTGGCCCTAGAAATGCTGTCGCGTTTGAAATAGGTACAACCTAGTAGATATAAACAACCCCGCACCTCGTTGTTAGTGCCCAGGTCTAGCATGACTGGCAGGGTGCGTTCAGGGTGGATGCCTGCCAAGGCAGTGTACAAGGCCAGCTTGCCCACGGGGATGCCCATGCCGTTGGCGCCGAGGTCACCCAAGCCCAGGATGCGCTCGCCGTCCGTCACCACAATGGCCTGGTTAAAGGGAAGGAAAATGCATGTTACCAAGGTTAACCTCACTGAAAAGATGGTGCGACAAACATGCACAAAAATCTACATTCTAGCACGTGTATATAGGCGCAATTTGACGACTTATACACTATGATTGCCAACTTTATACATATGTCGAGAAACACTAAGGGCAACTGCAATATTTTTAAACAGCTTTTTAAACGAGTTTCAAGACTGCTTCGGCAGCTGAAAGTTTGAGAAGTCATTAACCCCTGTAAAATAAAAATTCAAAACTGCACCTTTTGATAATATCCGGCAAGGTCCATAAGCTTTGCCAGTATTATCAATTGATTATAAATTTAATATTTACAGTGATGCGATTGGTCTAAGCCGTTCTGGAGCACCTTTCGGAGCAGACAAAACAGTGTTTTGGAGCAGCAAAATTGGCCTTTGGAGCAGCCAAAACATAGTTTTGGAGCAGCCAAATCAGTGTTTTGGAGCAGCAAATGTGGCTTTTGGAGCAGATATTCTTAGAAAATTATAAATATTTCTTTTAAGTGCTGGACAGATGAAGGGCACTTTGCTCGCCGCAATAAACAAATTATGGTCAAGTTAGACCAGCTCGGAGTCTTTCAACATGTTAACTGAAATGCCAATGACATGACACACTTTGCAATGCTTCAGTTAAATGATAAACATATGCATGTACCCGCTATCAATAAATAAGAGCCAAACTGCACATATTAAAATTTATTTGAAAATGACCAGCTTAGTAGAAAATATCACAGCATTAGGTTTTACTAGTTATATAATATAATAAAGCGAAGCAGTCTCCAACTGATCAAACACCTAACTACTGCAGTGCAAAGCGGAACAGTACACAAGAAAAAGTTGCATTACGACTAGCGGGTGCTTTTCGTTTCGCTTTTCGAAACTTTCTGCAAGGCTGCTGCAAGCCTCGCTTTGCCTTCGACAAGTAATGAATGTCCAATTTCAATGCCTCCAAAGAGACATTGCGACATCCCGCTGCAGGCGTTGCCAAGCAATTCCGTAAAGCCGCTTGCCAACATTTTACTGTTCCCGACGTGCCAGATTTTCGTTAAAATAAGCAAACGTAAAGCAATGGATTGCAAGCGACCCGGCTGGTGCCTCTCTCGTGCAATAATGTTCGCATGCACGTGAGGGCAACTTCGGCAGCTTGCAGTCGCATGTGCTTCGTCGCGCGAGCGGAGACGGCTGTTCAATCGAAACCGAAACCATGCCACTCCGCTCCCTGGCCAACTGGTTCCCAAAATTGTATGCAAAATGTAACTGTCCAGCAGCGCGTGCTTGCCAGGCCTGCAGACGAGATGCAAGCTAAACACACCGGAAAAAAAACGAGCCTGAGCGCGTCGATGCAAGACATGGCGAGCCAGGGTCAAAAAGTTGGAGCGCTTTGTGCAACGACTGAACTAGAGACAAACAAACGCGCTGTGCGGGTTCAGCGTGCAGGCATTGCCTTTTTTGCTTTAGCTCACTTCTCTTCACCAACTTTCTTTTGCGGCAGATTTTTTTACGTACCCGGGTCCCTCTCGAAAGAAAGCCCACCGAGAGAAACCTAGGTAATCAATACTTCGACACAGCAGTCTGAGTTAAAGAAGGATTTTTGTAGTAGCATAATTTAAACAATAACAGGATGTTGATGACCTTGCGGAGGTCCTTACGTTTCAGTTTAGAAAGCGCCATATCGGCAGCGACGTGGGCACGGCAACACCCGACGTCATGCAACCACGGTGACTGGTAGGCAGGGACCAAATATAGTTTTCCGACAATCATTGCTTTGAGTCCATATCACATGAGCGAATGACGTTTTAGCGGAGAGCAATAATTGAACAAATCGTAAGCGCAGCGCGCGCCGCAAAGCGCCGCGCGCTGCGCTTACGACGTTTTGCGGCGACGGCCTGCGGCGGCTCATTGCAAAAATGTGAACCCACTTGTCCCACCCCAAAACGCCGCTTTGTTGCGTCCGACAATTCGCTGTCATTCCGTGAAACGTGGGCATTCGCTAAAACGTCATTTGATCAAGTGAGTGCCTCCCTACGGCATGGCTGTACCCGGCACGCTAGCGTCGAAGCGTTAGCACACGGTTGCATCAGCGCTTGCACCTATCGTTGTAAAAATTTAAGACGCAAGACGAGACCCACGAGACAACTAGGGCGCAAAACGAGAAACGGCGAGAAAAACCATGCAAGACCGGATGGACGATTGATGCAAAGTACTTTGTGTCGGGCGGCCACTTGCGCCAGCTAGCTCAGTCATGCTCAATTACGGTATTCAGTTTAGTTTCGGTTCTGAAAGGCGACCGACATTGGTCCTTTGGCGCAGCCTTGGCGCAGATTACCCATTTTTGGGCAAAATGTTGCAGGATGTATCAGGGTTAGCCCCTTGGCGCAGTTTGGCGCAATTGGCGCAGCAATCACATCACTGTATTTATGTTACAAGACAGACGTTAGTCTAAAATATTAAAAATAAAATCAATGTTCTACCTATCTAATGAATGGTTTATTGCAAAATAAGTACGAAATATTTGCATTCTCTATTTGTTAAGCGGTTATATTGTATGTTCACGCTACAGGTGAGTTAAAAATATCTCCACCCGAATTAATATTGTGTCACTTTTTCTGCAATACCTTCCATTTCAATAATACTCATTCAGTATTCATGTTAAGTAATCAGCCATATTCAGGACATACCCAGCAGTGGGGCACGTATCTGACAAAGCACTTAGAAATGCACATCTGATTCAACTTTTAATAGAGATAAAAAAGGCGAAACACTTCATGTTCAATTGAAATCCCACTACAATATGTAGCTGAATATGCGATAAATATGTCAAAATGTTTCGTTCTAAATATGCATCACAAATTTGTTATAATCTCCCAATGTTCGTTTATTTCAGGACATGGAGTGCACAATATCTGTAAAGCAGAATATGGAATTGATAACCAACCAGAAGAGCTAATTTTGAGGTTTCCGTTTACATCAAGTTTATTACAAAACCTTGAATGCGCCTTTCGAAAGAGCTTTTTAAACTACACCAAATATTGTCAAAAATCCCACTTTTCATTTCTTTTCTGTCTTTTTTTTAATATTTTGAAACATAACAAATGTTTAGAAACCATTTACCATCGTAACGATAATTTGGGAGTGTTCAAGCAAAACTTAGTATTACAGCACTTTTCGAGTGAAAAAGAGGGAGGGGATCAAACATGCAACCCCCATATGAAGGAGAAACGTCCGTTACTGCCTCGACTGCTTCAATGGTTTCAACATGAAACTATAAAAAAATGCGCCAAACTTACGCTTCGCGTACCTGAGTTGAGTTGAAAACACCCGAATATATAGCCTGACCATTTCTCCCCACCACCAACAAAGTTGTTTTTCTACGCGCACAACTCAAGAAAATGAGTTTCTACCACGAGTGAATATATTATTTTTCTTTTAAATTCCAACAGAAAAACAGTGCAGTTGGAACTGGATCATGAAACTATACCAAGCTGGGTCCAGCTGAGACCAGTTCCATAATTCATTTTCAGCTCGACTGACTTGCACCTGGTATGGCGAAGAAAAAGGCTACACGCTGTAGTATCCATAAAAGCGATTCGAACGGCCTGTCATGGCGGTACCCCACCCGCAATCGTGAACACGCTCACCGTCTCTCTACCCGCATTACAATTTACTCCGCTGCGGAAGAGCGTAGCTCCGGCTATGATGATGCAAGAGCATCTATTACCTTCATATTCAAAACAAGATCCCATCACTGTCATGTAAGACCTTACGCAAGTACGCGCGTTGCGCCGTGTTTTCCTGCCAATAAAACGCGCACAACTCAAGAAAATGAGTTGCGGAACAATGTGGTTTATGTGTCTATGGAAATGGGCATGGGCAATAAGCGCGCCACGTTTTCCACAAGCTGATCCGTGTTCTACAGAACAATAGGCTGGTGGCAGCTCTCTACTACGTCTAGGTCACGTAGAGGTGAACCACCAGTTTTATTTTTGCTGCATGGCTTATTTCTAGAACATGTTCGTAGCCCCGAGAGTAGAACCAAATATTTACAAAAAGATATCGGTAAATGTTGCTACTTTTAGCACACTGGTCATACAATACATCCTCCCCCCACCCTCCCCCAATTGGAGGGGCTGTGACAACACCCCTTGAAAAATATATTTAGATAGACGACAGAACTGCAGTTCACTGATTGGGCACGATCATTGCGACGTTGTCCAATCAGACACATATATACAATCAACATATCTGGACAAACTCCAGCATGGCAATATCTCGTGGGAGTGTGCATGATCATCACGTAGCGAGGTGACTGGCCCGAGCCATATCGGAGCACATATAGAACCAGCCAAAAGTATAATTTAAAGCGGTAGAAAACATTTGAAGCAAACGCCTAGAATGCATGCGTATTTGTTCCATGCGCTCTTAGTACTTAAGGCTCGTCCAAATAAAAGGCGATGCCTTTTTTGCCTTCCCCGCTTCTGTGCCACTCATTCGCCTCCCTATCCAGCAGACGGTTTGATTCTATCTTAATTGTTACTTGAACCAGACACGAAACAAACAAAAAGAACATTCTAAAAACATACTTTTCGTTTTCTTTTTTTAAGTTTTATTTTAGTAGCTGCTTTACAAACAAATCTTGATTGATAAAGGGCGTTCCCGACTCGTTCCTGGCGCATGTGTGTGCAGCATTTCGCTGTAAAGAAGTGTCTTTCTTCGAACGTCGCGATGTCGATTCCGCGAATGTCGTTTCTCTGCAGCATAGCGGTGCTCGGTGAGAAGCGCACTCAACGAAGCTGGCCAACCCGCCCGAAAGGACCAGTACAACGAGAAATATTGGAGAAGTTCCGAGTATGGTGAAATGTTCTATACAAAGATCGTATCGACCAGTATATCATTCAAATCTATAATATTTCTTTTATTTTTTTTTAACGGAGTCTGAGTTTAAATTTTTTGCATGGAGAAAACGAAATACACTTTTGGCGCAATGTTGGCGCAAATTTCTTCCTTTTTGGCGAAACGCAGCAGCACACGGGAGGGCAAGTCCTTTGGCGCCGTCTGGCGCAAAAACACCAGCAATCACATCACTGCGTCATATTACCTCTGATCCACCGACACCACCTGCGGGGTCCCCGCTGATCGAGTGTGCTGCTTCAAAGATTGGCACTCTCGCACCTGCTGTGGTCACTGACGAGATGAGAACGGCAAGGAGAAGTTGCAGGTGTCCCGCCTCTAGCGTGAGATTCTTACTTTCGACGACGCTTCGGCGTCTCTTGACCTTCGAACGTGCAGCACAGCAAAAAGTACACCCGAGAAATGAGAACCGCGTTTGTCGGAACTGGGTAAATAAACTACGCATCGCAGAAAGCTCCAACTCCGTGAGAATGTGACGCTAGCAGTTGGGGTAAAAAGCGAAAGTTTCAGAACACGACGTTCCCTCAATTACAAGAAAATAGATACAGACAAAATGTCTTCATGATTCGACGTCTACCACGTTTAATGTCATCAAATTAAGAAATGACACTTTGGGCGCCTGTAGCATCTAGTTCAGTGGGGGGAAAAAACGTGAGCAGGAAAGAAATTGATATTCTCTCTCCTGCGTACAAGTGCTTTTTACTGATATAAATGTCACGTGGGCCCGCAATCCCAGTTCTTTTGACGGCATTAAATTTCGGTGGGCACCAGCTCATAGAGAAGTTTTGTCTTTCTTAACTATATTTTGATCCAAATAACATGATTTGCTCAAACTTTAACACTCTGTCCCAACCACTTGCATTACATTATCACAGCGTTTGACCTTTCTGCGATGCATAATTTATTTACGTGGGCCAATAAAAAAAAAAACAAAAAAAAAAAACGGTGTTCTTTTCTGAGGAACACCCTGTACAACAAAAGGCACCGAGCATGTGCTGGAGGCTGGGCGATCGAAAGAGATGCACTGTTGCTTTCACCTAGTCACGGACGGGACGAGAACTGCAGGGCTCTCTTTTCGATGCCCTGCCTCCAGCACGCGCCCGTTATGTTTCGCCGTGACGCGTAGCTGCGCGTGTACGCTCGAAGCCCACTAGACGTCGAAGCGCTATCCGGAGCGCAAGTTCGTCTGCTTCTTGCACAGGGGTTGCCATGATGTCAGAACGCCGAGCTCTTCTTGGCTGATTGAACGAAAATAGTGGGTAGACCTCAAGACATTCAGCATTGAGGTCTACCCACTATCCTTTCAATCAAAGTGAATCAGAGCTCTGCGTCGTTTCGACGTCACCGCAACTTCCTGTGCAAGAAGCAGTCGACTTGATCTTCACATAAAAGGTAGAAAGCTCGCGCTGGACGCGGGGCCACTGGAAGACCTCACTTCCGTTCTCACCACCATCATCATCATAACCCCCCCCCCCCCCCCCCCCCCCCCAACCTTGTGACAATAGACTTTGGCAGTTTCGCACCCTTAAAGGGCAACTCCACTCCATTTTTACCATTTTTGGGTTATGGTCTGTTTAGTCGAAGCCGGCGACCCTGAATCACGAGATATAATTCGTTTTTCGGTAGTGTGCATAGTTTTGTAGATATCGCGAATGCAAGAATCGGTCCGGCGGCACGGCGAAACCGAAACTACTGGTTGAAGCAGCTTGGCAACACTGATACTAGTGGCGCGCCGTCGGCATGACCTAGTTCTGGTCCCGCGCTTCTGAGCCGACGCGCCGACAAGGTCGGCTCAGTCGCACGTGGAGTTTCAAAACAGAAGGTTAGATGCGCATTTTCTTTCTTTACCGCTTCACTTTGGTAATATGCACCAAATGTAGTAATTTTTAGTGTGTATTTATAAATTTGCCGGCCGAAAAGCGAATCCGACTGCTATAAATATGACGCGGTCGGTGCCGGCGCAGCGTGACTGTATTTGTTTCTTGCGCGCGGACCGAGAAAACGAAATAATGGGAGATAGATTGACAGATCTATCCACAAGTGGCCTAAGTTGTTAAAGCCAAGGTGCCTTTATGTGCACGCTAGTTAGATCAGCCGCGACCTGCTGCGTCCGGCCGATCGTGCTGGAGCAGCCGGCGGACGGTACGCGAACAGCGATGGCACCGCATCGTTCTTCAAAGACGCCTGTTTCGTGGTGAAACCCGCAAAAGTCAGCAGCCGCAGATCCCGTGTGTAGGTGTCTGACGTAAAGTGCTGGGAGCAGAGCTTCGCGTTGGAGCTCCGAGTCAACGGTCTTCCGAAGTCTATCCGGCGAACGGCACCGACCCACACCTTGTGCCTCTTCCGGTCTCTTGGGAACTGGTGGAACCGCAGCTCCGGGTTGCGCACCGGGTTGGTGCAACCCACAGCACTACAAGTCCTGCTCGACATTGCCCAACGCGAGACCGGCGAATCTCTCCGGCTCCACGACGAGCGCGTGAGCGAGCAGCACCGCTTTGCTCTCTTCCGCGCTGTCGCGGAAGCAATGCTGGAATTAAAGGAACTGCCTGGACGCTAATAAAAATAGGAGAACACAGGATAATGTGGTAAACACCTCGTGCCGTCAGCAGAATCGCAGAATGCCACGGGAAACGAAGCGTTCGCGGCGTCCGTACGAGAGCGTAGGACTAGACCTACGTCATTGCCCAGTGTTGCTTCACTAGCTCACCCGGTGCCAGCGTTGCTCACCCGCTTTCGGGCCGCTAACCGAGCCGGGAGAGCATTTTTAATATTGGTTTTAATCGGTAACGCGGCGTCGGTTTGACGTGATATTTTGGGTATGACCGTATTTTGACCTCCTAAAGCGATATCAGGCATTTCGATAGGGTCGACTTTTGGAGTGGAGTTGCCCTTTAACTGCGATTTGGGATACGCATCAGAGTTAACAAAAACGTAGGCAACTATACACGCACGTAGCCAGGTTTTCGTTAGGGGGGGGGGGGGGGGGGGGGGGGGCTGCCCATGACAAAAGGCTGTATGAGGTGGAGGGGGGAGAGGAGGCCCCAGCAAAATGGAAGATTTCGAGGGGGGGGGGGCCGTGCCCCCCTCCCCCTGGCTACGTGCCTGCAACTATATATACACATACGTCCACTTCCTTGTCGGGCCAGTTGCCCATGATCTCGTAGAGCCTCCCGGCGTCCTGGATGGTGAGGAACAGCCCCTTGGGGCGCCTGAAGATTAGGCTGTACTTGATGCACGCCTCGCCCACCACCGGGGTGTACACGAGCGGCATCAGCTCCTCCGTGTACTCCTTGAGCACGCGGAAGAACAGCTTCTCGTTGTAGTCCTGCAAGAGACCAAGGTCTCTCATTAGGTCTGGAGTGGGCCTCTCAAGCTGTAGTATACTTCGTTTCAGCTTCAGTCCGAGCGCGGCCGATGTTATGAGCCGAAGGGCCAATCAAACAGCTCAAAAAGCGCAACGTCCTGGCGTGCTATCTGCACTTGATGGGACTAGCCGGCGGAGGAGCACGCACAAAGAGACGGCGGATACCGACTGGTCCTATCAACTGCAGAGAGCACGCCATGAAGTTGAGTCTCTTTCGTTGTTTGATTGGCCATTCGGCTCATAACATCGGACGCGCTCGGACCTAAGCTGAAACGAAGTATAGCTTCGGGGTCAGTTCATCGGAAAGAGTAAAAGAAGGCCAGTAGCCCGAAAGGTTTCTCAACCAAAGAGCATTCGCTTCGCACGTAAAAACTGAGATCAAGCAGATAACAAATAACGAAAAGGTTAATTCTTAATTGTATTTTGCTAAGATTTCTGGTATACTGTATTTAATAATATTGTTCAGATCACGCCTAACCACGGGGGCGCGCGTTCTTCTATGTCGACAAATTGCATGTGCCACGTCTCTCAAAACCTACTTATTTATGGCAGAAGTTCGAGGTTTATCGGTCATTCTACTGTGCCAAGTACATGCCAAAAATGTAGAAGATCAAGCACTATATTGCAACAGCATACACACTGGCCGGTGAAGAACAAAATATGTGACAGAGTAGGTCTAACATAAGCTTTGTTTAATTAGCTGACATCGCAACAAAACAAAAACGCGAAAAATATGTTTGTTTGTTTTTGGTTGTAGTGCGTTATAAGATGAAACTCGGAGATGCTCGAATAAGTGCGAGCGTCAAAATACCGACTGTACACTAACATCGAGATGGCCACCCTTCAAAGAATCCACTTCACATAAACCTTGAATTTCCGGTTTCAGTTGAGCTAGTTCGTATATGTCTATGAGAAAACAGCTTGAACACTAAACACCTAAACACAGACAGGACAGGGTATACACCAAGCGTCAGCATTAAATTCCACTGATATCCAGCAACTCTAAAGCACATCAGGCCATTATCACCACCTATAATTGACTTAATTTTCAAGGTTTTTGCTGTCCTCTTTCTCCGGTTCTTCAACAAATCAGCGAATGTAATGAACCCACCCACGTGATGAGAGGCTTCTGATAAGAAACCCTTGGGGAACCATGCAGGTTCTCTTATTTCAATAGATGTGTGTGTGTTGTTTTCTTTTTATGTGAAGTTTCGTAGTTTATGTAAATCCACTTAACCATTTACTTCGAGTTCATTTTCGTTTTGCGCCTGACTAGCCTCAGCAAAAACAAAAACAAAATGGGAGCTTAAATGACGACTTCTGGCGACCAAACAATAATTAAATTAAAAAAGGGTTAAGCTACTGTTCTGGTTCTTAGGGGCAACTCCACAGCAGCTTCCTATAAACACCTTTCACTGTGCCTGCGTATTCCGACCGCCAAGTATACTGTGGCCTAAAGATAAGATCACAAGTAAAACGGTGGAACCAATACCTAAAGGCACTGTGGCGCCGATGTTTCGGGAGTTTCATGCACCCTGAAATGTTTTTTTTTTTTTTTTTTTTTCGTGATAGCTCTTGGAGCACCCATCATAAATCGTAAAATCATCGTAAAATCATAGAATCTAGTCTAATGACCCCTTTCTTTGAATTTATTTCGATCTCCCAGGAGACAAACAAGGGCTGCAGCAAATTATATGTGTAATTTACCGCCATGCCGTAATGCATATGGACAAAGGCTGGCTGAATTT
>NW_024609857.1:65213487-65265987 GCF_016920785.2 Ixodes scapularis | reverse complement strand
CTCGACATCAGATGAACGACTGTTCACACAAAGCGCGACTCCCTCCGACTTTTTGTCTGATTTCGTATCCTGTACGCATGCACGCACGCAAAGCGGAGAGGCAAAATCGTGTCCGTAAAAGGTCGGAGGAAGAAGTGTTTTTTGTGAAGAGCCCTTTAACACGTCCACTTTGTGAGATATCCACGCGTCGTATTACAACCGCCTCCTACTCTCTCTATCGAGTCCCACAGCTACTATTCAGAAAATTTGACGATGCATGAGATACAAGCGGCCGTAATAACACCGTTCAAAAAATAATGTAAAAAAAAAAAAAAAACATTGCGCAAAGCTGCGGAGCGAGGTCTCAATAACCTTCAAGGCTTTTGTTGAGGGAGGCATCACAAATTCGGGGGGAAAGGGGCTGGGGATAGGGGGGGGGGTGCTTTGGGGGTTTCATGTTTGCGGAGCCTCTTCGTGTTGATTCTTTCTCACGTTACGCGAAAATGCGACGCATCAGGCGCGAATAAAGTGCGCTCGCTGAACCGATCTAAACTCAGAGAAGCGCATCGGTCACTGCATTAAAAAGAGAAGCCGGAGACAGTAGCGCGCCCAACTAGGAAACAGCAGCCCTCCTCCCAAGAGTGGATAAGGAGGAGGACCACGACGATGTGCAGACACGCATTGCCGACTAGAGACGGTCAGCACCCCAACATCGACGGCCCGACATAAAGCCAGACCATACATCCCGCCGCTACCGTAACGGCGCCAGAACCGCAAAAGTTTTTTTTTTTTTTTTTTTTTTTTTTTTTAATATTTTTACGTTTTTTGCGGGTGTAAAAAGATCGGCCAACCGAGGGCAGATATACGCGGGCGCTCATATAAGTCATAAGAAAGACAAACAACACGTTACTACCATCTAAGGTTTGTTCTTCTTTTTTTTTTTTTTCTTTACTTAAGAAAACGTTAAAAAGAAATCAAAACGAAGGCGAGTCGATTCGGTGTAGTAGCACCGCGTACGCCTTCCGGACCCACCTCTTCCCCAGCATCTACACGAAGCGGTTCCGGCCATGCACATCTCGGCACCTTACACGCCACCCGTTCCGGGAGAAAAAGCCCGCCGGAAACAAAGAAAATGCCTATGTTAAGCGAGAAAGAGAGAAACGATAGATAGAGAAGCGTCTCGACTTTTCTCGAAGCGCATGTTTCGTTGCCACGGTCATCCTGCGGGGCATTGCGACCTGCGCAGCACCGCCGCCCTGCCTATCAGAGCATAACCGGCAGCTTGTTGTGCGTGCGTGCGTCGCCAGGGTTCGCCGCTCTCCCACAAAGGAGGCGCCACACTCGTTCCGGAGAACGGCGGGCAGCGAGCGCGCGCACCTTATACGACACCGGCCGCCTGCCAGACACGTTCCAGTTCTTCTGTGACGTGTCCAATCGCAACAGAGCCGGCGGTGTCGGAAGCGACGATGACAAAAAGGGGGGACGCAAACAAAACGCGTCAAGCGAGGGAGGAATACGCATGACCGTGACAACGGCGAAACGGGAGTCGGCCCTTCAAAAGCACCGACGCTCAAAGAACGGAGGATGGGAGTGCAAAATTAACGGGTCACCCTGATTTCACGCTAGAATGGGTTTTCCAGCGGCCCTGAACTTTGTCCATGGAGCAACCCAATAATCGCCTCTCAGGCGCCGCCATCTTTGTCTGCTGGCTTCTAGAACGCGTTCGGGACACGTGAGCGTTCATGGGCGGAATACTACACGCTACGCATGCGTCGACAAACCATTGAATTAACTTTTTTTTTTTTTTTTTTGCGCGCGTCTGCCATGCATTTTATTATTTATCCTCAGCCAAAATAAGACTGCGGCGTCAACTGATAAGAACGCCCAAGACAGGATCACGCCGCAAAAAGCGTGATCATCATAGGTGACGCCAGTGACTCTAGGAGGTTGTGGTAGGCCACGAAGATGCTGACAAGGACGTCTTGTCCCTCTATCGCCCGGGGGACGTCAATCAGCAGGACGCGAAAGAAATAGCGGAGGATTTGAAGCGGAAGATAATTTCATTAGACGATGGGATCAGTAGCATACATTGCCACCACAACGAGCGAGTAATATTAAAATTGTAGGGGGAAATCTCTATGCAATTGTGTTGGATACGCGAAAGGTTCTTACATGACAAACGTTTAGCGATACTCTGAGTTTCCAGACGCCTACGTTCACGGCGCTCTTCATCACTTCAGCAGAGCGATAGCTAGGGAAGGCGAAGGGAGAAAACCACCAATCATGAGCTGTATAGAGCTTTCTGGGAGGGCCTCCCCTCGACCTTCCTATGATGCAACAGACTATAGGGCCTCTTTCAAATCGCATAAGTATATAAAGATGGTGCGCTACGACAACGAAATGTGACAAGGAACTTCGCAACTCCGTCCCCGCATTAGAAACGACAAAAAGAGGAGCGTGCGAACAACGCGAGATTGGAAAGTAAGGTAACTTTCCGCCATCCCGATCGTCCGAACCAGGCGAATTTCGTGGATGGCGTAGGATTCGCCGCAAGCGAACGCGATTGTACTCCACAGAATGTACTATTCCATAGTACGACGAAAGTAGTTTCACGCGACAGGATGTGCAATCCCTCCAAGCAGCCGGCATATCGTGTGCCCAATGATGAGCGTGCTTCACACGTGCGGCACCAGAGAGCTTCACCTGCCGCAAACACGTGAGCGGGGAAATGTAGGAGCAAAGGACGGGGCTTGGCCGTCGAAGTACAGGGCATAGACCAAATTCTCTCTCGAACAGACTACAGTTGCCTATTAATATGTTTCGTGATTTCGGTATACACCAAAAAAAGCCCGAAAAAATACCCCCCTAGCCACTTTTATCAAAATCGAGAAAAACCGAAGGAAAAAAATCCCAAATCAAAACTTTTCTTGAATAAGAAAAACAGAAGTTCGCCGGGAAAAGCTCTATATCCCCATTTATGTATGCTTTTGTTTTTAACTCATTGCTTAGCTGCTTTTTTTTCTTTTTTTTTTTAATCAACATTAAACCGTTCTCGAAGTATTCTGATCACGCGCACGTACCTTGGGGATGTGGGAATTTCATGCCCGTGTCCAATTTTCTTCTACCTAAGTTGCGGTAAACACCGATCTTTTTTCCCCATCAAAAATTGACATTAGAAAACAAGAAATGTGTGGGGAAAAATAAACACTCCAAAAAAACACTCCCGTGCTCTAAAGAAAAAAAAAAGCAATAAACCCCGAAAACGCGGAGCCCTATATGAAAAAAGCCAGCACGTCTGCTTTCCCGTGGCTGGCGGTGGTTTCTGGTTTCCCGTGGCTGGCTGGCGGTGGTTTCTTCGCTTATTTACCCATACCGGACGCGTGAGAAATGATCAGAATAACATTTTGTAAAAGAATGAAAAATTAATTAACAAATCATTCGCAGCGCTCAAAAAAAAAAAATACTTGAGACAGTCTATGGTCACTAAGAGCTAAAGAAACGCAGGTCGTGGCGAGCCTTGAGCCTTTCATTATCGCCCCTCAGCCAATGAGCATGCGGTATTAGCAGTTAGGAGTGCACGAGAACCAATCACGAGACCAGATGCGCGAACACCAATTGCTGAGTGGGTGCCCTCCGACCGCGATGACGTTCCATGGAGGGGAAGCAGGATGTTCGCAGGCCTTGATCCCTCTTTATACAAACTCGACTCTCTGACGTCACACCACTGCGGTGGCGCTGGTGTCGGCACCGCGCATGCGCAGACGCCTCGCCTCGGGTGAATCTGCTTTCTGCGCGCGCGCATTGCCCACTCCCGGTGTGGGCCAACACGGCTTGTCTGTAAACAGTGCGTTCGCCGAAAGTCGGTGACAGGTCAAGAACCGAGTAGGTGCTCCGGCTGGAGAGCGAGCTATCTCCCTACAATACTACCTCGTCGCACGCGCGGCCAAGGCACTGCGGAAGGTTACGAGCGCGTGTTTGTAGGCCGAGCTTCCACTTGGTTTTACCGACGATAAGCGGTGCCGTTTCGAGACGAATTCGGTCAAACTGGTTATAAAAATGTTTTAAAAGAATTTAAAAAACATTCGCAGTCGGGTTTGAACCGGGTTTGGGCCGAAGTACTTATCGGTCGTTTAGGGCTCGGGTCGACGTTATCAAGCCATGGTCGGACTCGGGTCGGGTTCGGGTCGGGACTTTATCTTGCGGGGTCGGGACGGATTTTAAAAATCTGCCAGGATCTGATTTCTAGTCTAAACGTCTCTCGATTAATTTGTTTTTGTTTTTATTTGATCACCGCAAATTCAACAATGGTGAAGCGGAGTAGAGCAAGAATCGGTCTGATGCTTATTCCATTTAGAGGATTTTCTTCCTAATAGTTCCTGAGTGCCCGTGCAACTGGGGTATCGGAAGACGAGGATAGATGGGCCCAACTCATTTAATATTTCCTCGGTTGATAGCTGTGCACTGGGTAAATCAAAGGCAGCGTTTCAGTAAGACGTCCGCGTTCTCACGCACCAAATATCCTGAAACTCACTTTTAATTGTTATTCGACGTACGCCAAAATGCGGCCAGCAAATCAAACGCGTGTCAACTCCCCTCAACGAAAGGATCGCTGAATATAGTTTTGAAAACATTCAGACCGCGGCCATATTGGCATAGTAGGTATAGCACCGCGCGTGTCGTTGTTGCTAAACGTAATACTGTTGTGATTAGTATTTTTCCCCAAGTCATTCGCGACACGTTAATGTCTCTAAGAAGTTTAGAATCATTCGCATAAACACCTATCACTAAACAAAAAGTAAGGGCGCAAACGAGCTGGTGTACATTGCACATGGTTGAAAAAACCCCGGGACTGCGGGTAAACGACACAACACTAAAAACGACACAACACTAAAAAGATGACCAGCTTCCTGTAGTCAGCTATCACTGACTACAGGAAGCTGTTCATCATTTATTGAGTTATATATTTATTTATTTACGGATGCTACCGACATTCAAACACCAAGGCAGGATGGCATGAAAAGATACAAAAAGGGCAAAAAGATAAACATACAGCGCAACAAACGTGACTACAGAGTAGAGAAGTGCTTCAGAAAGACGTCACAAAAACAAGGCGCCGTTTCTGACAAGCTTGCTCCAGTCACCGATAGAATATGAAAAACAAAAAACAAAAAAAAAACTATGTTTAATATAAAACAGTTATGCGCATAGGTTCTATCAACGCTAGGTTATATTTGTGTGTAGGCCAAGATGCAATAAGTTGCGAATCATAATCAAGACTCAAAGGCATATTTCAATTCAAGACATTACATTGACCCCCATCAAAAAAATAAACTTTTTTACAATATCATTTTTACAAAAATTTCGATATAAATTACAATATAATTATTTACAATATTTTAACATTTTAAAAAAAAAATAAAAAGAGGAGAAATGATCAATCACCATCGTGGCAATATGGCTCATCCTTTTCGGCAGGCCGATAGCCCCATTCCGCCGCTTGTTTCGGGGAAGGCACACGCGGTGTTCTAGCTTTCTTTTCATTCATCCGAACGATGCCAGTTGTTCTATCCCCCGCTTTCTTTTATATTTATGGCCAGGGAACGAGAAGGAAGAGACGTCGGCAAGAATGTGATCAACTGGCAGTCAGGGAAGAAAGAGCACTGCCCCTCTCCGTAACACTTTGTTTTCTATGTAAGGCTAATTTTAGTAGAGAATTGGCCGTTTTTGCCCGAACTTGATGCAGTATAGCAGCTTCGTGTGCTGAGGACGCTATCCACACCGCACAAGTAAGCGTTCGGCACGAAGCGCCTAAATCATGAAGCTCTTCAATCCAACCTGAACCGAGCTCTGTTCCAGCATGAGACGGATTAAGTATGGATCTGTAGGACGGAATCTTGAAGACGACCTGCTTTAGGAGCGCGACAACAGTTACAAAACTATGAAGATGTGGATCTAGATAAATCTTAGAATTCCATTCAAACAGTATTGAGATTTGGCACCCTATTATTTTGCGGTTATCTGCGTTACAAATTCACCCAGGGTGCCAAAACAAACAAATTAGTCGTTAGTTGTTTATACAGCAGGAGTTTAGTGTGCCAGAACATGGCGACATTGTTACCCACTGTAGATAAGCAATTTAGCCAGTGCGGTACAACCGCTAGCCTGGGGTATTTAACGTGCACCACGCAGTAGTGATACACGACCGCACGCCGGTACGATGCTCATCCAGATCGAAACGGGCAGGGGTGGGGCTCGAACCCAGGATCCCTGGGTTCTGCAGCGCGAGCTTTCGCTCCACCTGCTCCGAGCTGGTGTGCGCTAGACCACACGGCCACCGATCCCCCACCCAGGGTGCCAGGGTACTCAGAATATGCAATGAAGACGCCAATAAAAGAAGAAAAAAAAGCACCTTCGTCGTAAAAAAGAAGCAAAAAAAAAAGAAAAAGTGGCTTAGCTCGGTTATGCCAGGATATACGTACGGTAAGCTTAGGTTCAGCTGGTTATTCTTAGCTTTCCCGATTGTCTAGGAATAGCTTGATTATCATGCTTACTGCTGCTTCAATGACACACATACGGTATACGCATTATGTGACTACTTCGGGATCCGATGAGTTAAGCTTCTCCGCTCTTCTTATTGCGGAGGAGGCGCCGTGTAACCGAGCTTTCGGTTGCACGTGAAAAGATCCTCAGGTGGTCCAAATTAATCCTCCGCTGGGGAGTGTCAGATGCCCGTCGTTGGTTTGGCCTAGTGCCACTAAATAAGCTACGCTTCAGAGTAACGACACTTGGCCATATTGTGGCTTAAAATCATGGTTGCCAGTTATCTGAAGCTTTATCTGAAATCACAGGAAATGCTTTTCGGCCCTCTACAAATGTTTAAACCGTTCGCGACAGAGCAATGCAATAGTACGTGACCTTCCCAACACCGAATCTAATGATGAGGAAGTCGCACTTTTGAATCATGACGATCGGCCGTTGCGTCTGTTCTGCATACGAGCCAAAATGGCGGCGCCCACAACAATGTCGGGGAACGGAGTGCCGTTACTCTAAGCGCAGCTTATTTAGTGGCTCTAGTTTGGCCAGCTGTGCGCAGTGTTGCTATGTATCAAGCAACCAAGCTGCCGCCCAGAACAACCGCACAGCGCGAGCCATGATCTCGAGCGGGTGCATGCGCGCGGCGCGTGCATCGGGGACTGACCTAGGCGCCATACCGACTGATCTCCATTGTAGAAGGCTGGATCGCGGATCGGGAGCCCGTCGGTATCGCCCCCGGCGGCCATTGCTTGACACCAGGCAATACGCGCAAGTCTGAACCTGTTTAACATGTCGCGCCGCCGCGAAGCGGCGAAACTTGTGTTTTACAGCCGCAGTTCCACAGTTCTGCCACAACACAGTTATGTTCACTGGAGTTTTGCATCATTGTCATGCCGCGAATGTTGGGAGCGATTGAGCGACTGTTGGCACTTGCGCGTTTTATCGAATGTTTACTTTGAACCATGTTTTAGCCGTGTGTTAGCAACGGTTTGCCCCTCCCCCCCCCCCTCCCTCCCTCTACCCTACAAATGATTTGATTGGCGCATTCCCCTAGTAACTGCCAAAATATTTTATTCAACCCATCTCAATCCACATCTTTCTTTCCCTCTCCCCTATGGCTATGCGAGTCTTTTCCCTGCCTGGAGATCAACATTTCGCATAGCCATTAAACCCCCTTTCCTGTTTTATACACCACATCCCCCCCCCCCCCCCCCCCAAGTCTATGGGAGAACCGCACAAAAGTAAGAACATTGAAGCATGTACGCTGTGCTCGGGGGCAAATATTTTATGGTGTGCTGGGATCCTTATGTCGGGTGTTTGAAGATTGAATCGGTATTTGTTAAACGTTCGAACGAAAATTAAAAACCATAAACTTTACCACCACGCGTCACTTCACGGTGATTTCTTCGAGCCACCTGCCGTTATTTTTCCACGCCGCGATCACCCCTACAAAGTTAAACGCATAACCTGTAAGTCATCTGCCTTTTCCCGGTCACTCATTCCACGTACCACAATCGATTGGAATAATCTACCATCGCACATTGCCTCAGAAAAAGACACCACGAAGTTTCAAGAACAAATTCAAAATACTGATTCCATCTAACTTTTGCTGTTTTACATTGTTGTTTCCTCTTTTCCGGAACGTGCAGAGCAAATGTGTACTATTTTGTTTTTACCTTGACTCAGCTTTATTGCAGTGTGATGAGTGAGTGTATGTTTTTTATTCGTTTTTGAGTGTATCCTTTATTTTCTTTTTATTATTAAGTGTATTGATTGTTTTCTAGTATTCTCATATGTTGTTCAATGTGCACTAGTTCCTATTGGAACGATTTATGTACCCCCCCCCCCCTATGTAATACCCTCTCACGAGGGCCTTTAGGGGTAATATGAATAAATAAATAAATACTGAAACACCTACGGCCGAGCTGGCAAGTTCGCTCTCGTAGTGGAGTAAACAAAGGAACTTGCCGTCAATGAGACCGTCCTCGGGGAAGCCCAGAAGTTGATTAATGACAAAGAAGTTCCATCTCGACAGCGGCTTTCCGGGAGTGAGTGAATTCTGCGTAGCAATGCCTTCGAGCGTGTCGTCTGCTAAACCCAACCCAACGAGACCGCCACCGACTCCGCGGTAACTCTAGGTAACTCTCGCCTCATTGAGCTGCCCTACAGCGGAGTCACTCTCGACCACAAAATATTTATTTATAAGAACTGCGAGGGCTGTCAGTTTTAATGTTTGTACGCAAGCAATTTGACGGGCTTATCGAAAAGCATCCAAAAAGTTTCAGTGCCGACAACAGCTTAGAAACGGGGGAAACAGCACTTTTTCTCGTTCTTCCCATAGAGTCCCATGCATTGGCCGGTGTCAATCAATGGCCGCCGGTGCCGACATTCGGCCCCAGCTTGCCGAGGCCGCGGTCCGCAATCCAGCCTACTACAATAGAGATGAGTGGCCATACCAGTCCTGCCCGTTCCGTCACTGCTCCTCGCGCATGCGCAGCACGGCTCTCCAGGAGCCACGCGAAACGGCTCAACCTCGGCCAGTGTAGCTTACGCTACAAAAAAAAAGAAAAAAATGGAAACTCACGTGAATATTGTAGAACAGTGATTAGGGTGCACACATTGCCAAATAGATTCTAGAGCCTTGATGCTGGAACAGTGACCTAAGCCACGCATCGAGGTTGACACCTCTCCATTTTGTTTGTTTGCTATCTCATGCGAGAACCAAGCACATATATAGATATGGCAGTGCGCGTATATGTGCTAACACTGCAGCATACAAAAGAGCTAGATTAACCACTCATGAGTCTTCGTGAAGCCGGGCAATTTAATGAAGCGCTCTTCTGGGTGAAAAGCGGTAAAGTAGAGCGTGTACGCTAACGCTTGGTACCAGTTTGGACGGTCCGCGTAAATCGAGGTCTTAAAGTTTCTCGCTAGGATGTCCTACAGGGGTGCCCAAAGGTGGTGGAAGCTTTCACTGAAATTGTGGAAAGATTGAGTAAATCACGAAAAATCAAAAACAATGTTTTTCCTATAGTTTGCGCGAACACTTAAATAATTTTTCGTGTTACTGTGGCGCTTATTTGGGTCATATTAAGTGCATATTAAGTGAACCAATTGTATTTTCTTTCCCTTTGACCGATTTGTCAGTCCTAATAAACGCCAGAATGGCCCAGAAACATTTTCTTATGATTTTGAGAAAGAAGGCTTAGCGCTCATTTTTCCATATACTGTACTTCGTTTTAGCTTAACTGCAGACGTAGCCGATTCAAAAAGTGCGAGCACGTGGCCCTGAACAGTGCTCACACTGCACGAGCGCGTGTACTTGATAGGGACGTTGAATGCCCGGAGCTCGCGCTTGTGGCATCGGCTGCGTCTGGACTAGTACGTAGTTCAACTACTCTACCCGAGTTCCTGTAGTTTAACTACTTTTTTGAGTAGTTTAATAACTTTCAATTACATTTTTATTTCGATAATTAGTAGTTTACTTTAATTACTTTTTTTTTAGTAACTTCTACTCAAGTTACTAATTACTTTCGAATTTTAGTGGTCCTTTCAACAAACATTTCGGCACAAGGAGATAAAATGTTCGAAGATCAGCTGATATTTGCAAAGAGGGGGAAGCATGTGGCGTAGGAAAGGGGGGGAGGGAGGAGAAAGTGGTTTGGAGAATCCGAAGCCCCCCAAAAGTTTCACGAGCCCCCTACTGCAACAAGCCCGCTACGTGGCGCGGGGAGCGAAAAGACACAAGAGATTAGCGCCGAGGACTGGAGTATTTTTGTGTCCCGAAGCTCAAGGAGACTTGACCCATTCGAAGAAAGGGCTGGTTCCCGCTTCTCCCCAACGTAGGAACACTCGGCCACTACACTGCATCCTCACTCAAAGGAGGCAACAAAATGCAGCACTTGCTTTGAAACTTATCTTGTGCTCCCGTAGTTTGTGCTGTACTCTAAGAATCACGTGCTAAAGGGCAACGCAAAGGAAACCTTTTTTTGCGTTGCCTTTCCTCCCAAAACATAAAATATGCAGATCTTCAAAGATTTGAAGATCGTTCGAGAAACCTTAGTAATTCCCCCAACCTTTTTACATAAAAAATAATAAACAATCAGTGCTGGGAAGTACTTTAAGTACATGGTACTTAAAGTACTACTGTTTAGAAAACTTGTATTTTACTTGAAGTACATTCTCTGGGCATGTACTTTACGAAAAAAGTAAAACTCGACTTCAATGTACAATCCCCGAATTTGAAAAAAAAAAAAAAAAAAAGAATGGCGTATCGTCGTGTGAAGACACCCTCTTTCAAGACGTCATCTGGTCATTTTTCTGAGTGAAGTAATGGCGGCTATAAGACCGACACAAATAAGTGGTTTATAAGTTGAGTGTGCCAAATAGCTCGTCAGCCAGAGTAAAACAACTACTCTGCGGCAACTTGACTTTATACAATATTTGCTGCCATTTCCGTAAACAATTGATGCACCGCCGATTACCTCTGGAACAATGCGTACCAGTTAATAAAACACTGTATAGGGAACGAAAGGGCATCATGAAAGATTCTGTTAAGAGTACTGGTACTTTACCTTGAAATGTATTGTATTTATTGTACGTTACTTCAAGTACATTGCACCCGGTGTACTTACTACTTTACTTGAAGTGCATAACCTCTAATTTACTTGGTACTTTACTTCAAGTACTTTTTAGGTGTACTTTACGCAACACTGTAACAGTGATGTGATTGGCCTAGGCCATTTTGGAGCACCTTTCGGAGCAGCCAAAACAGTGCTCTGGAGCAGCAAATGTGGCTTTTGAAGCAGCCAAGAGAGTGTTTCGGAGCAGCAAAAGTGGCTTTTAAAACAGATATTCTCAGAAAAAAAAAATTCGTTTTAAGGACTGTAGAAATGAAGGGCGCTTTGTGTTTTGACTTCTTTAGTGTTCTAATTTGACGTGTTGTGACGAAAGTTTCTGCTTGTGTTTTTTCTGCTGAGACATCCAACAAGTGTACAGTGCTGTAAGCGTTGCCGAGCAAATCCGAAAAACCGCTTGCTACCGTTTTACTGGTTCCCGGCGTACCAGATTTTCGTATAAAATAAGCAAACGAAAAAAATGGATTGCAAGTGTCCCGGCTGGTGCCTCTGCCGTGCAATCAAGTTCACAAACCCGTGAGGGCACCTTCAGCAGGCTTGCAGTTGCGCGTGCATCGTCGCGCGAGCGGAGACAACGGCTGTTTGATTGAAATCGAAACGATGCCACTCCGCTCCATCGCCAACTGATTCCCAAAATTGTATGCAAAATGAAACTCTGGAGCATGTGACAAAAAACAAGCCAGCCGCGCGTTCTTGTCAGGCAGGCAAACGAGGTACAAGCTAAACACATAAAAAAAAGCAAAAAAGAACCAGAACGCATCGATGCAACACATCGCAACCAGGGTTAAAAAGTTCTTGGAGCGCTTTTTCCAACGAATGAACTCGAGACAAACAAGCACGCTGTGCGAGTTCAGGGTGCATACATTGCCTTCTTTGTTTTAGCTCACTTCTTTTCACCAACTTTCTTTCACAGCAGATTTTTCACGTACCGGAATCCCTCTCGAAAGAAAGCCTACCGAGAGAAACCTAGGTAGTCAATACTTCGACACAGCAGTCTTTGAGTTGAAGAGAGGTTTTTGTAGTAATGTATGATTTAAAAGAAGGTCAGGAAGGTTGATAAACATGCGGTGGTACTTAGTTTCATTTTAGAAAGCGCCATATCTGCAGCGACGTGGGGACGGACACACCCGACGTCGCGCGACCACGGTGACTAGAAGGCAGGGACCAAATATAGTTTTCTCACGACTGTTGCTTTCAAGGGCGAGTGCTTCAGTTCACAAGGTAACACCCGCCACGCAAAAACGTGGTTTCGTTTCACAGCATGATGGCATGGCTGGTACCCGGTACGCTATAGCGTCGGAGCCTCCGCACACACCCGCGTCTATTGTTGAAAATATAAAAAAAGACGCGAGACGAGATCCACGGGACGACGAGAGCGCGAAACGTTAGATGGCGAGAAAACCATGCAGGACCGGATGGACAATTGATGCAGGGTACTTGTGTCGTTTGGCAGCCTGCGCCACATAACACACGCAAGCTCAATACGATGCTCAGTTTAGCTTCGGTTTTAAAAGGCGAACGAAGTTGTTTTTTTTTTTTTGTTTTTTTTTTTTTGCGCAGGCTTGGCGCAGATTACCCCTATTTTGGCAAAATGTAGCAGGATGTAACAGGGTTAGCCCCTTGGCACCGCTTGGCGCAATTGGCGCAGCAATCACACCACTGCTGTAAACAAGCAAACACTGTCTAAAAATCAAGCTCAGGCAGTGCTAAACTTCAAGGTAGAAATGACAGATTCGCAGTACATCATTGACCAAACAAACAAGAAATAGCAAAACAATCAGGCACGCCAGAAGCGGGCCCAGCTAATAAAGCATTTCTTTGAAAAAAACAAAGCAAAAAAAAAACTATTCGATTCATATTTGGCTAGCACAATATCGCTAACGGATCAAAACCTATGCCCTTTCTTTTTACCATAACAAAAACATTTAAAAGTAACTTGAAAGTAACTCCAAAAGTAATTCGCTACTTTTTTACGGTAATTAGTAATTTTCTCAATTACTTTATATTTGAGTAATTTCTATTCTACTCAAATTACTTTTGAGATCAATACTCAGTAACTTAACCTAATTACTTTTCTTTAGTAACTTGTACATGTCTGGTCTGAACTTGAGCTGAAAGGAAGTATAGACCAAAGCAGTTTTTATTTTCTTCCGTTTACACTCCGCCGTTTACACTCCGAAGGTTTCACGTATCCATACTCTCAGTTAAGGAATACGCCACCTTCGGGCACCTCTGTATAGTGAATCCCAGCGCGAAACGTAGAAAAACCGATTTTCGCGGACCGTCCAAAATGGGATTGAAGGGTTAGTGTACACGCGGTGATTACGGGGAAAAAACTTAAGGCTGAGAGCAGTGTTGCACTAAATTGTCACAAAGAGCAAGTGCGGGCACTTATCGAAACATATACCTTGGCATATTTTTTCGGCACAGAGCGCATATTTGCGCGCTGGAAGCTAAGCAGTTTTCCCGTTTCACACTCAAGAAAAAAATGTTGACGTAACATATTCTCGGTCGTGACTGCTATCACGCGCGAGGAGTCCCGATGGTCATCTCCGACCGACCCAGAGGTAACCGAGCAAAGTGAATAAAATAAAAAAAGACAAAAATAAATAAAATGCGCAAAGTCGGCGCGACAGTGTGCTGCGAGTCGTGCAGGACCCGCAGGCACGCTTTCCTCTTATCCAAGTGACCCTTCAACGCGGTCGCGGGTCTGTCCTTGTCATCCGTCCTGCTGGCCTCAACGGCCACAGCCAAATGCAATTACAGACAGTTCCGATAACGGTAACACTTTCAGGGTTTGTGCGTATGCTGCGTGGTTTGTCCTCCTTCCAGTAAAACGGCGGGTGCGCGCGCACGACGCCAGGGATTTGTATACATGGCTCGCACGTAACGTCCTCACATGATGCTGGTGGTCACTCCTACTCGTTCTTCCAGAGAAGGTATACCACACACTCGGAGGCAAGGCCACCAATGGCCCCTGATGCGACGTCAGTGCAAGCAGGTCAATGAGGGGCTTTCAGCGTTCATTCGCATCGAGTGTCTCACTCGCTGATGAAAACAACGCTTGTCTATACGCACAAACGCTTTCGATCAGCTATTCTTTCCTTGCCACGCGTGTATATTTTTTGTTCGCAATGAGTAAAGATTCCGCGGGGGTCTCTTTCGGATGCCCAGCCTCCAAATCACACCAGTTGCTTTCCGTCGTTCTTTGCTACGCGTGCACGCTACAAGTCCACGAGAGGTCGGAGTGTTGTCGAAGCTCTCACGCGCTGGAGGCGGACAACCTAGCGTCCTCCTTCATGTTATTATTCTTTGAAAAATGCTCACGTGCATGAGCTAGCGCCAAGGATGCATGCAACGCCTTCCCGAGGTTTGAGCTCGCGCCTGTTGCTCAAAGTTACGGTAAAACGGACGGATGCCACATTTCCCCCTTATTGCTGCAACACGCGCGACGGCTGAAGCGTGCCTCCGAAAGGAGGCAAGCTTCAGCCGTCACGTGGTAAGGTTGGGTTTGCCTCTGTTTTGGTTGGCGCCATGTTTGGGTCCGCGCGCTTCAAGAACAATAGCAGAGTAAGTCATGCCAATACATCCAGGATAACATTATCGTATGTATCTAACTCGAAGGTGGTGGTCAGACACGGGAGACATGCCCGCATGCTCGCTCGCGAGACGAACACTGGCGTAGAGTTGTGCGGGGATTCAGGCGCATAATTATAATCAAACGTCACGGTTCTCCTTTCTATCATGAACAATGCATGATAGTCCAAGAGACGCACGGAGCGTCTCTTCCGTGCATTTTGAGTGGAAAATTATAACGTCGTCTCCTTTATGCATTTGTACTAGGAAATATAACAACTTGTAATAAAAAAAATAATAATCCGTGGCCCAGTGTGTCCAAGAACTTCTCTGGCTTCGATTCCCGTCTCTGCCAATCTCGAATCGACGTACGCTATATAGTTTAATTATTGCCGCATTATGCGCCTCGAAGACGCCGGGTTAGCTATTCCTCTGCGCTGGCCAAATTGTTCGGCGGAGATATCAGGCGTCTTTTCAACACACTTCCCTGTCTAGGCCTACATAGAAAAAATACAAATCAGATTTTTACTTCGATATTATTACTTATTGGCTGCGTAACGCCGCGACGCCGCTCAAAAGTGGTTGGCCCGTACTAAGTATTATGAGGCCTGTGGTAAAAATGATAACGCCATGAGTAAGTATACACATGTATTGACGCAGTTACTGCATGCATGTAGCTACGGCGGAGTTGATGGGTAAGAGGAGTACTATGAACTCCACACGACGATCGCGCCCGCAGTCATCACCGCCATCATTAGCAGCTGTGTCCGCACGTCGTATCCTGTCGTCCGACCACCGAGCTCGAACGACGTGACTTACCGGACTGCTTCGAGATGAGCTTTGGCAAGCGGTGAGTACGCACGACGTGGTCGCATCTCCGAGTAGGAAGAACGAAGCCGGCAGTTCGACAGACGGCTGCATTCCGCCCCAGATACAACGCCTCTATGCCATGGAGGCTGCCCAGGACCAGGCAGAGAGCTCCGGCGGAGGTCGAAGGACGCATCGCAAATCCGCAGACACCTGGACATCCCTCGAGCGACTAAAAAAGCTACACTTGGAGTATCGGCGCTCCAATTCCCGATTTCCTCGCGGGAGCCGTCGTTTCGGTGTTCGGGGTCACCATATGTCATTTGAAAACGCGACTTCCTGAGCTTTAGGCGCGCGCGGTGTAAGGAAACTCGGCCGATATCGCTTCGCTCTTGACCGTATTAAAATGTCCGGAGGACGGAAGAGCGTCTTGGTATGCGAGCGCGAAAGGAGACACGCAAAAAAGCGTGTCTGACGTGTTTTTGTGTGTCCCTCGTCTCCTTTTTCGTTAGCACACCAAGATGAACCAACACGCTCTCACGATTCTATACAGGAAAGGCGTTTCCCGCTATTTCGCTGAAAGCTGCACACAACTGGCAACAATGATTTTAAGCGCCAAGATGGCGGTGGTGCCTCTGAAGCGTGTGCTGTACTCAGTGACACGTTATGAATAAAGTGGAAGCTCTTCCCAGGCTCTTTCCACTTCAGCAGTGCGAACGCTCGAAAGGAGGCGACCTGCTCTCCAGCGCGCGGCCAAAGCGCGGCGGAAGGCGTGGAGCGCGTGCTGGAGGCCGGGCGGTCCAATGGCACACCGTGCCGTTCTCACTCTGTCAGTAATTACAGGCATCCCAAACACCCACACGCGGCCCTGACGTCCCGCCGCTGCGGTGGCGCTGCTATTGGCACTACGCATGCGCAAACGATCATCTCTACGCGAGTCTGGTTCGTAGCAGACAGGTAAAAGTTACCCGAAAAAGTAAATAAGTTAAGTTACCGAGTATTGACGTCAAAAGTAATTTGAGTAGAGTAGAAATTACTCAAGTAGACAGTAATTGAGAAAATTACTAATTACCGTAAAAAAGTAGCAGATTACTTTTGAAGATACTTTTAAAGTTACTTTTAGATGTTATTTTAGGGTAAAAAGAAAATACAGAGGTTTTGATCCGTTAGCGATATTGTGCTAGCCAAATATGAATTGCCTTTTTTTTTCACAGAAATGCTTATTTGGTTCTGCTTCTGTGTGCCTAATTCTTTCGTACTTTTTTGTTTGTTGGTCAATGATGTACTGCGAATGTGTCATTTATACTTTGAGATTTAGCACTGTCTCAGCTTGATTTTTCAGACAGCGCTCGCTTGTTTACAGTGTTGCGTAAAGTACACATAAAAAGTACTTGAAGTAGAGTACAAAGTAAATTAGAGGTTATGTACTTCAAGTAAAGTAGTAACCCTATTGAAAATTCTCATTTGTATGAGAAATTTCTGTGTTCAATAAACACATATGAATCATACAAGATATATAAGAACATACAAGAACCGTATAGGAACCATATAAGAGCTATATAAGAACTATATAAGATATATCAGAACATACAAGCACCATATAAGAAACTAGTGGGAAGTTTGTTATGAGTTTCTTATGGGGTTCTTATATACCTTATATAATTCTTATAATGTTCTCACATAATTCTTATATGATTCTTATATGTTCTTATATGTTCTTATATATCTTGTATGATTCATATGTGTTTATTGGACACAAGAAATTTCTCATACAAATGATTTTTTTTTACTAGGGAAGTGCACCGGGTGCAATTTACTTAAAGTAACGTATATAAATACAATATGTTTCAAGGTAAAGTACAAGCACTTTTAACACGATATTTCATGATGCCCTTTCATTTCCTATACTGTGTTTTTTTACCTGATATGCATTGCTCCAGGGGTAATCGAAGGTGCATCAGTTTTTTGCGGAAATGGCAGCAAATATCGTATAAGGGCAAGTCGCCGCAGAGTAGTTGTTTTACTCCCGCTGACGAGCTAGCTATTTGACAGAATGAACTTAAAGGCACTTATTTCCATCGGTCTTACAGCCGCCATTACTTCAATCAGAGAAATGGCCAGATGATGTCTTGAAAGAGCGCGTTTTCACACGACGATACCACCAGTTTTTTTTGTTTTCAAATTAGGGGAATGTACATTGATGTCGGGAGTTTTACTTTTCTCGGAAAATACAAGTACATCTTCAGAGAATGTACTTCAAGTAAAGTACAATTTTTTCTACTTTTCTAAACAGTAATACTTTAACTACCATGTATATAGAGTATTTCCCAACACTGTTTGTTTACTATTTTTCATATAAACACGTTGGGGGAATTACTACAGGTTTCTCGAACGATCTTTGAATTTTTGAAGATCTGCATATTTTGAGTTTTGGGGGGGAAAGCAACGCAAAAAGGTAATTTTTGCGTTGCCCTTTAGCACGCAAATCTTCGAGTGCAGCACAAACTACGGGAGCACAAGATAAGTTTCAAAGCAGGTGCTGCATTTTGTTGCCTCCTTTGAGTGAGGAGAGAGTGTGTGCAACACCTGTAGTGGGCGAGAGCTTGTACGTTGGGGAGAAGCGGGGACAAGCCCTTTTCGTCAAAAGGGTGAGTCTCCTTGAGCTTCGCGACACAGAGAAACGCCAGTCTTCGGCGCAAATCCCGCAGTTACTCGGACTCTCTTGCGTCGTGTTTGTTCGCTCCCCGCGCCTCGTAGCAGGGTTGTTGCAGTGGGGGGAGGGGGGGTTCGGACTTTTCAAACCATTTCCCTTCCGCCACATGCTTCCCCCTCTTTGCAAAGATCAGCTCATCTTCGAACATCTTATCTCCTTTGTGCAGGAATGTTTGTTGATAGGCAAAACAGCCAGTAAAATTCAAAAGTAATTTGTAACTTGAGTAGAAGTTACTCAGAAAAAGTAATTAAAGTAAACTACTAATTACCGAAATAAAAATGTAACTGAAAGTTACTAAACTACTCTGAAAAGTAGTTAAACTACAGCAACTTGAGTAGAGTAGTTGAACTACATACAAGTCTGGTTTGTAGGCAGGCGCAGTGCGCACACTTTGTGCGGGGACTGGGCGGTTCCCCACACCTCGCGGGGCCATGTTTGTAAACAGCGTGTTGGCCTACAGACAATTGCGAGCTTAGCGCCCCGACTGCGTGCGCGTGAACGTGGCCTTGACAGGCTTGCCATTGCGTGTGCTTGCCCGCACGTGCAGAGATATGGCGGGGACCAGATATCTTGCTTGCAATCGTTTATAGCACGAATTAAAAAAGCCCCTAGATTGGTTACTTTCTAAATATGACGCCAGTGCACGGAGAGTGTTTCCCGTGCAGCCCTGCGTGTGTGTATGTGTGTGCGTGGGGGGGGGGGCGTGTGCGTGAGTGTGCGTGCGTGTGTGTGTGTGGGGGGGGGAGGAAGGAGGGAGGGGGCGGATTTTTCAAGTGTGGCACGTGTTTCACGCGTTCGCAGAGAAATCAAAGCCAGCTATAAGGAATGCCAAGCGTGAATGGTGTTAGGGGCTTTATCTCCCCATAGACCGGCTTCGTTATGAAGTCCCAGGCTGTACACAACCGACCCACGAGACAACTTTCTGCCTGGCAAAAGCTCCCTCTTCTCGCGGTGTCTTCCTTTCCCCCCTGGCCTCGCACAAGGATTGGCAAGCGGAATGGCGACGAGGAAAGCAGCGGGGGTGCAGCACCTCTCTCGCTGCGGGTCGGTCTTCAAAAAGCAGCAAAGATCCGAAACAGTAATTGTTGCTCAATCTGCGGCCGTCCCTTTACTTCTCCTCCTCTTCACTTTAAACAAACAGCCGCTCGGCAACAACGTTACCCATATACAGACAACCGAAACGCAGTGTGACAGTTCTGCGCAGACCCCTTGGTGTATGTGGGGACCTCGGCCGGCCGTGATGATGGCTCGTCAGCACTACAATTTGTCTTCTCCAAGAGCGCTTTTCATGCGCGTCGTCGCCGTAACAACGGTTTCTCGGGCCCCCGATCTGTCGCGAGAGAACAAACGAGCGCAGCAGCAACGAACAAGTGGAAGAATAATACGGCGCAATGACAAAGAACCTGGATCCCATCCGAGAGCCCCCATTTAAGCTTCGCCCGGCGACTTTGAATGACACGGGGACCTTGAAAACCGGCAATTACCTGGAACTAACTGTCCTCCCCCTCTTTCCAGCGCGCCACTTTGTTTTCTTGAAAAAGAACATAGCGCCTGTCTCCTTTGTTTTTTGTTGTTGTTTTCTTGTACGCCACTGGGCGAAACGACGCCTTTTCACGTGCGCAAGGACCCCCCGACAGCCCAACACCAGAGTGTATATAGACGTGCCTACGAACGCTGAGGATTACAGAAAACAGACTATTAGGGAACCAGTTCGCAGACATTCGACCTAAATGGTAGGACGCCATCATAGCGCGTAGCCAGTACGCAAAGCCGCCTCGGAGTAGCGCGAACTTAAGGCCTGTTCGCACATGCAGCGGAGCGCCACAGGCACAGCGCTGAACACGCGCTAAGCGCGTGCTGACAGAGGCGTTCACCAGCTTTGTATCGCACCGTGAAAACTGTTGCTCACGGCAAACGATAAGTAGCTGACGGCACGTGAGCAGCGCTACATCAGCGCTTCGCTGCATGTGAGAACCGGCCTTTACAGTATCTGACCGATCGTCTGTGAAGCGTCCACACTGCGTTTGTGTTTTTCACGTCGAATTACCCGAGGGAGGAGCCAATCAGTACTGATTTGTAGTAGATCGTTCCGGTACCTCCAATAACGATACGATGCATCATGCGCAAATGTAACCGCCAGAGTTTCGGGTGTAGTTATCGGAGTCATCAAAGAGGTCTATTGTACTCAAACCTCCTATACTCCGTGTTCCCGTAACTCAACAAACACAGCGAAGGCTACGGTCCCAGTGAGCCAATCAGCGCGTCGGCAAGAGGCACGTGACTATACTCACTGCACGCAGTGCTGCCCACGCCACGGGTGGGAGAAAGAGGAAAGCCGTTTTTGTGCGAATTTCGAGTGACGCGCGAAACTCTGATGGGGACAAAACCGACGTCTGGGACACACAAAAAAGGGTCCGGCTAAAAGAGGGGGGCTTCTCCTTCCCTTCTTCTCCAACTGCTTCGGTTACGCTCTCCCGTGTACCTTTGTTGAAGGGATGTCCAGTGTTTTGCCTCCGGCGCTTTCGTTGGATCGATGGGGCCGTACCGTTGGCTCTTCGCCAAGTTGCGGTGAAACGAAGTATGGTATAACCCCATCCGGTGCAGTTTGACCAACCAAACCCAACACTACTGAGGCGGACGACATCCAAAAGAACCAACATTTCTATCGAAAACACTCCGTAAATATGTTTCGTTTTCGAAAGTTGTTTTTCCTCAGTAGAGCGCCCCTCAATCGGTATCCATTTGCACAAGGTACATACATAATACGTCCGGAGCCCAATCAAAGCACGACGCCTCGACGACCTGAACCCATTAGTAACGGTTCGATCGCTCTCCCGCTCCTCGCTCACGGACGTTCCCCGCGAAGCGTGGCAAGAAAGTCGAGGTGAGCGTTGCGCGAGCGTCTCGTCAAATATGCCGCTTGCATTGACGTCACAACATGAGGCCATGGTGGCCGCCGCGGCCTTGCTGCTGACCTTACGCAGCATACATTTCCCGCCATCGAATGTGTTTCTCGTGTTTCTCTTGGCAAGACCGAGTGGGAAATGACCACCAGCGGTTCGAGGATGTAGCGTGCAGGCCTTTTTATAAACACACATTTCTAATATTTACGATATCACAGCCCAGCACGTTCGGTTCATCGGAAAGCAGATAACAAGGCCGAAGGAGTGAATTTTCAACGTCACCTCAGCCGAACGCTGAAAACGGGGTCGTGTCCAATCCGCGATCCATATAGAAAAAATATGGGCGACGCCAAACAATTCAGCCTGTCAAGAAAGTACGCACCATAAGCACGAGCGCTGAAAATAGGAGAAAAGCCCTTCGCTGAAATAGTGTATTAGTGGCGAGATATTTTGGTTGCGTCCTCCTATTGGCGACGTGCGCCATCGAAAGCGTTTCTGTGGTCGACCTTCCACGATTGGCCGAATGCTGACTATGACGTCAGCAAAGGATTTATCATCGACGGAAAGAAGAGGAATGTAAGAACTTCAATTTTGACGGTGTTGGCAGTGTTGCTTTGAGAGCTCAATAATTTCAAGCTTCCACCATGCTATTTACAAACACCATCGAACTTGTTGTTCGCAAGGTAATGACGACACAAGAGGGAACCGCAGGAGGGCGCCACCAACCTCTAGTGACGTCATTACTTTGCGAACAAGAAGTTCGATGGTGTTTGTAATTCGCATGGTGGAAGCTTGAAATGATTGCGCTCTGAGAACAACGCTGGCAACGGCGTCAAAATTGAAGTTCTTACGATACTCTTATTTGCGTCGATGAGACACCCTGTGCTGACGTCACAGTCAGCATTCGGCCAATTGCGGAAGGCCGACCACAGCGACGCTTTCGATCGCGCACTTCGCCAATAGTCGCAGACAGGATGAGGACGGTAGGGCGTTTCTTTCGGATGACTGTCTCCCAGTACACGCGCGCTGCCTTCCGTCGTGCTTCGGCTGCACGCTCGACGCTCGCGAGACGTCGAAGCGCTATCGAAGGTAGGAAGCTCACGCTGGAGGCGGGCCAACCGAAGGATTCTGCCTGTCGTTCTACTCCTGCCAGCGACACTGTGCGTGAACGAATCACGTGAGCCTCATTACAGCCTCGCTGACGGGCCGATCACAATGCGCGGAACGGCCTCAGAGCGCTGTCCGCCACCACGGAGCGGTACAAAGGCAGGAAGCGTGCCGCATACGCTTCGTAATGGTAGCGTTTCCTCAGCGCGGCAATTAGAGTCGTCCGAAGACGATTCACTTTCAAAACGAGGCACCTCTTTGTTGCGGGGTTCGGGACGGGTCATCACGGAACGGGGCCTGTCGACTGACACAACGGTGCGTCCGTTCGTGTATATGATTCCTTTCGACCCTTGGCAGGTACGGGGTATCGGAACTTTCTAAGGGGATGGAAAGAAACGCCGCTGCAAACGAAACGTGGCGAGTTTATCAGCACATACACGCTGACAATGAAACGGCATTTGGAATATTTTCAGAATCGAGAGAGCGATGGTGTTTCTTCGTGCATCACGCGCTGGAGCTGCGGGCAAAAGTCACTCATCGTCTGTTAAATGTAAGAACTCTTACGGCGTAAAACAAATCTGGCAGAATTTTGTTACAACCATGCGTTCGGCGGCAATGCAGGCAGTTATTGTGGTAAATAAATACATCCTATGCGAACGAGAAAAAATGCAAAGCACACTGGTCATACTCATAAAACTCCTAGACAAAAGAAAAAAAAAAACATTTTTAAGCTTTCTTGTAATGATTTTATTTTTTTTTTCTAAAGGTTGACAATTTATTAGCTTGCCAGCACCGTTACCCTTATTTCGATACCATATTACTCTTTTTTTCTCTCTCTTCCTTCTTGTAACGTCGACACTTCCGTTTTATCGCGAGCCTGGGGGACACTCGGTAGTCATAACTAGCTAACCCAAATTTATTAATTAAATGTGCTAATTATTAGTCCAAGCCTGGTCATATCACAATTGCCGTTTTCAAAACTGTCCTTACGAGGGACCTGAACAATATTCACAATTTGCCAAAGTCCACCGCGATTCGGGACACTAAATATCTCGTTTTCCTTTCGTGCCACCTGGTTATCAAAGGAATGCCTAAAATTGAACGCTAAAAGTATACAACGCCAGAAGTCGGTCTGCCTGCGACGTATGACAACACTGGTTCGCATTGTAGGGGAGCAACCTAGCCAATGCCTGATGACCAGCAGTCTTTAGCGCGTGCATCATGCATGACTTATACAACCTAAATCCCCCCCCCCCCCCCCAAACTCCACGCACACACAATTTCCTGAACAATCTAAGCATTTCCAAATAGTTCTTCTCTAGATGCAGCTAGCAGGTACGACTATTGAAGTTCCAATACTGCCGTCTTCCGTTATTTTGATTTCTTTCGTTATTCGACAGCGGTCGAATCATGAAACACACAAAAAAAAAATCCTTTCAAAAACCTTTAGGGTGAGATGTGGGACGACACAGAAAATCGGCTTCCCGTGCTAATGTATCATCTCCGTCTCGCGTATGTTCACGTCGTGCGTTCTGGAAACGACGCACGATCCCTCCGCGCAGAATAAGGTCAGAATCTTCGGGTTGATGTTGTGGTTTTCTGCACAACGATGTGATGGACCTTGGTTAAGAGGCCTATAACTAACAACCTCTCTATTTACAATACCTAGTTTATTTGATGCGAGACATGGGGCGAAAAAGCGGAAGAATCAGCTTGATTCTATAAAATTATCAAATAAAAAATCAAAGCACACAATACATCATACCGCACTGAAAACCTGACCCAAAATAAATGCACACTGAAACATATTTTTACGGTTATGTAAGTAGAAAAAAACGAAAATAGAAGCCAAAAATCAAATTTGTTTGTATAACGCATTTTTCCCCCCTCTTTGTTTTTTGGCTTTTGGCGTGAAAATACTGTAGGGTCGGCATCTCTATACAGCCCAGCCTAAGAAAGCTTCCTCACGGATATGAGCTGCGCCAACAAACCGAAGACCAATAAATATTTGTTCCGTGACCAAGAACACGTCCTCCTTGTTCATACAACTGAAGTTCACTTATTTTTGTGTGTATCGCCAGTTCGCCCTATTCCGTGCTCTTGTTTCCGTCGGTTCCATCTTCCTTTTCCTAATCGAAACGTAGCCACACCGATGCTTCTACTCCGCAGCAAAATGGACGACTCCGTACGCCAAATCGTGACCAAAATGAAAAAGAAAAAAAGGCTATTTTTATTTACAGGCAGCCTTGAGCACTAAATTGGTCAGCCAAAGCCGGACATCCCGTCTCCTAGAAGTTAAGGAAATCCCGGCACCGCGGCGATGTTGCGAAACTAACCCTGCCCGACGCAATCTTGAACGGTGGTGACCTGGGACGCTATTCGCGACTCCAGCAAAACGGACGCCACCAAGCGGGAAAACCGGGAACCAGCCGGTCCAGGTCGCTCCGCGCTCCTCCGCGTCTCTGGTGGCTTTCGCGGACACGTGTTGTCGGCGCGGTGGTGAACAATGTAATTTAACGAAGGTCCGGGAATTTCTTAAGTTTGCCTGAGTGTTCATTAGTGTGGCGAAACCTCAGTAGATTGTTTCCTTCCATCACGTATTTTCGATTTCTTGGATGGGGAGGAATCGCGGAAAAAACGTTTTGATTTCTTGTCTGTCTCGAATCACATTCAAAATGACGACTACTTGGTAACTGATAAGTGGTTTCTTTATGAGGATGTAGAACAGTTGGAGGACGACAGACGAGGCATTTCACTGGAGGGAACACCAATGCTGCAGTCAAGTGAATGGGAAGGTTCGATAGCTGCTTTTCTTGAGTTTGGTTGTGTTCAATTAGCTTCAAGTTTGAGCCACCCACGCCGGTCGGTGCGTTGGCTATTCATCTTGGCTGCTTTTCGCCGAAAAAGCCTCTGAACCACGCTGAAGGAGTTGGGCTGATTTCGCAATTACTTGATTCAGGAAAACCTGCTCGCTGCAAATGATGAATGAGGGAAATTATCTGTTTTCAAAAGGTGGGGGACGCGTCTCGCAACGCTAGAAGCTGTCATGGCATTATGATCTATCGCGCCTCTAATATTTATATTATACCCCCGTCGAATTAAGCCAGCAGCAATATACGTCTACATTGCTCAGGTTGACCGACTACAAAAATACTCATTTTTTCTGTTCAGGATTCGAAGTCAAGCTCAATGCAGAGAGGTTCTGCGTGAATCTCCAATCAAGACTCTCTTCAGTTTGTCCGCATTCGTCTCCGTGCTACCGGCTAGAACCACTTGGTTAAGTTTAACCTAGTATCTCTTTGTCTGTAAAATATATTTTATTCAGCAGGTCACCTAATAGCTAGTTAACTAAGCTCATATTTCAAACCGAAGAATATACTAATTTCGCTTTAGTGGGACATACTACGTAATATAATACATAACCCGCTCGTCCAAATGACTTCTCGATTGCTACTAAAACCTGAACTGAAATACGAGTATCAGCTGCTTATTGGGGTGCTGGCGGGTGAACATGTTCCTTGGCTCAAGAAGCGCTTGCTTAATTTTCGTAATTTTCCTGCAGCCGGTGTTGTTGACCGAGCATACGACTGAAGCTGTTTCTTAAACGCGGATACGCACAAAAGGTCGATTTCGCGGACAGATAAGTCGCATGGTCGAGGCATGCGAGTTGGCTGAAAATTACTGTCGGTGGGAGAATTCTGCATTCATTGCCGCTTTCCTTAGATGATCAAAACTGATTAGTATATTACCGTCTCTCCAGAGCCCATAGTTTCGGTTTCGAACAAAATCTCCGAAAGGAAAGTTTGACATGAAAAGAACAAAAACACAGTTGGAAAACAAAACTATGCTCTGCCAGTTTATCTGCACCGGCTACACTTAACCGCCTCAGTTCAAATACCTATAAAATTGGGCATTAAACAAAAGAAAATCTGTTAAATTGAACGCGCCATCTGTTCAGGCGGCCCGGCCGAGCCGACGCGACCTGGACTCAGCCGCCATGTTTGTTTGGTGGTGGCGCCCCCTATAGGTCGCTGGAGTCGCGAATAGGAACCATCGAAGGCAACGCAACACCCCGTAAATATCACGTGATATTCGCTGTCACACAGCGCTGGGTTGGCTAAGAAGGCTCGCAGTGTAGTACGCAACAGACTATACATAGTAAGGCGGAACGGAGTAAACTAGTTGGCGTGTCGCCAGTCCGGCCGACGGTAGAAGTACCTCATCGCAAGTCAAACGCTCCACAAGCACAGCTGGTAGCGTAGTGGTGCCGTGAGTGCAACTTACCGGAAGTGGAGAGACCTACCCCTAATTTTCTTTTCTCTCTCGCTGGTCCCAAAGAGTGCAGCTCTTTAGCGTGCGTGCATGACGGCTTTGTCAACCAACGAGCGCTCCGCGTGGCGCGTGGCAGAGGCACCTTCAATTACCCAGGCATGAAGGAGAATGCTGGGAATGTAGGTACACGCGCTCGCCTTCACCGCATAAACGATTCTAAGCAAACACCCAAAATAAACCGCTGACGAACGCGCGTGCAAGATGCCATTTGCTTTAGGCATCTGCTTTATAGAACAGCTACTGCTGCGGACGCCAGCACGTGCAGTGCGAGTCATTATACTAGCGGCATGCTCCTTGGTGCTTGGGTAATTTATCAAAAGGTCTACTGCCCAATGCATCTTACTCCAGGCACGTTTCGCTCTTGATCGATCAACTACGCGCACTTGTTCTCGCGTAATGCTTTTACAGGCGGAGAGCGTTTCTATGTATACGGATGAAGTGGATAGTATATCAAGCACGGAAAGGCTCGTGAGATGGATGTATTCACTCCCTCACCCACACAAGCTCCTCGTTCTTGAACGATTTCCAGTCGGTACTGATTATAGGTCCCCGGCGTCACGAATTACGTTAGCACTTCATTTCCGGAACCACGCGAAAATAAACTGTCAAAATGGTAATTCTTTGTGGATTTTGTCGTAAACAGGATGTTTAATTTTTAATTCGAACAATATATATATATATATACTTTTCTTTTTTTTAAGTTCTGAAAGCTACATTAGTGCTGTCTGCGCATATGAGTCATCAGGGGGACATAACTTAAGGGGCGAATCGTCACGAAAATTCGAATAATTAACTAAACAATGTGTTCATTATATTTTCATTGGTGAAAATAAACATGTGGCTTCAGTTTGAAACTTAAAGAGAGTTATTGAAAACCGCTAAATTAGTATTTTACAAATAGTTATAGCGCGCAGGAAGCGCGCTGAAGTTACAACTCGAGCCACAGGCACAAGGCTAGCTGTGCGATAATTCGCACGACTAGCCTTGTGCCATTCGCACTTTTCGCACCGCTAGCCTCGTGCCTGTCACACGAGTGATCACTTCAGCACAGCCCCGCGCTTCTCAAGTGCTATAAGTATTTTTAAATCCACTCACTTAGTGGTTTTCGATAGTGCTTTTTAAGTTTCTAATTGGAACCACATGTTTATTTACAATAACTAAAAATTTAATTAACACATTTTAGTTCGTTATAAGACTTTCCGTGACGATTCATCCGCTAATTTATCTGGCCGTACAACTCATCTGCGCGGACCCCGCATTGGTGCACGTTTATTTTTTCGTTTTTTTTTTTAATAGATTGGTTTTAATTAGTATCAAACACACTGTATACTGCGCAGCACTATAAACGGTTTCTTACTTCACGACGCATATATCATTCCCTCCCTTTGTTCCGAGATAGCCGGTGCCAACATGGGGTACCACACTGAACTTCATTACAGGGCCAGTCTTAACGCCTGAAAAACCAGGCGGCCACGATAGGTATCGGCTGCCTAATTAGTGCATTTTTGGAATGGTCCACGTCCGTAACAGTGATCCGACCTGGGAGTGTGCCTCGCGAACTGGAGGCGCGACGTCTCATCCCAAATAAACATTAGACGCTGCGATCTCATGTGCCGTAGCGAAAAGCGCCCAGAGTAGTGTGACGCTGATGATGGCGATATGAACACATAAAGACCTGCCAATTGTACATCCCACGAAAGTGACAAGGTCCTTTAGCATAGAGTTCAAGGTCGCGGAAGTATGGCGCTTCGAGCGAAGCGAAGTTTCGAAGTGCTCTACATGGTGCGCCCCGAGTCTCCAAGTGGGTAGAGGGCTGGCCTCTGACACAAGCGGACCTCCGGCTTTTGCTGTACACGGCTCTTTTGCCGGACGGAAAATAGATCTCTCAATCCTTCCCACCCTTCGGAATCTATCATATAGAGCCCGCCGTGCAGTCAAAGTTTGGTGCCCTTTATTAGAAGAGTTGTTTTTCAAGAGCAACCACGAATCTTTCCAAAACATATTAAAGTGGCCGGACGTGATAGAACTACGTCGTTTACTTCGGCTAAAAAATCCCGTGCACAGCACAAGCCGAAAAAACACGTTCCTTCGTGCCGAAACAAAGAAAAAAGCATCACTCACGGCCGTCGGGCAATCCATCGTGCTTCAGACGACGATGCAATCGGTCAGACCTCTTCGACTCGATGTCGCAAAGAACCCTATCGTCACCCGCGCTAAATAGCAAACCACCTCGGGCGACGCAAATCGGGCATGCGCGGAGAACCGTCCCCGCCGCATATCATGCACCGACAAACAGCCTTGCACACGCAACACTGCGCGCGCTATTTGCGTCCGCGCATGCATGGGAGCATGTTGCGCGACTATCGAGGCAGGGACAACGCTCCAGTGATCGCCTTCGCAACAACATGGGCCAGACACGACAGATGGTCGCGCAGAATCGCCCCAGCGGAAGGAGTCGCGATTTCATGGCCCAGTCACACGATATGCACTGTCGTCTCTCATTCTCTTTCTCCTTGCATTTGTGCGGGCCGGCGCGATAGAAGAAACAAACAAAACTAAAATAAAAATATACCTGAGCACAAATGCGCGAAAAAAGGACATTCGTTTTCAAATCACGAACTTTTTCAGCAAAGTTGGGGCACGGGATGAATAAAGACACCAGTACGAACATTTAAGGTCAGTCATATCATGACCAAACCAGAGGACCAAAACCAAATTACATGTTCGTGTTTAATTAAGCAGCTGAGGTCGGTCTGCCTTTGAGGTATGGCGACACTGATTTGCGCTGTGGATGAAGAGTTTAACCAGCGCAGTACGACTGCAATCCTGAGGTCTTGAACGTGCATCACGCTGTGCCGATACACGACCGCACGCCGGTATACGATGCTCATCAAGATCGAAACGGCCAGAAGTAAGGTTTAAACCCAGGATTCTTGGGTTGGGCAAAGCGAGCTTTCGCTCCATGCACGCCTGCCCCGAACTCTGCGCTGCGTTAACATACTCGCCAAATGTAAACACGATTGCAGTGTCTTTTTTTGGACATTGGAAACTGAGTGGTGGGTCGGCACTCAGTGCATCGATTGCCTTGCCTTCGTGCAATATTTTCGAACAGCCATGTATACTTCATGTAGACACAGGATTTCTGAAAATAAACAAGTTTCAAGCGCGAAATGCAGATTCTTTTTTTTTTTTTCCTTAGAACATTTACATTTTGTATGAACTTCGCACAGCATACGAGCTTTGCGCGAAACTTTTTTAAGCTAACAATGAGTAGAGTTCACAAATGTAAAGCTTTCTATCTCGCTTGGTTGCGGTACTGTGGCTCTTTCGACACAATCAGAACGCAAGTAACGCAACAGGTTCATTAATACTTCTCCACATGGGCAGTCACGAACAAGGTCTGAAGAATAATTTGCTTCGCGAGATGTAGCCGACATTTCTTCGTCGCCTGTGCCAATGTGAGCGTGCACGATTAATTAAATCATAATCCACGAGTCCTACGAGAACGGCAAGAAGAAGCAACCGACACCGAAAAGCTTCAAGAATGTGCAGCAAGCCCACGGCGTGGAGGACAATCTCGACTTATTTCCTTTGTTTTTTGTCTTTGTATACAGTGTGTTTTACTGCTTATGGATTTTTATGTTTGATTTGTCATGATCAAGTAGTTTTCGTCCTATGTCACATTGATCCTGTGTGGGCATGCTGGATGGTTTGGCCGTGAAGGGAGGGGGCGGGTTGGGCCCTCCCTTCGATGCCTGACAAGGAGGCATGTCGATGCCTTTTGTGGCGGCCCCCCAGACAACTGTATTCCTCGTTGGTTGTCTTAATAAACTTTGATTTGGAATTTGACTTTGATGAGGGTACCTGTATCAGGCTTGCGGTCTCTTGGTGTTCGTGAAGCACCAGTGACTGCGATCCTACCGAAGGTACCTTCGCGTGCATGTTAGGCGTGCTTGAAGCTTGTCAACGTCCGGTTGTATGTGTTAGTCACTCTACTCGGACCAGGGCATAACAGATAGTTACTGAAACGTTGTCATTGTACGTTTCACATGGGACTGTATGTGAGACAAAAATATCTTGTTGTCGCTGCCCGAAAACGGGCAGTCGAGTCGGGTGGGACCAAGTGCTTTCGACTGAAAACCCAGGGCAAAGTGACAAAGAGTACAAGAATGGGTGCACAATAGTAACAAGCCACCAGAGGAAGACGACAGACGCTTTCAATAGGCTACGTTCATTGCAGTACAGCTAATAAAAAAAAAATCGTCCTAAACAGTGTTTTACGAAAGTGAGACGCTCGTTTAATGGTTACTTTAAATTCCTTGCAAGTTAGATGTTTCCAAACAGTTCGCTACAGGCGATCTATGCGTCAACGTCCTACGATTAACTCGTGCGTTCTTAACGACTATCGCAATAGCTAACGAGGGAAACGGAAAGTTAAATACACTCGCAAAGACAGGCTGCACATACTCCAGCACCCATTGTTCTCGAAGGCCCCGAATCGGAGGCCAAGGGCGACGGCAGTCGCGTATTGTTCCCGCAAGTAGTAAAGTTACCGTGGGTGTCACAAACTGTCCTTGAAAACACGCGACGGTACATCCGCAATGCCACTGACGAGAGCCCGGTAATGGCTCGTAATTCGTTTCTTCGTTAAAACGATGAGAGGCAACGCGCGCCCCGAAGACGATTCGCCTCTCCGCCAGTTGGCTCCTTCTCAACTTTCATCCGTTTGCCTCTACGGCTGAAGTAAAAACACGTACCTTCAGAAGTTCGAGAAGTCGTCGGTATGTGCCACGGTCAATTCTGCGGCACGTTCCTTAAATTGTGAACATTTTTTTTTAACGGTTATGAAGCAATTTTGGGCGTTCTCTTCGCACAAAAGATGAACGACTACCAAGAAGTTGATGCACTACGACACGCTATGCGGGTAGAAAGTAAGGGAGAGGAGGAGAGGAGAGCGCGCTGGGACTTCAGAACGCCGAGTTCTGGTGGGAATGATTAGTGGGTAGACCTAAAGCTAGCTGCCTTTGTCTCCACTGCATTCGTCGAACGCGTTTGAACACGGAACGCCGGCGTTCGTCGTTAGGGATTGTGAGGTCACGTGATCGGCTCTGTGAGGACGCGAAATTAAAGACGCCTAGCGCTTCGGGCAAATGGCTACCGTAAGCCCGTTCTCGCTGCAATTATTTAAGTTCGATTCTGCGCGCAGAAAGAGGGTGAACAGGCTCGAAATGCAAATTAAACAAATCGCATTCATGTATACTTTAGGAGCGGCATGTAAAGTTATTTCTGGGGAACTCGTATGGAGCGAGAATCAAAGAAAACGACAGGCAAGGCTTATGTATACTGGGCGGAATCGGCTGGAACCTAGGTAGATGTATCTAAACCGCCGCACCAGCAAACCGGTCCAGGGGACCGATTTTGCCCATTGGTGAGGGCTAGAGATTTCTGAGCTGGTGATTGGACGTGGCGTCGCAGCTTTCTGCCAGGCGATCGTAATTGACTAATTAGGATTTTAATGTTTTTTACTCGTTTGCCAGTCCACGATTGGGCAGCGTTTTTGTGTGAGAATTTCTTATCAAATCATAATTAGACGAGAAAGGCCTCGCGGTCTCTCATATGCTTGTGCCTAAAGCTCATTTAAGGTGCATTTACACTGGCAAGTCGCGGCTGTCGCGCGACAACTTTTGTCGCAAAAGCGACAGTCGCAAGTCGCGAAAGTGACCGGAGCAGTCACTTCCAGAGCGATTTTTTCGACTGTTCCTCGAGTCACCCGGAGGCTGAACCAATAAGCCGCGCCTCGGAAGTGACGTGAGTGCGCCTCGCGTTGGTTTACATCCGGCACCCCAGGCTTCTGTGGGAGAAACATCAATCAACATGTCCGTTCACCGCCTCGGTGGCCTCGGATGGCGGTAGCGGCCGTGGATACAGAGCCACGGAGGTCTCTGTGGCGGCTCCCTGATCAGCGCTATTAAATAATACGCATTTCTTCATAAGCGTGTGCACCCTCTGCCACGAATGTGCAGCCAGGCACCTAGGCGTGGCAGCAAATCCGTACCAGATTTGTCTTGACAGGTACGTACTGCTGCACGGTAGATCGAGCGAGTGCACGTTGATATTGGCGACATGAGTGACCGAAAGCGTCGCAATTGTCGGCCTGCTACGATTTGCCGAATGCTAACTATGATGTCCGCAAGCGATATCTTGTCGACGGAAATAAGAGTAATGTAAGAACTTCAATTTTGACGCTGTTGGCGGTGTTGCTTTCAAAGAGCAATGATTTCAAGCTTCCACCATGCTGAATATAAACACAAACTAACTTGTTTTTCGCAATGTAATAACGTCAGGAGAATGACCCATAGGAGGGCGCCACCGAAACATCTCGCCGACAATAGCGATCGTGCTTCTTTGTATGGTTCTGAAGGACCCAGATCAACATAACGAGTCTTTTTCATATGGCAAAGACGACGCATGTGTAGCTGTGAGACAACGAAAAGGGAAAAGCAGCGAAACGCGAACCCGAGCTGAGGCGGGGTGCACAGAATCGACGGGTGCTCCCCAAAGCTTACAAAAGCCTCCAAAAGCTTCCGAGAAGCGACTCCCCGTAGCGACTCGCCGTAGCGACTCGCCGATCGCCCGCAGTGTGAACGACGGTGGTCGCTTGTCGCATGCCGCAAGTCGCTAGTCGCCAGTGTGAACGCGACTTTATACACTGGTAAATTTTAGCTTTGCAATGGCAGCACAACAACTTGAGACTTCCAAAAGAAGCACGTGTTGTCGACCGCTTCGAACTTGACATAGCAGTACGATTTTTGCTCGCGTCCAATATCCCTTCGCTGTGGCACACAGTTCATAGCGAACGACCACCGTTTTTTTTTTTTGGTTTTGTTAGCAGATGATTTTAAGGTATTTTACTGGTTAAACCCTGTCGGCGAATAACGCTTCGTAGCAGAGAAGTCGCGCTCATCAGTCGTGTTAGTAGACGAATCGTCTGCGAACAATATATTAACCCGCTCCGCGAGAGCCAAATTAGATCTCGCTGTCGATCTCGTGTTCACCAAAACCGGGTCCCACTGCCCCAGTAAAAACGACGTATTTATGCCATCGTTCATACGTAAACTGTGCGCTCGTCCTGGTGCTCCGTCACCTTAAAATCAAATGTTTAACTACAAGAATCCATAAAAGGCGCCCCCCCCCCCCACCCCCACCAAAAACACACACACACACACACACACACACACACACAGACAGACAGACAGACAGACATACCTAGCCGCGGATCGAATGACGGTATCGAGTCCGACCTGGCACCTGCCCGATTAGCAGCGGGGACGTTACGAAACGACCGGTGCCTGCGCGAACTGCCGGAGAACGCTACCTGCACGTGGAAAGTATAGACCATTCAAGTAGCCGCCTTCTGTGCGCTTTCATTTTTGTCTATACTGGGCGGAGGAACGCGTTCTGAGCATGCGCAGCAGCTCTCTTTAGCGGAACATTCAACGCCTCGAATGCGTCCCCGCCCAATGACTCGGTATTTATTTGCCCGAGTGACAAGCGTTGGAACCGCTACATACACCGGAGCGCAGTCAAAACGGTCATTCAGCCTTCCTATACTGCCGCTGACCAAAATCAGAATACAAAGCTCGCAAAAAAAAACAATAAATGAATACGTACGAAAGACAAACCGCTTTCACGATCGCCCCGCACTCTCAGCAAACGCGTTGTGTTCGCGCACGCGTACAGCATAAAAGGTCTATTCCTCGGATGCCACGCTTTTCCAGAACGAGTTTGTGCGAGAGAGGTAACCGACATCCGCAACCGTCTGGCAGCAGCACGTAACACACGCGAGGAAACAACGACAAACGAAGGCAGACAAGCGCGCAACGCAACGGGTTCGACACGCGTCTCTACAGAGGGCGCGGAGCTCTAGATCGTGCGCGCGACAGCGCTGCCGTCAGACAATGCTGCCGGCAGCCCCACCCCAGTGTGCCTATAGATGTGAGAGCGTTTCCTACCGCTCGATTGTAGTCACGTGGTTTATGGCCGTCTTTTGCGGCACAATTCCTGCTTGGAGGAACCGAAAGCGTCCATCGTCTGGAAGCGTCTCCAGCCTCTCCTCCCGCTTTCCGCCTTCCGATTCGTCAACTCGCGCACCCGCATGAGCACCCTATCTCCGCAGGGAGGTGTTAAGACTGGACTCCATCCCCGCGGCTTTTGCTCTGCGCGTGGCATCAGCACAGTGGCTGCTCCGTAGTGTGCAAAGCGAGCGTGCCTTCGGGCGACGTTCGTCAGTTATTCGTCGCGTAATTCGCTCCATGTAGTTCAGCTTTAAGCCATTACATGGCTAACGCTCTCCCTGGTTTAAGTTGCTCACACAATTAAACCGATAGGCTCTCCACCCAACCCCCGTTCGAAAGATCTCGGGATGTGGGAGAACCCCTCCGGGAAACAATGAAAGTCAAGTCGACGACAACAAAAGAATGGAGCGTGCAGTAAGGTGTTGTTGTTGTTGCAGCACGCTCCATCGACGGCTGAGAGCGAAAGCCAACGCCCCGAACTCGCGGTGCGATCAAGGAGAGAAACTGGAACTTGTCTAGCCTCGCATATAGCCTTGTCTGAGGTGCACGCTCAGTATTACGCACGTCGTTCATGCTCGCGTGGCAATCAGCATTAGACTGCAACCTCCGGAGCGCCATGTCAAAAACGCGCGATCTCGACGAAACACTCCCATGTTTGCGCCCGGAGCCATACTGTAGATGGCTGACTCTTGACTATGAAGGAAGACGTTATTTCATTTCCTTTCTGATTATTGTTCATCGCTATGAGCGAGATCGTCAGCCGTTTGCAGGCCGTTACGTCGAGTATTCCTGGCAAAGCTTTTTCTTAGCTTTTGCCGTTGTCGTTGCACTAACGTAATTAATTCAACGAATAATTGGCAGGCAATTTTAACTTCGTAACTTCCTCTCTTTCTCGTTTAATAATTGATATCTCCATTACAATCTTTACATGTGTCCTGAATACATCACCAATATTGGCCAAAATACGAAAACGCTAAATGTAGTATTAAATCACAAGCCGTGCCCAAAAAAAGAACATTTTGTCTTCCCAATAAAACACAACCCTTGGGCGGGCTATTACACTCTAAAAACAAAATCCGTCCTTGACAGGTTCTTCGACGCCCCAAGACCTATTTTAGCTCGTGAAGACCGCTTTCGGCTTAAACACTATCGTTCCCTGGCGCACAAGAAAGGCCACCGGGCGATGAGTAACTTTTGGCATAAGAAAAGTAGCTTAAAAAAACCTCTGAGAAGTATTTCATTAAGAATCCTTTTAGGGGGTGCTCAAAAAGACTTTTTAGTCCTTTTGAGGGCAAGCCGAAGAACCCCTAAAAAATACTTTACAACCCGATTTTTTTTTTTTTTAGAGTGTATTTGTTGATTATTTTAGTTCGTAGCGGCCAGAAACGTTGTTTTCCTCAGAGTGGTCCCACTTGAGCAAACGCTGTTCGTGAAAGCTGTTCTGAAAACGTAGAGCACGTCGATTTAATGTTCAGAGGTAATAAGACTGCAAAAAATAAAAAAATAAAAAAAATCCCCCCTTAATTATTTTTTTTTTTTTTTTAAGTGCGCGGCGCACGGAGCGATTAATGGTGCAGCCATTTCTGCGCAGACAGGGGCGTGCACAACGTCCGCATCGGTCGCCTTGATCCAGAAAAGGAGTGGCCCTGATTTCTCCGTCTGGTATAATGAATGAATGCGCTCTCTCGGGAGCCCTCGTCAGGCGGCCCGCTCACACATCCACGGCGCCAGACGAAGAAGAAACACTACCAGACACCGTCGTATACAGTCTGGAACTGGGAGTACAGTTCTGAGAATTTTACGGAGTATCGAACCTCCCAAAAGCCAATTCGCACATGAGCTACAGCACGACCTTCTTACCGTATACTTCGGTCCATGAGTCGCACTTGTATATTTGTACGATCGGTGCGGCGAAACTGCGAAATCCTCATATGCGCATTATGATCGCGATAAATGCGCAAGCCGGAGCGAGTTCAATATTCTCGCCAACGAATCAAAGGAGAAATATAACCCCCGAGGAAAAGTGGCGCAGTTTTTCCGCGAGGGTTTTCCGTGCTCATAAAATAAAATACTGCATATAGGTAGCACTGTTGTATTAAACGCACCAACGAAAAAAAAAAACGTGACTTGTAAACGCTAGAAGATATGCTACACTGTAAGGAAGGTCACTTCACATGTAGTGCCTTGTCACGGTCGCTTGATCACTGTAGCTTCGCTACGGCTTGCCGCTTCACAAGGAGATGTGGAGAAAGAGTAACCCAACTGAGTCTCTTGAATTTGTCACTGGAGGCGCGGCCCACACTCTAAAAAAAGCCCAAGCGTCAACTTTACCGCGCAACGTTCGGAGAGTCAATCACCGCAACTTACGGAGGCAGCTCAGCGAATGACGATTCCGAAAATGTTTAGACCAAAAAACGCCGTCTAAGTTGTGACATTAAACGATGCAAAACGTCTAGCTCGCCTTGCTTAATATCACAACTAAAACTGCGTGTTTTGGTATAAACATATTTGTTTCCGCATCGGCATTCGATGAACTGCCTCCGTAAGTTGCATTGATGAGCACTCTCGTTTCCCCAGAAAAAGGAGCCACCCGGCTGGCCCAGGCGGGTGGCTCCAGCGGGTGGCTCCAGCGCACCCAGCAGAGCGGGACTCAGAATCAACCGGCCGTGACTTTCTTCTGCATTTTGAGCTCTTACAAAATGGCTGCGCCTCTACTTCCCCACACAGCACGCGGAAGGTCAGTGGCAGTCGCTGCAATCAACGGAGCACCTTCAGCGAATGGTGCAAACCTGGAAAACAGTTTAGGTGGACAACACGATCTGAACTGGAACAACCGACACCCGATACGTCAAGCTCGATGTTCGTGCGCACTCGGCAGGCATTATCATTCGCTGAACGCTCTCGGCAGATCCGGAACCGTCCGCGTGCTGTGCGGGGAAGTTTAGAAGAGACCAGCAAATTCTTTGATCCAAATTTTTCCACGATTCCAATGCAAATACCCTAGTACAAACTCAATTACTTTCTTTTTTTGTTGTCATTCATGAATATTGTGTTGTGAACGACCGGCAGGCAGTCACGTTCGCTATGCGGAGCTCTTTATCGCGTGTTCAGCGAACTCCGCTGATATAGCTGCGAGTGGCGACAGCACCGAGCTCGCCGTTCTGCGCCGACTCCGGCACCATTGCAGAGGTCGTATGACGCTTATTTATTTATTTAATTTGAATACCCTCAGGGCCCATGGGGCATTACGGAGGGAGTGGGTACATGGACTAAATACATCAACACTGGTACAACATGCAGTAAAAAAACATTAAACAAGTGCAGGATTAGAAAAATATTCGGTTATGGAGGATTTAAATGACGACGAATCTTCAATGGAAGCAATGGAAGGGGGCTTGACGTAACTTTTCGTAGTGTGGCCAGTATACCGATCTCTGATTCATAAAAGGCGAGTCAATGGACATATTGGAATTTGCCTTACTAATGGCCACCTCGTGGTAGTCGATGACCGAATGAGCTAGAGAAGTGCGCCTCACCACAGGTAAAGGGTAAAACGCATTCAATCCTGGTGGCCTATCGCGGTTTTTCGATACCTCCTGTAAGGCCTTTTACGTCACGCAATAAGGCCGATCTCGCAGAGCGTTCGGCGAGTGCGCGAGACCCGCATAACTTTAATTCGCAGGAGGCAGGTGACAGTGCACGAGACGGCTCGCGCCGCCTCGTGCTCAGCTGGCGCAGAGATCCAGCGAGGCACTGCGCGTGCGCACAAATCAGATCAGCGACGAATAATGGGTCTCCCAACGAGCTTGCGCAAACTTAGAGCGGTAAACCAGCGGACAAAAATGGCACCCCCGCCCCCCCCGGTTGCCGCCATCTTGTCTGTTTGCCACATTAGTGATCAGATTGGCCAGATCACGGTCAGCAGATGGACACTCTGGGACTGCGTTCCAGTCTTACTCAAATGGATCAGAGTTATTCCGGCGGATCAAGTCACGTGACGAGACAGATAGAGAAATGTCGGACACGGGTAGGTTTTCGAACGCAACGGGTACAAGACCTTTACCCAAGTGTGAGACGGAGTAAATTTTGGAACACGGCCACCTGGATGGGGACCGAGTCACCGAACCGAGCGAGCAGGCGCGAGCTGGCCGAGCGCGGCTGGCGCGGCGACGGCGGTGCGAGCATTGAACCGCGATGTAGGGGAATGGTAAATTTCCATGTATGCCATGTTTAGCTAGGCAGACGATGAACAAATAGGAACGGGTATGCACATATCGCACAAGATCTGACCAGGATGGGCACCGAAGCGTGGATCCGATCCGAGAAGGAATGCGTGAGAGCTCTCGCGCATTCCTTCTTGGCTTCCACTTGCAGATGCTCTATATGCCCTGCGTACCTTTCCGTAAGAGCCATAAACATTCCGCTGGTCGAGTGCAGCGAGAATGCAAAACTTTCATGCGAGATATCCACGCGATGTTTGACACATACGGTCGATTCTCTTGGAGCGGTGCCCATACCTGGTCACATGTTGTGCGATGCGTCCATACCTGGTCCTATTTGTTCATCGTCTGCCTAGCCAAACATGGCGCACATGGAGATTTACCATTCTCCCACAACACGATCATCGCGGTGAAATCCGACTCGCACCGCCGTCGCCGCGCCAGCCGCGCTCGGCCAGCTCGCACTTGCTCGCTCGGCTCGGTCGCTCGGTAGGCTCGGTCCCCACCATCCAGGCGGCTGTGTTCCAAAATTTACTCTATCTCACTCTCGGGTAAAGGTCTTGCACGCGTTGCGTTCGAAAACCTACCCGCGTCCAGCATTCCTGTATCTCTCTCGTCACGTGACTTGATCCGCCGGAATAACTCGGATCCATTTGAGTAAGATTGGAACACAAACCCAGATGTCCCGTCTGCTGACCGTGATCTGGCCAATCTGATCTGGCCCACCTTTGGGCGCAGCCATCTTAACGTCAAGTGATCACTAATGTGGCAAACAGGCAAGATGGCCGCAACCGGGGGGGAGGTACCATTTCCGCTGCAGGCCGTGGGTTCCGGTTTACCGCTCTAAAGTAACACTCAAGCTCGTTGGGGTCTCCGCACGCACCACGTTGACAGCAGCGCCACCACAGCTGCCTAACGTCAGAGTCGCGTGTTGGTGCACAGCGCATCGGGGATGACCAACCCTATTCGCGGTGCGAAGTTTGGCTATCGTCGCCTGGTGGAAGTTTTTCACACCCAAAAGTGAGGATGCTGGTGGAAGCACGTGCAATGCCAAGCTCCTATGCACTATAAAAATTAAAACATAACCGCGCGCGTAGCACGCGCACTATACCCAGAGTGAGGTAAACAGAAGCGCTACTGCACCGATGTAACGCTAGTGCAAGCCATGTATTGGACCTACCACTGGATAGGAATTAACGCGGGTCGTCTTTCCGCCGTGCTAGACCTATATAAGCGAACCGTATACCTACATCGCTCCGAACGTTATTTTGAAAGAGAACGAGTTTTAATGACTCATTCACACACGACCACGGTTTTCATACTAAATAGCTCTAGAAGAGCGCTACCGCCAGCCGCATCAACGTGCTTACTCCGCTACATTTTTTTTTTTTTTTTTTACGCCGCTTGGAGCGCTACGGTGACGGACGTGACTTTTGATGTTCATGCTTCGTGATTCGCTGTTCGCCGTTCTGATCGGCTAAGGCCGTAATGTCATTGGTTGCGAAACAATAACAAGATGAATGAGATTCGCCATGCCCCGAGTTTCTTAAGTTGTCAGTGACAATAATAAAAGTTAGTCACGATTCGTCCCACATTGGCACACCGGCAATTCCTCCGCGAGGAAACATCCGTGCTCTGGCAAGGAACGGCAGAACGCGCTCAGCAATAACTGCGTTAAAAACAAAACGAAACCAAAATCTGCGAGGAGAACTTCAGGTTTAAACGGAAGCAAATGTCCCTAGAAAAGCTCCAAATAATTGGCAGTGCGTGGTGGCGGTAGTCAATATCGACTCCACGATTAGGATAGCCCCGGAATCTCCCAGGGAAATTGGATAACACCCAGGTCCGTGGACACTAAAAGGCAGGCATGCATAAAGTGTTGGTAACAAACCAAAAAAAAAGTCATTAAGCAAAGATTTGTATGCCTCCAGTGTTTCTGAAGAAGTGACCAGATCCGACCTTCGTAAGAAAAAGAAAAAGAGGTAAACCGGCGGGCAGTTTCTAATTTTGTCTACGGTTTGCCGTTGCTTTTTCCTCACAGGCCACCTTTTCTACTGCTTAGTTCTTTGTATAATTACTCCATGTTCACTTGACGTTGCGGGGGAAAAACAATGAGGCATGTCTATACATTATTTCATTTTGTTTTTCTTCACTAATGTAGTGAATGGTAGCACCGGGTAAGGAGAAAAGAAAACTGTGCTTTTTTCGCTGTAAAAATAAAGTACGTATCGCCGAACGCTCAGTCTCCGGCCAAATGTAGCCATAGCGGTTGGGACCAGATGGCATAGTTCCAGAAGAAACCCTGATCTGATCCCAAAAGCTATCGGCGACCTTCGAAAATTTTCAACTCGAAAAGGGGAGTGTGCCCATTAGCGTTCGCCCTTCATCTCCATCAAATCGCAGGATCCGCTGGTCGCCCTCATTAAAACTTTCCGAAAATCCCTCACAAAATTTTGAATCGGATAATGGTAACTCCTGAAACTTTGGCATCTGACTCGGACATTTGGGCAGAAACTGAGGGTCCGGCGATGCGCAGTTTATCTTTCCGTTGCAATAAAACGAACACTTTTTTTTTTTTTTTTCAAGTACTCGTTGCATACTTTGTTGGTTTGGAACTTGGCGCCTACTGCAATTATACTGCTGGAATACCGAATTAGCTATCGGCAGTAGCAATTGGTGAGTCAATACCGTGCATTACGACGCTGCTAGAACACGCACACCCGCTGATTGATTTAAATCCTCCGAGCTCCCTTGTCTGACCAGAGCCAACCTTGAGCCAACCTTTCGAGAGCGAGCTCACCCCTAAGTGGACGGGCAGGGGGGGGGGGGGGGGGGGGGGGGGGGGGGGCGATGACGCATTTGTTGAATCAATTGACCACCTCCCTCTGATTCCCCGACCTCGCACTCTGCACGTAGGAATGAGCGCCAACGTGATCATGTGGCAAGAGAGCGACGTATGAGTCATGGCTATTCCAACAAGCACGTAACTTCCACGGGGTGTTGCTCCTCTCGAACGCGTACGAGAAAGATGCCGTCATCGCGTGAAGAGCACGGCACGTGTTACAGCCAACGTGAAGAGGCGAGTCTGTCTGCGTATGCAGTTTCTTTCAACACGTCGTAAAGCGGAGGTACCTATAACGTTCGTGGCAGTTAATCAAAAACTCCCATTAAAGTTCAATTACTTTGTTAATAATACATTTCTCTCCGAGGTAACACACTATAAGTACCTAGGTGTGTGGATTTCAAATAACCTTACTTGGACGCAGCACATTGATTCCGTAAGAGCTAACGCAATTCGTAAGTTGTTCTTTCTCAAGAGAGCTTTGAAACTAGCTACCCCTCCTGTTCGCCTTCTAGCATATAAATCAATTGTTCAGCCAACGTTAGATTATGCTGCTATTATTTGGGACCCTTTCACCACGACGAATATTAATAAAATTGATAGCGTACAGAAAAAGGCCGCTCGCTTTATATACAACAGCTTTGGACATACTTCTGTAACCGAGCTTTTAGCAGGGGCCAACCTACCACCATTAACACAAAGAAATCGGCATTCTCGTCTCAAGTTTCTCAATCAATTAATTAAAGGTCATAATAAAATTGGTATATCTCAACTAGTTTGCTTTTCTTCTGGATATGCGACCAGACAGAGGCATGACTTAACTATAACTCCTTTCCGCGCACGCAATAATTGCTTCAAATATTCTTTTTTTCCAAGAACAATAATCGATTGGAATAACCTTACTAATGATGTAGCTTTCCAGCCATCATTGACATTATTTGCCTCCCACCTTAGTTAATATTGTTTTGTCTCGTGTGTTTTCTTTTTTTATTTCTTTATGTTACATTTTCTATTTTTGTCCTTTTGTGCCAGCTATGTATCTGTACTTTCACATTGTAAACCCACCCTGCTAAAATCCCTGCTAGGGGATTACAGTATTGATAAATAAAATAAATAAATAATAAATAAAATTAAAAAAAATCTTGGCGAGACGGAACTGTCCGACCCTTTACGCAACACATTTCTTTCCATCTTCTTCTCCAACAGCCGACGCGAAACTTCTCCAATCAATGCAGGCCCACATTTCCTATATTATGTCCTCCTCCTACTCCGCTCACCCAAAAAATAAACAAAAAGCGATGTCACCTGTCAAAGTTACAATGAGTCTTCTAGCTTTTATAGGTGATTCACGATCCTCGTAAACATGAAGCTTGGGTGCTGTTACTCGTATTGTTGCTTTAAAAGAAAAAGTTCCTTTTCTTTTTCTTTTTTTTTTCTACAGTTTTATGACTGTGCTTCAGTCATTCGTGCCCCCTTGAGGGCTTCCTAGATCACGGATATCCGTTATGATCTAGTCGTGTCACATTTCGTGCATTCTCTGCGTAAAAATTGACACATCGAAGTTTACATCCCGTGTTAGCGCACCAAGCATGTATGGCCTCGTCTGATTCTGACGTCAGCAACAAACACCAGCGTGTGACGCCAGCAATATTACTGAATCAACTTACAACAACTACACGGGCAGCTTACCCTCGCAACGCCATAACGAATCAGGAATGGGCAACAACCTGTCATTCTCAGCAGGCTTTCATGTTGTCTTTGTTTTTTTTTTTCGTTTTACTTAGATTTTCAGGGAAATTAAAGTTGCCCTTAGGCATTGCGGATTCACCTATGCATTATTGTCTTATTCTTCTCTCAATTGCACGTGACTGGTTTGTCATCTTCAATCTACCGATGGAGTCTCGTTTCTCAAAACTGCTCCGACGATCACAACAAGTTGTTGAAACTTTTCCGTCCATTCATCACCGCGCCAAACGCGCAGAGCTACTGATGTTGCAAACGCAAAAAAAAAAAGCTCACCTTGCACACTCTGGGGTCCCTGAGGTAGTCCATCCTCCTGGCAAACTTGGGGCAACCCAGCAACACAGAGGCTCCTCCACCGCCGGCGACACCGTTGATCCTGGAACAGTGTTCGCAGCACTGAGGCTTGGTGCTCACGAGGCCCATGGCTTTCTCCGCCGGTGCTCTCCACACCCCCGCTTCGCCAAGAACACACGGCACGACCCCGAGGCGAGCTGCCGCGATGACCGAACGCTACTGCCGACCAAGCAGAGGCTCGCGGGCACAGCGGGGGGAAAAAAGAACCAAAGCAGCAGGAGCAACAGACGGCTGGCGAACGTGCGCGCAGCGCGCCAGCGGTCACCAGAACGGGTCAGCGCTGCGCTACTGAACGCGGCCGCCCGACGCAGCCACCCAAGACTCGGTCGGCCAGATCCTACTGTTGCTCGCTGCTCGTGCCGACAAGGCTCGCCCCCTTCTCTCCCTTTATTTCTCCAACGGTGCCTGTCGAGATCACAGCCACCCTCTCCTCGCCGCCACCACTTTATCAAGGACGTCTTTTACTTTTTTGCGTTGTTTCCCCCACTTTCTCACACCTGCGTCTCCTTCCTCCCGCCTCCTCGTCTCCTTGATTGTCTTCTTTATTCCACTAGCACGAGTCAGAGCGGCGCATACGCTCACGTAACGTCGTCACGCACTCCCTGGGGCGGTGAAAAAAAAATAATACGCTATTTTCTTCCCATATGACAACGAGGATGCGTTTTCGAGCGAACCTCAAAATTTACCACGCCTACAGCTCTGCTCAGCACGGTAAACGATCTACGTGAAATTTTCTCCGTTACGCAATCATCTCACTGACAGGCTGCCGATCTCCTCCTGTGTGCTATACTGTCTGCACTTCACGGAATATCCCAAACAGGTCAGAGTGCGACGAAAACAACCCACAGCGGATCAAGTCAGCCACTCCTGAGAGGTTGTTTGAAACGTACCAATACGTGAAATTGCAACTGAGAGGATGTCTTATGTGTAACACACTATGGCCTTAGTTGCCGCTGTGCCATTGAACACCTAAGTTTCTTCTTATGTGTAACGAACGGCAGGTGTGATGCTCTGGCTTCCAATTTTAGTACGAACAAGCATAAAACATGCACAAAAAGGCAATAGTAGCAAGACTGTAGTCGTAAGTGTTCTTCGGAAACACGGCAGCGCCCAGGAAGGGCCTGCCGGCAGTGTATAGGTTCATTTCTAACGGCCGATTCACACATACGTCGCAGCGCTAAATCAAGAGGAACAGCGCTGATGGAGCGCTAACTTGAACGTAACTTAGGACCGCTCCAGCGCTTCAGCGTTGTTATCACTAGTATAGTGCGAAGTCAGCGTCGTATCAGGAAGGTCAGCGCTGTTTTCAGCGATGACTAACACCGCCGAGGCAGCGCTATGGGGTGTAAGTGAACCGGCCTTAAAATTTACCAACTTCCTTCAGCTAATCATGCGAAATTTGAGGCAACAGTTGGTATCCAAAAAGCTAACGATTGCGATCATTAGACTTAGTTGTCACACTATTGACCTTGAGCGCCACACAGTCAACAGTGTGGACACGTGCCTCAATTGATGCATGACTTTCCTATGGGACATGTGGCGATTTGTTCGTGCTCCCACAACGGCTGAACAAGAGCAGCAAACACTGGTATACGTAGCACGGGGAGGGCCATATTGACCCCTAAAGCTGGTAAGGGGGGCTGGCGGGGAAGGGGGGGGGGGGGGGGGGGGGGGAGCTACGCGCTTGTTAGACCCCTCATGCGCCTGTCTCTTCCCTACGTAATCATGCTCTCGCCCATACCCAGAGGGGGGTGTCAAGTGACGAAAGGAAGCCGGCTTATTGGTCTTGCGAGCTTGTATAGCTCCCACCGCACTGTCAGCCTTGGGGCAGAACGAAGCATAGGAGTGCAGAAGATCAGTACCTAGCGAAACTTCTTCCACTACGCGCTCCTATGTTTCGCTGTGCTGCCAGCTACCAGGATAGGAAAAAAATTGGAGCTTGATTCTTCTCATCGCCGCGCGTGGCAGTCCATTTTCGCGGTTAATAGAGGGATGACCGAATGCAATCCAGCAGATAATGCTGAGAGACACGGAGCGGCCAACGAAAGGAGGCGCATATTTCCCTGCCTATAATTGATTAATTATAATTTTAATACTATAATTATCGAGACTTAATTAATTTAAGTAAATTTACCGAAAATTTCGTCCCGCTAAACTTGGCGATCGCGCAAGTCCGCTAGATGTAGCAGCCGTGTGACGGTTTTTCGTGACGCTCTTTTGTAACGTTATACGCTCACCCCGTGGAAACTAGCCCTATCAGTCGATAGCCCGGGGTTAAAATAGCGGAAAGCAACGGCATAGAGTTTTAGTAGATCGCTCCGATACCACTACCCGATATTCCTCCTACGCTTTTGCGCATACATCGTATCGTTATCGAATATCGTGATCACAATCTACAAAAAATCCCTAGTGCAAGAGGGTGACCGAGGCCCTACAATGTGTATCCATCGTAGAAGACACTGCGTTAGAGCTTCCAGAAACATAAAGTGGTCTGATTGGCGGCCAGTAACGCGACACCCAAAATTTACGACGCTGCGATGAAAAGCGGAACAAGCTCCGTGTTAACATGGCCGCCAAGATTCTTGGAGCGCAAAGCTCTCCTTCAGGCTCCGGCCCTTCCAAACATTCGGCTGCGCCTTCTCCAGAGCTCTGCAAGGTTCGTGGCCACAACCAGAGTCGTATATGTAGAGTGTTTGGTCATTAATTGGTAAGAATAAGGCGAAAATAAGGGCACGCCATTGGTCGACATTGTTTCAATGACCTTGAGCGTGATGATTGACAGCTCTTGTGACCAACCGTAAGCCACAAATATTCCCCTAGCGGAGGCAATGAACCGGACAAATACCCTCCAATCACTATTTCTAGGTAAGGATTTGTTCGAGTATTTCATTTCAGCACGCTAGAATTGAAATATGCGACTCTTAGTAACTGAAAGGGCTATGCACGTGACATTGTTGTCACGGCGATATTCAGAACGCAATATATTTTTATTTCCATCGCACTCGCGGCCGCAGCCACGACGGAGTGGACGTCAAAAAGTGCGAATTCGGCTCGTGGGAGTTTTCACCCAACCCCCAACGCGTACCTCACATTCGCAGTTTCGTTTCTTGCTTCAGGAAATGTTTATCGACAATGTCACCTTTCCTGGTTCAGTAAACGCACTCGGCACCTTGAAACTACCCTATTCCACCAATCTCTTACAATTATACATTCATGTACTTTTAGCCTCATCAAGAAACAAAAAAATGTCTGCGCCGGGCTACGCGAATCCTTCGAGGTCATCCCAGCTCATCCTTACCTTGCAAGTTCATCACGGGGGGAATATGCGGTGCTGCCCCCCCCCCCCCCCCCCCCCCCGCCCTCCCCATCCCCAAACAAAGTTGAACCCCCCTCCCCCCTTCTTGGAGGGCAATATTTGCCAAGGGTGGACCCCCGATGCACAGAAGGGAATGGGAGATTAGTATCCTTACAAATTTTCCGCCCCCCCCCCCCCAAAAAAAAAAAAAAACGAAAAAAAAAAAACGGAGCTCCTTCCCATCACACCAACATCACAAAGCTAAAATGTGTGCACACGGCCAAGAGTAGCATAAACAAAAAAAAAAGAAATCCCTGTCAAAGCTAGGGCCCAAGCGTTGTGGCATCAGAGCTCGAGTCTAAAGCGCTGACGCGCCTCGGCTGCGTACTTGTAAAGGGTAGGCGACACACGGCGTGGCAACGCCGCTCGCGCAAAATTGGCTGCTCCTCGAAGAGGACGCTCATAGCAACGCGCGGTCGCTGGGCCGGACGGCAGGTGGTGCGCGCGTATCATTGGGGCTAGAGTTCCTGTATAGGCTCCCTACGGGAGCCAGAGTTGCGCATTTGTTTTCCCCGCGCCGCCACGCCGCTATTCGCCGAGATCCATCACGTGAGGAGCAAAGCATCCGGTGGCGTGCAAGAAAGCCACATTTACGGTCGCTCCGCCGACGTTTCTCTTGCCCCGGCGTATGTTTCCCTGCTTTCCGCCTTCTTTTCCTCCTCTCCTGCTTTCCATGCGCGGCGGCGCGCGCGGCGCCGCTATTCGCCAAAGTTAGTCACGTGAGGAGCAAAGCATCCAGCTCGTGCGGGAAAGCCGGCGCTACGGCCACGCGCCGAGGCTGAATGCGCAACTCTGCTACCGTAGGTAGCTATACAGGAACTCTAATTGGGGCACGTTTTAACCCCCCCCCCCCCCCCCCTCCCCCGTTGATGCTGCTTCGCGGCGACGTTTGGAGCGTGTATCACTTGAGCGCGCGAATGAGCGCCGAATGAGCGGAGGTTAAAACACGCCCCAGTGATACACACGCACCGTCTGCTGGCCGGCGCAGCAACCGCGCGTTGCTATATTTATTTATTTATTTATTTACCCTTAAGGTTCGAAGACATTACAGAGGGGAGTGGGAAATAGAAAGAAATAACAACAGGCAAAATAAGCAGTCATATATAAAAAAATATAAAAAGTTAGATAGAGCATCTCTAAAAATGCATAGGTCATCAATGGTGACCATGTCATGAAGAAGGTGGTTCCATTCTACAGAAGTGCGCGGAATGAATTAATAAAAAAAAATGCATTAGTGTTGCATGGAAAGACGCCCACTTTGTTCTTACGATATAAACGACAAAATATAATATGGAGGGGTTAGTAGATTGTGACGCATGGCCGGATTATGATAAATTTTGTGAAAAAGGGACAGACGAGAATATTGTCTTCGTAAAGCAAGAGTGGGTAATAATAACGATAGTTTCGTGGAGGTTACACCAGAAGTACGGTGGTAGCTGGAAAGTAGGAAATGTGCGGATTTCTTCTGGGCGGCCTTTAATGATTGAACGAGGTATTCCATGCCGGGGTCCCAAACGGAGGCTGCGTATTCCAGCTTCGATCTAACAAGTGATTTATAAAGAAGAAGTTTGAGAGATGACGGCACAGAACTAAAATTCCTTCTTAAGAAGCCTAGCATGCGGTTAGCATTGTTAATAACATGTTCGATATGAATATTCCATGAAAGATTAGATGTTATGTGGATGCCAAGGTATTTATAACAGTGCACGGGCTCCAGTGGAGCGCTATTAAGGTAGTAAGTAGGACAAACGGCATTACGACGGGACACACGGATTGACTTGCACTTGGTGATGTTTAGTCCCATTAGCCATGTGCGGCAACAGTTAGATATTGAGGTTAAATCTGACTAAGGTTGTGTCACTGTCGGTAGAAATTTCCCGGTAAATAACGCAATCATCTGCAAATGAACACACAGAGACTGAAATGATGGCTGGCAGATCGTTGATGTAAATAAAAAAGATTAATGGTCCTAAAACCGAACCTTGCGTAATACCAGAGTTAACAAGTGTTAAATGGGAATTAGAGCCATTAAAAGTTACGAATTGTAAGCGATGAGACAGAAAATCTTGAATCCAACGAAGAGCGCTTAAGTCAAAATTAAGTTTACTCAGCTTAAAAAGCAATAATTGGTGACTGACCTTATCGAAAGCTTTCAAGAAATCTTGGAATACGCAGTCCGCCTGGGACCCGCGGTCAAGAATGGAATGCAGATTATGAGTGAAAGATAGAAGTTGCGTTTCACAGGAAAATGTTTTACGAAAGCCATGTTGGTACAGACTGAAAAATGCATTCGAATCAAGAAAGTTGGCAAGGTGGGAGTAGATGACGTGTTCGAAAATTTTGCAAGGAACGCTCGTTAAAGATACTAGACGAAAGTTGTTGGGCGAATGCTTACTCCCGCCCTTGTGTAGAGGAACCACCCTCCCCACCTTCCAATCATCAGGCAGACATGATTCCTTTAAGGATTGCTGAAAAATTTTAGCCAAAATGATAGATCCTTTTCCTTTCCTCGAAGAGGATCAGCCAGATTGGCTGATCCTCTTTAAGGAGCAGCCAATTTCGCGCGAGCAGCGTTGTCATGCTGCGTGTCGCCTGCCATTTACAACTACGCCCCTGCTTGACAGGCTTTGTTTCGCGATTTCTAGGAAGCCGGCCCTGGTCATCTGCAGCAAGCCACGAGTATGCTTCCCGAAAACGAGCGCATTTTCACTGTCCACCCCGCAAACACTTTCATCGGGCAAGCGAGCAGGCCCGATGAAGTAAAAAAGCAGCTCGCGGCTATTTTCGCCGTACGGCGGCGCAACATGCGTGGCCACCTATTAGGGAGCCTAGATTGTAGACAGGGTCCATCTCAGACCATGGGGAGCGCTTGCAATGTAATGGCGGACGCTTCCAGCGGAAATTAGTCTCAAGTGCGCATGCGCTACGTTTTTGCGTGGCGAGGAGGAAAGCAGGCGGAAAGGCGGAGACGTTTGCAGACGATTAACGCTTTCGGCACCTCTTCGCAGCTCGTATTGCAAACGCGGCTGATAAATCACATGACTCCGAACGAGCAGTTGGAAACACTCTCCATGATACAGGCTCTCTACCACTTTTTTTTTAGTCTCTCCCGGAATGAAACGGCCTGAGGAGAGCTTTGAGCGCTGAAAATATCGGAGGCCATGGTCTTAACAGGGCCTCTAAGATCCCCGGTTCTCGAGAATCGCAGCAGAACGCGCTTATCACAAGGATCACGAAATAGAAAGCTTGAAAGACAAGAACAAGTAGAAGACGATGTATGGACAAGCGCTTTTAGTATAGTCTTCGTCTTGTCCTTGTCTTTCGCGCTTTCGATTTTCGGGATTTTTAACCAACTGGGCCAACCAATTATTTTGTTATCAAAACGAACCATGCAGCGATATTGGGTTAGAATGTTTCCTACTTTCAACAAGCTTACTGGCACCAGTGGGACCTAAAGAAACCGGATCCAGGGAAAGTAGCGCCAAGCTCCCCGAATGGTCACCATTTTGGTTCACAGAATGAGCAGTCTCTCTTTGACCTCTCCATTTGTGGTGAGCCGATCTAAATTTGCTGGTGATTGCTAGCTTTATAGAGACGTTTCTTTTATACCGAGATTTTGCTATCCACACACCTGCAGAACAAGGGTACACCTTCGTACCGCCATCACATGCGGCGTCGGTGTTTGGATGCATCGAAAAAATACCTTTTCCTGTCTCAAAATACGCAAGAGCAATATCATTGCGCGAGATCTAAGGAGATAAGCATGATTAATAAGTTGATTGCATGCACAATGTCAAAGACGCTTATATTGGCGAGGAACGCCTCAAGAACAATGAAGCTTCATAGCGATCTTGACTCGACTGGGTTAGAACGACCTTTTCGAAGCTGCGAAGATTCGAATGGACCAAAGTGTCAATCGTCATGGCAACTGAGACCACCCCCTTGCGAGGTCTAATCGTCTGTAGGTTGGTGTCTTTTTGTGTCGGGGGTAGCAGGCAGGGAAGGCCATGGCGCTACTTTCCCAGGATGCAGTGACTTTAGTGGGACCCAAGTATACATACACGCCACGCACTGACCACGAAGCTTCTTTTTGTAGCCGCGTAATTTCAAGGATAAAAGCGGACGCTTTCTTTCAGTCCCTCTCCAACGCTGGTCTCTCCTTTGCAGAACTTGATGACGAAGTTGTGGAGATCGCATTGTTAGCGTTGTCAACGATGCGATCCACAGGATTTCGTCATCAAGCTTTGCGATTCCCGCTGTGACGATATTTAAATGCGGCTCATACATTAGAAACAAGCGCTACTTGAGCATTCGATTTGGGCTTGTGACCCTCAATGCCCCGACATGCATTCGGGTAGTAGCTCGTGGCCGATCTCTGCGACAACGGGAATAGCCGAAGCATCACAATGTGTGGAACTTAGCGCGTGCCCAGTGCTTTATCAACGACAGCGCGTGGCTATGGTAAACAGCGGCTGCATAGAATCGGCTCCAGGTCACGTGGCCGCTTGTTCTGGCTGCGAGTTGAAGGGATAAACGCTGTTCGTTTTTTCGCAATTTCGTATTGTTTTCTGCGACTGCCTCTTTGTGGAGAAAAAAAACTAACGCTTGAAGGTCGCATGTCTCGTTCTCTGCTGTTTCATGTTTCATTTTTTTTTTTTAGAAGCATTGTTTTAATCTGTTTATCAAATTCTCGTTGGCTCCCCAACAAAACGACAAGTAGCGTGCCATTGAGAGCAAAACGATTGCACTTGCAGAAGAGAGAAAGAAGTGTTTAAATCACTGGTGGCCAAACTGAGGATCTCGAGCTTCATGTGGCTCTTCGTAGGTTCAAGCGTGGCTCGCGGCTACTTGGTAGGCGTACCCCTCGGCGCGCAAGATCGGAAGGAAACAGATAAAGGATATAGAAAGACAGCTTTCCTTTTGGCAGTTTTGTGCCGCCATGCGTACGTCGGACATGTGCTTGTTTCACGAATGGGAACGCACAATAAAAAAATTAATTAAAAAAAAAACATAATAAGCCTTTACTCTATGAGCGGAATTTCGCTGTGGCCACCGGCTGTGAAAGAAATAAAAAAAGTAACTGTCTCGCCCCCTTTTTATTCAAACTGTTCAAATTTCTTGTTTCTTTTTTTTTTTTTTTTGATACGTTTGTTTTTTTGCCTTTGGTCTAAAGAGCTTACGGACCTCGCAGTTTATTTCGGCTCCAATTCGGCTGCATAAAAAGATATATTTTCCCAAGATTTTTGTTTTTATTAGGTGGAGGGGGAAGGGGTGGAGTTCGAGTTCCTTCTTTCAGATAATCGGTAATGCAAGAATAAACCGA